>NW_026889808.1:2152500-2157500 GCF_033153115.1 Saccostrea echinata
GTCGGTGCGGCCAGGTCGAGGGGCCGAGAGCGCAGGCCGACCGTCCGCCTCCCTCGACCAGCTGGGCGCACGGTCGGTGCAGGCCGTCGAGCAAGCCGGCCGTCCCCCTCGACCAGCTCGGCGCACGGTCGGTGCAGCCAGGTCGAGGGGCCGAGAGCGCAGGCCGGCCGGCGGTCCCCCTCGACCAGCTCTAAACACGGTCGGTGCAGGCAGGTCGAGCCAGCCGTCCGTCTCCCTCGACCAGCTCGGCACACGGTCGGTGCAGCCAGGTCGAGGGCCCGAGAGCGCAGGCCGGCCGTCCGTCCCCCTCGACCAGCTGGGCACACGGTCGCTGCAGAACGTCGAGCCAGCCGGCCGTCTCCCCCGACCAGCTCGGCGCACGGTCGGTGCAGCCAGGTCGAGGGCCCGAGAGCGCAGGCCGGCCGGCGGTCCCCCTCGACCAGCTCTAAACACGGTCGGTGCAGGCAGGTCGAGGCAGCCGGCCGTCTCCCTCGACCAGCTCGGCGCACGGTCGGTGCAGCCAGGTCGAGGGGCAGAGCGCGCAGGCCAGCCGGCCGTCTCCCTCGACCAGCTCGGCGCACGGTCGGTGCAGCCAGGTCGAGGGCCCGAGAGCGCAGGCCGGCCGGCCCTCGACCAGCTCGGCACACGGTCGGTGCAGGCAGGTCGAGGCAGCCGGCCGTCTCCCTCGACCAGCTCGGCGCACGGTCGGTGCAGCCAGGTCGAGGGGCAGAGCGCGCAAGCCAGCCGGCCGTCTCCCTCGACCAGCTCGGCGCACGGTCGGTGCAGCCAGGTCGAGGGGCAGAGAGCGCAGGCCGGCCGGCCGTCTCCCTCGACCAGTTCGGCAGACGGTCGGTGCAGGCCGTCGAGGCAGCCGGCCGTCTCCCTCGACCAGCTCTACACACGGTCGGTGCAGGCAGGTCGAGGGGCAGAGCGCGCAGGCCGGCCGGCCGTCTCCCTCGACCAGCTGGGCACACGGTCGCTGCAGAACGTCGAGCCAGCCGGCCGTCCCCCTCGACCAGCTCGGCACACGGTCGGTGCGGCCAGGTCGACGGGCAGAGAGCGCAGGCCGGCCGGCCGTCTCCCTCGACCAGTTCGGCAGAAGGTCGGTGCAGGCCGTCGAGGCAGCCGGCCGTCTCCTTCGACCAGCTCTACACACGGTCGGTGCAGGCAGGTCGAGGGGCAGAGCGCGCAGGCCGGCCGGCCGTCTCCCTCGACCAGCTGGGCACACGGTCGCTGTAGAACGTCGAGCCAGCCGGCCGTCCCCCTCGACCAGCTCGGCACACGGTCGGTGCAGGCCGTCGAGCCAGCCGGCCGTCTCCCTCGACCAGCTCGGCGCACGGTCGGTGCAGCCAGGTCGAGGGGCAGAGCGCGCAGGCCGGCCGGCCGTCTCCCTCGACCAGCTCGGCACACGGTCGGTGCAGCCAGGTCGAGGGCCCGAGAGCGCAGGCCGGCCGGCCGTCCACCTCGACCAGCTCGGCACACGGTCGGTGCAGACCGTCGAGGCAGCCGGCCGTCTCCCTCGACCAGCTCTACACACGGTCGGTGCAGCCAGGTCGAGGGCCCGAGAGCGCAGGCCGGCCGGCCGTCCACCTCGACCAGCTCGGCACACGGTCGGTGCAGACCGTCGAGGCAGCCGGCCGTCTCCCTCGACCAGCTCGGCGCACGGTCGGTGCGGCCAGGTCGAGGGGCCGAGAGCGCAGGCCGGCCGTCCGTCCCCCTCGACCAGCTGGGCACACGGTCGCTGCAGAACGTCGAGCCAGCCGGCCGTCTCCCCCGACCAGCTCGGCGCACGGTCGGTGCAGCCAGGTCGAGGGGCAGAGAGCGCAGGCCGGCCGGCCGTCTCCCTCGACCAGCTCGGCTCACGGTCGGTGCAGCCAGGTCGAGGGCCCGAGAGCGCAGGCCGGCCGGCCGTCGCCCTCGACCAGCTCGGCACACGGTCGGTGCAGGCAGGTCGAGGGGCAGAGCGCGCAGGCCGGCCGGCCGTCTCCCTCGACCAGCTCTACACACGGTCGGTGCAGGCAGGTCGAGGGACAGAGCGCTCAGGCCGGCCGGCCGTCTCCCTCGACCAGCTCGGCAGACGGTCGGTGCAGACCGTCGAGGCAGCCGGCCGTCTCCCTCGACCAGCTCGGCACACGGTCGGTGCAGGCCGGTCGAGGGGCAGAGAGCGCAGGCCGACCGTCCGTCCCCCTCGACCAAGTTGCACGAAAAAAAAACAAAAGAAATAATGGAATTGTCACTTAAGCTTTCCGAGGATCCCAGCCGGCAGACTGCCTCGACCCGCTCGGCAGACAGTCAGTGCGGTCCTCCATTCCTCCGATTTCGACCCCAGACTCAAGGTCCTGTAAAGTGTATACCCCAACTACCCCACCATCTGAGTTGGAATTTCGGTCAATTACAAAAGTCGCTTTTCCCCGCATTCGGACCATATCTTTCATAATTATAAGAGTTAAGAGACCAAACCTTCAGGAAAGTTTTTCTGGGGTCTGGTCTACAATCCCTGAAAAATTGGTGCCCCGGGGGGGTCGGGTTCGGGAGGTATGAAAAAAATCTACATTGTCACTGACTTGGAACTTTCCGACCTCATTGCCATTTTGATTGTATCTTTCGTACTCTTGGGCGTAAGTGGGTGTTCTTGGTATCGAAATGTTCGTCTGGACAAGAGGAAAAAAACTACGTACTACACTCCTCCCCATCATGCACAGAAATATTTCACATTGAAAAAAGGAAGTGTCACTTAAGCTTTTCTCCAAAAAGACATATTTTCAAAAATTCACTCCTCGAACCCTGGGACACACAGGTCCAATTTATCCCCCCAGGATTGTAGCCCTTGTCAAGGCCTTTCCTTTGATACCAAACAGGTCCACCTACTCCAAGGCCTAAGCCGTGCACTCTCAAAATGGCAATTTTACTCTGAAAAAATGGAAGCCACTTAAGCTATGCGAGGGGCCCAGCGCGCAGGCAAGCCGGCAGTCTCCCTCGGTCAGCTCGGCAGACGGTCGGTGTACCCAGTCGAGGGGCCCAGCGCCTCGATTAAGTTGCACTGAAAAAAAAAAAAAAGGAAGTGTCACTTCAGGTATCCGAGGGGCGCAGCGCGCAGGCCAGCCGGCAGTCTCCCTCGACCGGCTCGGCCGACAAGTCGGTGCAGCCAAGTCGAAGGGCCTAGCGCGCCGATAGGCCGGCAGTCTCCCCTCCACTAAGTTGCACTGAAAATATGGAAGTGTCACTTCAGCTCTCCGAGGGGTCCAGTGCGCAGGTCAGCCGGCAGTCACGCTCGACCAGCTCGGCAGACAGTCGGTGCAGCCAAGTCGATTGCCGGCTGCCCTGCACCGACCGTGTTCCGAGATGGTCGAGGGAGACTGCCGGCCGGCCTGCGCTCTCGGCCCCTCGACCGGCCTGCACCGACCGTGTGTAGAGCTGGTCGAGGGAGACGGACGGTCGGCCTGCGCTCTCGGTCCCTCGACCTGGCCGCACCGACGGTGCGCCGAGCTGGTCGAGGGAGACGGCCGGCTAACTCGACGGCCTGCGCCGACCGTGTTCGCAGCTGGTCGAGGGAGGCGGACGGTCGGCCTGCGCTCTCGGCCCCTCGACCTGGCCTGCACCGACCGTGCGCCGAGCTGGTCGAGGGAGACGTCCGGCTAACTCGACGGCCTGCGCCGACCGTGTTCGCAGCTGGTCGAGGGAGGCGGACGGTCGGCCTGCGCTCTCGGCCCCTCGACCTGGCCTGCACCGACCGTGTTCCGAGATGGTCGAGGCGGACGGCCGGCTGGCTCGACGGCCTGCGCCGACCGTGCGCCCAGCTGGTCGAGGGAGGCGGACGGTCGGCCTGCGCTCTCGGCCCCTCGACCTGGCCGCACCGACGGTGCGCCGAGCTGGTCGAGGGAGACGGCCGGCTAACTCGACGGCCTGCGCCGACCGTGTTCGCAGCTGGTCGAGGGAGGCGGACGGTCGGCCTGCGCTCTCGGCCCCTCGACCTGGCCTGCACCGACCGTGTTCCGAGATGGTCGAGGCGGACGGCCGACTGGCTCGACGGCCTGCACCGACCTTGTGTAGAGCTGGTCGAGGGAGACGGACGGTCGGCCTGCGCTCTCGGCCCCTCGACCTGGCCTGCACCGACCGTGCGCCGAACTGGTCGAGGGAGACGGCCGGTTAACTCGACGGCCTGCGCCGACCGTGTTCGCAGCTGGTCGAGGGAGGCGGACGGTCGGCCTGCGCTCTCGGCCCCTCGACCTGGCCTGCACCGACCGTGTTCCGAGATGGTCGAGGCGGACGGCCGACTGGCTCGACGGCCTGCACCGACCTTGTGTAGAGCTGGTCGAGGGAGACGGACGGTCGGCCTGCGCTCTCGGCCCCTCGACCTGGCCTGCACCGACCGTGTTCGCAGCTGGTCGAGGGAGGCGGACGGTCGGCCTGCGCTCTCGGCCCCTCGACCTGGCCTGCACCGACCGTGTTCCGAGATGGTCGAGGGGGACGGCCGGCTAACTCGACGGCCTGCACCGACCGTGCGCCCAGCTGGTCGAGGGAGGCGGACGGTCGGCCTGCGCTCTCGGCCCCTCGACCTGGCCTGCACCGACCGTGTTCCGAGATGGTCGAGGCGGACGGCCGGCTGGCTCGACGGCCTGCACCGACCTTGTGTAGAGCTGGTCGAGGGAGACGGACGGTCGGCCTGCGCTCTCGGCCCCTCGACCTGGCCTGCACCGACCGTGTTCGCAGCTGGTCGAGGGAGGCGGACGGTCGGCCTGCGCTCTCGGCCCCTCGACCTGGCCTGCACCGACCGTGTTCGCAGCTGGTCGAGGGAGGCGGACGGTCGGCCTGCGCTCTCGGCCCCTCGACCTGGCCTGCACCGACCGTGTTCCGAGATGGTCGAGGGGGACGGCCGGCTAACTCGACGGCCTGCACCGACCGTGCGCCCAGCTGGTCGAGGGAGGCGGACGGTCGGCCTGCGCTCTCGGCCCCTCGACCTGGCCTGCACCGACCGTGCTCCGAGATGGTCGAGGGGGACG
>NW_026889808.1:2167500-2172500 GCF_033153115.1 Saccostrea echinata
GACCGTCCGCCTCCCTCGACCAGCTGGGCGCACGGTCGGTGCAGGCCGTCGAGCAAGCCGGCCGTCCCCCTCGACCAGCTCGGCGCACGGTCGGTGCAGCCAGGTCGAGGGGCCGAGAGCGCAGGCGGCCGGCGGTCCCCCTCGACCAGCTCTAAACACGGTCGGTGCAGGCAGGTCGAGCCAGCCGTCCGTCTCCCTCGACCAGCTCGGCACACGGTCGGTGCAGCCAGGTCGAGGGCCCCGAGAGCGCAGGCCGGCCGTCCGTCCCCCTCGACCAGCCTGGGCACACGGTCGCTGCAGAACGTCGAGCCAGCCGGCCGTCTCCCCCGACCAGCTCGGCGCACGGTCGGTGCAGCCAGGTCGAGGGCCCGAGAGCGCAGGCCGGCCGGCGGTCCCCCTCGACCAGCTCTAAACACGGTCGGTGCAGGCAGGTCGAGGCAGCCGGCCGTCTCCCTCGACCAGCTCGGCGCACGGTCGGTGCAGCCAGGTCGAGGGGCAGAGCGCGCAGGCCAGCCGGCCGTCTCCCTCGACCAGCTCGGCGCACGGTCGGTGCAGCCAGGTCGAGGGCCCGAGAGCGCAGGCCGGCCGGCCCTCGACCAGCTCGGCACACGGTCGGTGCAGGCAGGTCGAGGCAGCCGGCCGTCTCCCTCGACCAGCTCGGCGCACGGTCGGTGCAGCCAGGTCGAGGGGCAGAGCGCGCAAGCCAGCCGGCCGTCTCCCTCGACCAGCTCGGCGCACGGTCGGTGCAGCCAGGTCGAGGGCAGAGAGCGCAGGCCGGCCGGCCGTCTCCCTCGACCAGTTCGGCAGACGGTCGGTGCAGGCCGTCGAGGCAGCCGGCCGTCTCCCTCGACCAGCTCTACACACGGTCGGTGCAGGCAGGTCGAGGGGCAGAGCGCGCAGGCCGGCCGGCCGTCTCCCTCGACCAGCTGGGCACACGGTCGCTGCAGAACGTCGAGCCAGCCGGCCGTCCCCCTCGACCAGCTCGGCACACGGTCGGTGCGGCCAGGTCGACGGGCAGAGAGCGCAGGCCGGCCGGCCGTCTCCCTCGACCAGTCGGCAGAAGGTCGGTGCAGGCCGTCGAGGCAGCCGGCCGTCTCCTTCGACCAGCTCTACACACGGTCGGTGCAGGCAGGTCGAGGGGCAGAGCGCGCAGGCCGGCCGGCCGTCTCCCTCGACCAGCTGGGCACACGGTCGCTGTAGAACGTCGAGCCAGCCGGCCGTCCCCCTCGACCAGCTCGGCACACGGTCGGTGCAGCCGTCGAGCCAGCCGGCCGTCTCCCTCGACCAGCTCGGCGCACGGTCGGTGCAGCCAGGTCGAGGGGCAGAGCGCGCAGGCCGGCCGGCCGTCTCCCTCGACCAGCTCGGCACACGGTCGGTGCAGCCAGGTCGAGGGCCCGAGAGCGCAGGCCGGCCGGCCGTCCACCTCGACCAGCTCGGCACACGGTCGGTGCAGACCGTCGAGGCAGCCGGCCGTCTCCCTCGACCAGCTCTACACACGGTCGGTGCAGCCAGGTCGAGGGCCCGAGAGCGCAGGCCGGCCGGCCGTCCACCTCGACCAGCTCGGCACACGGTCGGTGCAGACCGTCGAGGCAGCCGGCCGTCTCCCTCGACCAGCTCGGCGCACGGTCGGTGCGGCCAGGTCGAGGGGCCGAGAGCGCAGGCCGGCCGTCCGTCCCCCTCGACCAGCTGGGCACACGGTCGCTGCAGAACGTCGAGCCAGCCGGCGTCTCCCCCGACCAGCTCGGCGCACGGTCGGTGCAGCCAGGTCGAGGGGCAGAGAGCGCAGGCCGGCCGGCCGTCTCCCTCGACCAGCTCGGCTCACGGTCGGTGCAGCCAGGTCGAGGGCCCGAGAGCGCAGGCCGGCCGGCCGTCGCCTCGACCAGCTCGGCACACGGTCGGTGCAGGCAGGTCGAGGGGCAGAGCGCGCAGGCCGGCCGGCCGTCTCCCTCGACCAGCTCTACACACGGTCGGTGCAGGCAGGTCGAGGGACAGAGCGCTCAGGCCGGCCGGCCGTCTCCCTCGACCAGCTCGGCAGACGGTCGGTGCAGACCGTCGAGGCAGCCGGCCGTCTCCCTCGACCAGCTCGGCACACGGTCGGTGCAGGCCGGTCGAGGGGCAGAGAGCGCAGGCCGACCGTCCGTCCCCCTCGACCAAGTTGCACGAAAAAAAACAAAAGAAATATGGAATTGTCACTTAAGCTTTCCGAGGATCCCAGCCGGCAGACTGCCTCGACCCGCTCGGCAGACAGTCAGTGCGGTCCTCCATTCCTCCGATTTCGACCCCAGAACTCAAGGTCCTGTAAAGTGTATACCCCAACTACCCCACCATCTGAGTTGGAATTTCGGTCAATTACAAAAGTCGCTTTTTCCCCGCATTCGGACCATATCTTTCATAATTATAAGAGTTAAGAGACCAAACCTTCAGGAAAGTTTTTCTGGGGTCTGGTCTACAATCCCTGAAAAATTGGTGCCCCGGGGGGGTCGGGTTCGGGAGGTATGAAAAAATCTACATTGTCACTGACTTGGAACTTTCCGACCTCATTGCCATTTTGATTGTATCTTTCGTACTCTTGGGCGTAAGTGGGTGTTCTTGGTATCGAAATGTTCGTCTGGACAAGAGGAAAAAAACTACGTACTACACTCCTCCCCATCATGCACAGAAATATTTCACATTGAAAAAAGGAAGTGTCACTTAAGCTTTTCTCCAAAAAGACATATTTTCAAAAATTCACTCCTCGAACCCTGGGACACACAGGTCCAATTTATCCCCCCAGGATTGTAGCCCTTGTCAAGGCCTTTCCTTTGATACCAAACAGGTCCACCTACTCCAAGGCCTAAGCCGTGCACTCTCAAAATGGCAATTTTACTCTGAAAAAATGGAAGCCACTTAAGCTATGCGAGGGGCCCAGCGCGCAGGCAAGCCGGCAGTCTCCCTCGGTCAGCTCGGCAGACGGTCGGTGTACCCAGTCGAGGGGCCCAGCGCCTCGATTAAGTTGCACTGAAAAAAAAAAAAAAGGAAGTGTCACTTCAGGTATCCGAGGGGCGCAGCGCGCAGGCCAGCCGGCAGTCTCCCTCGACCGGCTCGGCCGACAAGTCGGTGCAGCCAAGTCGAAGGGCCTAGCGCGCCGATAGGCCGGCAGTCTCCCCTCCACTAAGTTGCACTGAAAATATGGAAGTGTCACTTCAGCTCTCCGAGGGTCCAGTGCGCAGGTCAGCCGGCAGTCACGCTCGACCAGCTCGGCAGACAGTCGGTGCAGCCAAGTCGATTGCCGGCTGCCCTGCACCGACCGTGTTCCGAGATGGTCGAGGGGAGACTGCCGGCCGGCCTGCGCTCTCGGCCCCTCGACCGGCCTGCACCGACCGTGTGTAGAGCTGGTCGAGGGAGACGGACGGTCGGCCTGCGCTCTCGGTCCCTCGACCTGGCCGCACCGACGGTGCGCCGAGCTGGTCGAGGGAGACGGCCGGCTAACTCGACGGCCTGCGCCGACCGTGTTCGCAGCTGGTCGAGGGAGGCGGACGGTCGGCCTGCGCTCTCGGCCCCTCGACCTGGCCTGCACCGACCGTGCGCCGAGCTGGTCGAGGGAGACGTCCGGCTAACTCGACGGCCTGCGCCGACCGTGTTCGCAGCTGGTCGAGGGAGGCGGACGGTCGGCCTGCGCTCTCGGCCCCTCGACCTGGCCTGCACCGACCGTGTTCCGAGATGGTCGAGGCGGCGGCCGGCTGGCTCGACGGCCTGCGCCGACCGTGCGCCCAGCTGGTCGAGGGAGGCGGACGGTCGGCCTGCGCTCTCGGCCCCTCGACCTGGCCGCACCGACGGTGCGCCGAGCTGGTCGAGGGAGACGGCCGGCTAACTCGACGGCCTGCGCCGACCGTGTTCGCAGCTGGTCGAGGGAGGCGGACGGTCGGCCTGCGCTCTCGGCCCCTCGACCTGGCCTGCACCGACCGTGTTCCGAGATGGTCGAGGCGGACGGCCGACTGGCTCGACGGCCTGCACCGACCTTGTGTAGAGCTGGTCGAGGGAGACGGACGGTCGGCCTGCGCTCTCGGCCCCTCGACCTGGCCTGCACCGACCGTGCGCCGAACTGGTCGAGGGAGACGGCCGGCTAACTCGACGGCCTGCGCCGACCGTGTTCGCAGCTGGTCGAGGGAGGCGGACGGTCGGCCTGCGCTCTCGGCCCCTCGACCTGGCCTGCACCGACCGTGTTCCGAGATGGTCGAGGCGGACGGCCGACTGGCTCGACGGCCTGCACCGACCTTGTGTAGAGCTGGTCGAGGGAGACGGACGGTCGGCCTGCGCTCTCGGCCCCTCGACCTGGCCTGCACCGACCGTGTTCGCAGCTGGTCGAGGGAGGCGGACGGTCGGCCTGCGCTCTCGGCCCCTCGACCTGGCCTGCACCGACCGTGTTCCGAGATGGTCGAGGGGGACGGCCGGCTAACTCGACGGCCTGCACCGACCGTGCGCCCAGCTGGTCGAGGGAGGCGGACGGTCGGCCTGCGCTCTCGGCCCCTCGACCTGGCCTGCACCGACCGTGTTCCGAGATGGTCGAGGCGGACGGCCGGCTGGCTCGACGGCCTGCACCGACCTTGTGTAGAGCTGGTCGAGGGAGACGGACGGTCGGCCTGCGCTCTCGGCCCCTCGACCTGGCCTGCACCGACCGTGTTCGCAGCTGGTCGAGGGAGGCGGACGGTCGGCCTGCGCTCTCGGCCCCTCGACCTGGCCTGCACCGACCGTGTTCGCAGCTGGTCGAGGGAGGCGGACGGTCGGCCTGCGCTCTCGGCCCCTCGACCTGGCCTGCACCGACCGTGTTCCGAGATGGTCGAGGGGGACGGCCGGCTAACTCGACGGCCTGCACCGACCGTGCGCCCAGCTGGTCGAGGGAGGCGGACGGTCGGCCTGCGCTCTCGGCCCCTCGACCTGGCCTGCACCGACCGTGCTCCGAGATGGTCGAGGGGGACGGACGGTCGGCCTGCGCTCTCGGCCCCTCGACCTGGCCGCACCGA
>NW_026889809.1:0-50000 GCF_033153115.1 Saccostrea echinata
TGTTGTTGGAAAGGTCTTGAAGAGCTCTTTACGCTGATGTCATGCACTTGTCGTTCTAGAGAGCAAAAAGTAGAATGACAGGCGATTTTCTTTTATATGCTTGCAAACGGCAGAAGATCTTTATTTCGTTATGGATTTTCAAGATCTTGGGCTTGTCAGAAAGCTCTTGACAACATCTATCCATAGCCATAACGCTCCGAACAATTAGCCACTTTTCTTGAGGCTTTCTAGAGCAGATATTGCCTAGGTGTACCCACGCTGCATACACAGACATCTTTCAACCCTCGCAACTTTTTTCGTCTTTAATCTCTAATAACCATCTTCGGTTTGTTGACAGAACTTGCCAAGACCTTTTCAATGACACCAAGAATTTGAAAATCGCCTGAAAACTAAGAGAGATACGGACCTTTCAATTTGGCGTCAATTTTCCACCTCTTCTGAGCAGTTTTTGGTCATTTCAGAGAGAAGGATTGAGGTAAGGATTTCAAGAGCTACTGGACCTTTCATGAAAAGAGGAGTTTCCTTTCGTCCCAAATTTTCGTCTTCCGCCGACGTCGTCTTTTGGTCCAACTGGAATTACAGAACATTTTCTTCATATACCCATAGGTTGCATGCCCTTGGAGCACTGAGGCTGAGCTTTGGTATGTGGATTCCTTGAAGTCTTCTTAATCTTTAATGTACTGAGTTTAGGGCCTCTATCTCTCACCCTTTTCCAGATATAAGCCCAAAGAGAACTTAGCGCGGAACGCAAGTTTACCTCGTCTCCGAGCATAACCAGTTTCCTGGGCACTTGAAAAGTACTCACTGAGACCTCCTCAGCAACGTTCAGGTTGTCTGGAGCTGACCACAAAGAACCGTCCAACCCCTGTCTCACATTTTCTAAGACTTTTGTACATTTTCCGCATGTTCAGTCTATAATATCTTTTGAGGGAGAAAGTATTTCTACTAACTCTTTGCAGCTTCTAGGAGTCCCTATCGGGGTGTATCACTGACATAAGTGCGGTGTGTCGATTGCATGCCATTCTCCAGATATGGGAGGTTGAAAATGGTCAAAATTTCTCAATTTGTCCATTTCTAAGCACAATCTTTGGTGTAAATAAGAAGCCACTTTTTCTCCCTTTTCCTGGCACCTGGGTTTTACGCTTCTGACTTAGTCGTGTTGTCCGTTTTCTTAGCTTTCCAACGACACCAAACTCGTCTTAATCCGACGATAAATAAGAAAGTTATGAGCTTCGGAAAATTCCACTATTTCCTTTACTATTACTTCTATCCATGACTTTCACTTTCACTTTCATTTGACCTAGATAGTTCATGACCTAGATAGTTCATCTTCGTTTTGTACCTATACCCTACCCTAACCCTAACCCTAACCCTAACCCCACTAACCCCACTAACCCTAACCCCATTAACCCTAACCCCACTATCCCCATTAACCCTAACCCCACTAACCCTAACCCCCACTAACCCCACTAACCCTAACCCTAACCCTAAACCCACTAACCCCACTAACTCTAACCCCACTAACCCCATTAACCCTAACCCCACTAACCCCACTAACCCTAACCCCACTAACCCCACTAACCCCACTAACCCTAACCCTAAACCCACTAACCCCACTAACTCTAACCCCACTAACCCTAACCCTTACCCTAACACTAACCCTAACCCTAACCCCCACTAACCCTGACTTTAACCCCCTGCAAACACTTACTTTTCGTTTTTTGCTCATATCTTTTGACAGACTACTCCGATGTCAACGTTCTTGGTGTTGTTGGAAAGGTCTTGAAGAGCTCTTTACGCTGATGTCATGCACTTGTCGTTCTAGAGAGCAAAAAGTAGAATGACAGGCGATTTTCTTTTATATGCTTGCAAACGGCAGAAGATCTTTATTTCGTTATGGATTTTCAAGATCTTGGGCTTGTCAGAAAGCTCTTGACAACATCTATCCATAGCCATAACGCTCCGAACAATTAGCCACTTTTCTTGAGGCTTTCTAGAGCAGATATTGCCTAGGTGTACCCACGCTGCATACACAGACATCTTTCAACCCTCGCAACTTTTTTCGTCTTTAATCTCTAATAACCATCTTCGGTTTGTTGACAGAACTTGCCAAGACCTTTTCAATGACACCAAGAATTTGAAAATCGCCTGAAAACTAAGAGAGATACGGACCTTTCAATTTGGCGTCAATTTTCCACCTCTTCTGAGCAGTTTTTGGTCATTTCAGAGAGAAGGATTGAGGTAAGGATTTCAAGAGCTACTGGACCTTTCATGAAAAGAGGAGTTTCCTTTCGTCCCAAATTTTCGTCTTCCGCCGACGTCGTCTTTTGGTCCAACTGGAATTACAGAACATTTTCTTCATATACCCATAGGTTGCATGCCCTTGGAGCACTGAGGCTGAGCTTTGGTATGTGGATTCCTTGAAGTCTTCTTAATCTTTAATGTACTGAGTTTAGGGCCTCTATCTCTCACCCTTTTCCAGATATAAGCCCAAAGAGAACTTAGCGCGGAACGCAAGTTTACCTCGTCTCCGAGCATAACCAGTTTCCTGGGCACTTGAAAAGTACTCACTGAGACCTCCTCAGCAACGTTCAGGTTGTCTGGAGCTGACCACAAAGAACCGTCCAACCCCTGTCTCACATTTTCTAAGACTTTTGTACATTTTCCGCATGTTCAGTCTATAATATCTTTTGAGGGAGAAAGTATTTCTACTAACTCTTTGCAGCTTCTAGGAGTCCCTATCGGGGTGTATCACTGACATAAGTGCGGTGTGTCGATTGCATGCCATTCTCCAGATATGGGAGGTTGAAAATGGTCAAAATTTCTCAATTTGTCCATTTCTAAGCACAATCTTTGGTGTAAATAAGAAGCCACTTTTTCTCCCTTTTCCTGGCACCTGGGTTTTACGCTTCTGACTTAGTCGTGTTGTCCGTTTTCTTAGCTTTCCAACGACACCAAACTCGTCTTAATCCGACGATAAATAAGAAAGTTATGAGCTTCGGAAAATTCCACTATTTCCTTTACTATTACTTCTATCCATGACTTTCACTTTCACTTTCATTTGACCTAGATAGTTCATGACCTAGATAGTTCATCTTCGTTTTGTACCTATACCCTACCCTAACCCTAACCCTAACCCTAACCCCACTAACCCCACTAACCCTAACCCCATTAACCCTAACCCCACTATCCCCATTAACCCTAACCCCACTAACCCTAACCCCACTAACCCCACTAACCCTAACCCTAACCCTAAACCCACTAACCCCACTAACTCTAACCCCACTAACCCCATTAACCCTAACCCCACTAACCCCACTAACCCTAACCCCACTAACCCCACTAACCCCACTAACCCTAACCCTAAACCCACTAACCCCACTAACTCTAACCCCACTAACCCTAACCCTTACCCTAACACTAACCCTAACCCTAACCCCCACTAACCCTGACTTTAACCCCCTGCAAACACTTACTTTTCGTTTTTTGCTCATATCTTTTGACAGACTACTCCGATGTCAACGTTCTTGGTGTTGTTGGAAAGGTCTTGAAGAGCTCTTTACGCTGATGTCATGCACTTGTCGTTCTAGAGAGCAAAAAGTAGAATGACAGGCGATTTTCTTTTATATGCTTGCAAACGGCAGAAGATCTTTATTTCGTTATGGATTTTCAAGATCTTGGGCTTGTCAGAAAGCTCTTGACAACATCTATCCATAGCCATAACGCTCCGAACAATTAGCCACTTTTCTTGAGGCTTTCTAGAGCAGATATTGCCTAGGTGTACCCACGCTGCATACACAGACATCTTTCAACCCTCGCAACTTTTTTCGTCTTTAATCTCTAATAACCATCTTCGGTTTGTTGACAGAACTTGCCAAGACCTTTTCAATGACACCAAGAATTTGAAAATCGCCTGAAAACTAAGAGAGATACGGACCTTTCAATTTGGCGTCAATTTTCCACCTCTTCTGAGCAGTTTTTGGTCATTTCAGAGAGAAGGATTGAGGTAAGGATTTCAAGAGCTACTGGACCTTTCATGAAAAGAGGAGTTTCCTTTCGTCCCAAATTTTCGTCTTCCGCCGACGTCGTCTTTTGGTCCAACTGGAATTACAGAACATTTTCTTCATATACCCATAGGTTGCATGCCCTTGGAGCACTGAGGCTGAGCTTTGGTATGTGGATTCCTTGAAGTCTTCTTAATCTTTAATGTACTGAGTTTAGGGCCTCTATCTCTCACCCTTTTCCAGATATAAGCCCAAAGAGAACTTAGCGCGGAACGCAAGTTTACCTCGTCTCCGAGCATAACCAGTTTCCTGGGCACTTGAAAAGTACTCACTGAGACCTCCTCAGCAACGTTCAGGTTGTCTGGAGCTGACCACAAAGAACCGTCCAACCCCTGTCTCACATTTTCTAAGACTTTTGTACATTTTCCGCATGTTCAGTCTATAATATCTTTTGAGGGAGAAAGTATTTCTACTAACTCTTTGCAGCTTCTAGGAGTCCCTATCGGGGTGTATCACTGACATAAGTGCGGTGTGTCGATTGCATGCCATTCTCCAGATATGGGAGGTTGAAAATGGTCAAAATTTCTCAATTTGTCCATTTCTAAGCACAATCTTTGGTGTAAATAAGAAGCCACTTTTTCTCCCTTTTCCTGGCACCTGGGTTTTACGCTTCTGACTTAGTCGTGTTGTCCGTTTTCTTAGCTTTCCAACGACACCAAACTCGTCTTAATCCGACGATAAATAAGAAAGTTATGAGCTTCGGAAAATTCCACTATTTCCTTTACTATTACTTCTATCCATGACTTTCACTTTCACTTTCATTTGACCTAGATAGTTCATGACCTAGATAGTTCATCTTCGTTTTGTACCTATACCCTACCCTAACCCTAACCCTAACCCTAACCCCACTAACCCCACTAACCCTAACCCCATTAACCCTAACCCCACTATCCCCATTAACCCTAACCCCACTAACCCTAACCCCACTAACCCCACTAACCCTAACCCTAACCCTAAACCCACTAACCCCACTAACTCTAACCCCACTAACCCCATTAACCCTAACCCCACTAACCCCACTAACCCTAACCCCACTAACCCCACTAACCCCACTAACCCTAACCCTAAACCCACTAACCCCACTAACTCTAACCCCACTAACCCTAACCCTTACCCTAACACTAACCCTAACCCTAACCCCCACTAACCCTGACTTTAACCCCCTGCAAACACTTACTTTTCGTTTTTTGCTCATATCTTTTGACAGACTACTCCGATGTCAACGTTCTTGGTGTTGTTGGAAAGGTCTTGAAGAGCTCTTTACGCTGATGTCATGCACTTGTCGTTCTAGAGAGCAAAAAGTAGAATGACAGGCGATTTTCTTTTATATGCTTGCAAACGGCAGAAGATCTTTATTTCGTTATGGATTTTCAAGATCTTGGGCTTGTCAGAAAGCTCTTGACAACATCTATCCATAGCCATAACGCTCCGAACAATTAGCCACTTTTCTTGAGGCTTTCTAGAGCAGATATTGCCTAGGTGTACCCACGCTGCATACACAGACATCTTTCAACCCTCGCAACTTTTTTCGTCTTTAATCTCTAATAACCATCTTCGGTTTGTTGACAGAACTTGCCAAGACCTTTTCAATGACACCAAGAATTTGAAAATCGCCTGAAAACTAAGAGAGATACGGACCTTTCAATTTGGCGTCAATTTTCCACCTCTTCTGAGCAGTTTTTGGTCATTTCAGAGAGAAGGATTGAGGTAAGGATTTCAAGAGCTACTGGACCTTTCATGAAAAGAGGAGTTTCCTTTCGTCCCAAATTTTCGTCTTCCGCCGACGTCGTCTTTTGGTCCAACTGGAATTACAGAACATTTTCTTCATATACCCATAGGTTGCATGCCCTTGGAGCACTGAGGCTGAGCTTTGGTATGTGGATTCCTTGAAGTCTTCTTAATCTTTAATGTACTGAGTTTAGGGCCTCTATCTCTCACCCTTTTCCAGATATAAGCCCAAAGAGAACTTAGCGCGGAACGCAAGTTTACCTCGTCTCCGAGCATAACCAGTTTCCTGGGCACTTGAAAAGTACTCACTGAGACCTCCTCAGCAACGTTCAGGTTGTCTGGAGCTGACCACAAAGAACCGTCCAACCCCTGTCTCACATTTTCTAAGACTTTTGTACATTTTCCGCATGTTCAGTCTATAATATCTTTTGAGGGAGAAAGTATTTCTACTAACTCTTTGCAGCTTCTAGGAGTCCCTATCGGGGTGTATCACTGACATAAGTGCGGTGTGTCGATTGCATGCCATTCTCCAGATATGGGAGGTTGAAAATGGTCAAAATTTCTCAATTTGTCCATTTCTAAGCACAATCTTTGGTGTAAATAAGAAGCCACTTTTTCTCCCTTTTCCTGGCACCTGGGTTTTACGCTTCTGACTTAGTCGTGTTGTCCGTTTTCTTAGCTTTCCAACGACACCAAACTCGTCTTAATCCGACGATAAATAAGAAAGTTATGAGCTTCGGAAAATTCCACTATTTCCTTTACTATTACTTCTATCCATGACTTTCACTTTCACTTTCATTTGACCTAGATAGTTCATGACCTAGATAGTTCATCTTCGTTTTGTACCTATACCCTACCCTAACCCTAACCCTAACCCTAACCCCACTAACCCCACTAACCCTAACCCCATTAACCCTAACCCCACTATCCCCATTAACCCTAACCCCACTAACCCTAACCCCACTAACCCCACTAACCCTAACCCTAACCCTAAACCCACTAACCCCACTAACTCTAACCCCACTAACCCCATTAACCCTAACCCCACTAACCCCACTAACCCTAACCCCACTAACCCCACTAACCCCACTAACCCTAACCCTAAACCCACTAACCCCACTAACTCTAACCCCACTAACCCTAACCCTTACCCTAACACTAACCCTAACCCTAACCCCCACTAACCCTGACTTTAACCCCCTGCAAACACTTACTTTTCGTTTTTTGCTCATATCTTTTGACAGACTACTCCGATGTCAACGTTCTTGGTGTTGTTGGAAAGGTCTTGAAGAGCTCTTTACGCTGATGTCATGCACTTGTCGTTCTAGAGAGCAAAAAGTAGAATGACAGGCGATTTTCTTTTATATGCTTGCAAACGGCAGAAGATCTTTATTTCGTTATGGATTTTCAAGATCTTGGGCTTGTCAGAAAGCTCTTGACAACATCTATCCATAGCCATAACGCTCCGAACAATTAGCCACTTTTCTTGAGGCTTTCTAGAGCAGATATTGCCTAGGTGTACCCACGCTGCATACACAGACATCTTTCAACCCTCGCAACTTTTTTCGTCTTTAATCTCTAATAACCATCTTCGGTTTGTTGACAGAACTTGCCAAGACCTTTTCAATGACACCAAGAATTTGAAAATCGCCTGAAAACTAAGAGAGATACGGACCTTTCAATTTGGCGTCAATTTTCCACCTCTTCTGAGCAGTTTTTGGTCATTTCAGAGAGAAGGATTGAGGTAAGGATTTCAAGAGCTACTGGACCTTTCATGAAAAGAGGAGTTTCCTTTCGTCCCAAATTTTCGTCTTCCGCCGACGTCGTCTTTTGGTCCAACTGGAATTACAGAACATTTTCTTCATATACCCATAGGTTGCATGCCCTTGGAGCACTGAGGCTGAGCTTTGGTATGTGGATTCCTTGAAGTCTTCTTAATCTTTAATGTACTGAGTTTAGGGCCTCTATCTCTCACCCTTTTCCAGATATAAGCCCAAAGAGAACTTAGCGCGGAACGCAAGTTTACCTCGTCTCCGAGCATAACCAGTTTCCTGGGCACTTGAAAAGTACTCACTGAGACCTCCTCAGCAACGTTCAGGTTGTCTGGAGCTGACCACAAAGAACCGTCCAACCCCTGTCTCACATTTTCTAAGACTTTTGTACATTTTCCGCATGTTCAGTCTATAATATCTTTTGAGGGAGAAAGTATTTCTACTAACTCTTTGCAGCTTCTAGGAGTCCCTATCGGGGTGTATCACTGACATAAGTGCGGTGTGTCGATTGCATGCCATTCTCCAGATATGGGAGGTTGAAAATGGTCAAAATTTCTCAATTTGTCCATTTCTAAGCACAATCTTTGGTGTAAATAAGAAGCCACTTTTTCTCCCTTTTCCTGGCACCTGGGTTTTACGCTTCTGACTTAGTCGTGTTGTCCGTTTTCTTAGCTTTCCAACGACACCAAACTCGTCTTAATCCGACGATAAATAAGAAAGTTATGAGCTTCGGAAAATTCCACTATTTCCTTTACTATTACTTCTATCCATGACTTTCACTTTCACTTTCATTTGACCTAGATAGTTCATGACCTAGATAGTTCATCTTCGTTTTGTACCTATACCCTACCCTAACCCTAACCCTAACCCTAACCCCACTAACCCCACTAACCCTAACCCCATTAACCCTAACCCCACTATCCCCATTAACCCTAACCCCACTAACCCTAACCCCACTAACCCCACTAACCCTAACCCTAACCCTAAACCCACTAACCCCACTAACTCTAACCCCACTAACCCCATTAACCCTAACCCCACTAACCCCACTAACCCTAACCCCACTAACCCCACTAACCCCACTAACCCTAACCCTAAACCCACTAACCCCACTAACTCTAACCCCACTAACCCTAACCCTTACCCTAACACTAACCCTAACCCTAACCCCCACTAACCCTGACTTTAACCCCCTGCAAACACTTACTTTTCGTTTTTTGCTCATATCTTTTGACAGACTACTCCGATGTCAACGTTCTTGGTGTTGTTGGAAAGGTCTTGAAGAGCTCTTTACGCTGATGTCATGCACTTGTCGTTCTAGAGAGCAAAAAGTAGAATGACAGGCGATTTTCTTTTATATGCTTGCAAACGGCAGAAGATCTTTATTTCGTTATGGATTTTCAAGATCTTGGGCTTGTCAGAAAGCTCTTGACAACATCTATCCATAGCCATAACGCTCCGAACAATTAGCCACTTTTCTTGAGGCTTTCTAGAGCAGATATTGCCTAGGTGTACCCACGCTGCATACACAGACATCTTTCAACCCTCGCAACTTTTTTCGTCTTTAATCTCTAATAACCATCTTCGGTTTGTTGACAGAACTTGCCAAGACCTTTTCAATGACACCAAGAATTTGAAAATCGCCTGAAAACTAAGAGAGATACGGACCTTTCAATTTGGCGTCAATTTTCCACCTCTTCTGAGCAGTTTTTGGTCATTTCAGAGAGAAGGATTGAGGTAAGGATTTCAAGAGCTACTGGACCTTTCATGAAAAGAGGAGTTTCCTTTCGTCCCAAATTTTCGTCTTCCGCCGACGTCGTCTTTTGGTCCAACTGGAATTACAGAACATTTTCTTCATATACCCATAGGTTGCATGCCCTTGGAGCACTGAGGCTGAGCTTTGGTATGTGGATTCCTTGAAGTCTTCTTAATCTTTAATGTACTGAGTTTAGGGCCTCTATCTCTCACCCTTTTCCAGATATAAGCCCAAAGAGAACTTAGCGCGGAACGCAAGTTTACCTCGTCTCCGAGCATAACCAGTTTCCTGGGCACTTGAAAAGTACTCACTGAGACCTCCTCAGCAACGTTCAGGTTGTCTGGAGCTGACCACAAAGAACCGTCCAACCCCTGTCTCACATTTTCTAAGACTTTTGTACATTTTCCGCATGTTCAGTCTATAATATCTTTTGAGGGAGAAAGTATTTCTACTAACTCTTTGCAGCTTCTAGGAGTCCCTATCGGGGTGTATCACTGACATAAGTGCGGTGTGTCGATTGCATGCCATTCTCCAGATATGGGAGGTTGAAAATGGTCAAAATTTCTCAATTTGTCCATTTCTAAGCACAATCTTTGGTGTAAATAAGAAGCCACTTTTTCTCCCTTTTCCTGGCACCTGGGTTTTACGCTTCTGACTTAGTCGTGTTGTCCGTTTTCTTAGCTTTCCAACGACACCAAACTCGTCTTAATCCGACGATAAATAAGAAAGTTATGAGCTTCGGAAAATTCCACTATTTCCTTTACTATTACTTCTATCCATGACTTTCACTTTCACTTTCATTTGACCTAGATAGTTCATGACCTAGATAGTTCATCTTCGTTTTGTACCTATACCCTACCCTAACCCTAACCCTAACCCTAACCCCACTAACCCCACTAACCCTAACCCCATTAACCCTAACCCCACTATCCCCATTAACCCTAACCCCACTAACCCTAACCCCACTAACCCCACTAACCCTAACCCTAACCCTAAACCCACTAACCCCACTAACTCTAACCCCACTAACCCCATTAACCCTAACCCCACTAACCCCACTAACCCTAACCCCACTAACCCCACTAACCCCACTAACCCTAACCCTAAACCCACTAACCCCACTAACTCTAACCCCACTAACCCTAACCCTTACCCTAACACTAACCCTAACCCTAACCCCCACTAACCCTGACTTTAACCCCCTGCAAACACTTACTTTTCGTTTTTTGCTCATATCTTTTGACAGACTACTCCGATGTCAACGTTCTTGGTGTTGTTGGAAAGGTCTTGAAGAGCTCTTTACGCTGATGTCATGCACTTGTCGTTCTAGAGAGCAAAAAGTAGAATGACAGGCGATTTTCTTTTATATGCTTGCAAACGGCAGAAGATCTTTATTTCGTTATGGATTTTCAAGATCTTGGGCTTGTCAGAAAGCTCTTGACAACATCTATCCATAGCCATAACGCTCCGAACAATTAGCCACTTTTCTTGAGGCTTTCTAGAGCAGATATTGCCTAGGTGTACCCACGCTGCATACACAGACATCTTTCAACCCTCGCAACTTTTTTCGTCTTTAATCTCTAATAACCATCTTCGGTTTGTTGACAGAACTTGCCAAGACCTTTTCAATGACACCAAGAATTTGAAAATCGCCTGAAAACTAAGAGAGATACGGACCTTTCAATTTGGCGTCAATTTTCCACCTCTTCTGAGCAGTTTTTGGTCATTTCAGAGAGAAGGATTGAGGTAAGGATTTCAAGAGCTACTGGACCTTTCATGAAAAGAGGAGTTTCCTTTCGTCCCAAATTTTCGTCTTCCGCCGACGTCGTCTTTTGGTCCAACTGGAATTACAGAACATTTTCTTCATATACCCATAGGTTGCATGCCCTTGGAGCACTGAGGCTGAGCTTTGGTATGTGGATTCCTTGAAGTCTTCTTAATCTTTAATGTACTGAGTTTAGGGCCTCTATCTCTCACCCTTTTCCAGATATAAGCCCAAAGAGAACTTAGCGCGGAACGCAAGTTTACCTCGTCTCCGAGCATAACCAGTTTCCTGGGCACTTGAAAAGTACTCACTGAGACCTCCTCAGCAACGTTCAGGTTGTCTGGAGCTGACCACAAAGAACCGTCCAACCCCTGTCTCACATTTTCTAAGACTTTTGTACATTTTCCGCATGTTCAGTCTATAATATCTTTTGAGGGAGATAGTATTTCTACTAACTCTTTGCAGCTTCTAGGAGTCCCTATCGGGGTGTATCACTGACATAAGTGCGGTGTGTCGATTGCATGCCATTCTCCAGATATGGGAGGTTGAAAATGGTCAAAATTTCTCAATTTGTCCATTTCTAAGCACAATCTTTGGTGTAAATAAGAAGCCACTTTTTCTCCCTTTTCCTGGCACCTGGGTTTTACGCTTCTGACTTAGTCGTGTTGTCCGTTTTCTTAGCTTTCCAACGACACCAAACTCGTCTTAATCCGACGATAAATAAGAAAGTTATGAGCTTCGGAAAATTCCACTATTTCCTTTACTATTACTTCTATCCATGACTTTCACTTTCACTTTCATTTGACCTAGATAGTTCATGACCTAGATAGTTCATCTTCGTTTTGTACCTATACCCTACCCTAACCCTAACCCTAACCCTAACCCCACTAACCCCACTAACCCTAACCCCATTAACCCTAACCCCACTATCCCCATTAACCCTAACCCCACTAACCCTAACCCCACTAACCCCACTAACCCTAACCCTAACCCTAAACCCACTAACCCCACTAACTCTAACCCCACTAACCCCATTAACCCTAACCCCACTAACCCCACTAACCCTAACCCCACTAACCCCACTAACCCCACTAACCCTAACCCTAAACCCACTAACCCCACTAACTCTAACCCCACTAACCCTAACCCTTACCCTAACACTAACCCTAACCCTAACCCCCACTAACCCTGACTTTAACCCCCTGCAAACACTTACTTTTCGTTTTTTGCTCATATCTTTTGACAGACTACTCCGATGTCAACGTTCTTGGTGTTGTTGGAAAGGTCTTGAAGAGCTCTTTACGCTGATGTCATGCACTTGTCGTTCTAGAGAGCAAAAAGTAGAATGACAGGCGATTTTCTTTTATATGCTTGCAAACGGCAGAAGATCTTTATTTCGTTATGGATTTTCAAGATCTTGGGCTTGTCAGAAAGCTCTTGACAACATCTATCCATAGCCATAACGCTCCGAACAATTAGCCACTTTTCTTGAGGCTTTCTAGAGCAGATATTGCCTAGGTGTACCCACGCTGCATACACAGACATCTTTCAACCCTCGCAACTTTTTTCGTCTTTAATCTCTAATAACCATCTTCGGTTTGTTGACAGAACTTGCCAAGACCTTTTCAATGACACCAAGAATTTGAAAATCGCCTGAAAACTAAGAGAGATACGGACCTTTCAATTTGGCGTCAATTTTCCACCTCTTCTGAGCAGTTTTTGGTCATTTCAGAGAGAAGGATTGAGGTAAGGATTTCAAGAGCTACTGGACCTTTCATGAAAAGAGGAGTTTCCTTTCGTCCCAAATTTTCGTCTTCCGCCGACGTCGTCTTTTGGTCCAACTGGAATTACAGAACATTTTCTTCATATACCCATAGGTTGCATGCCCTTGGAGCACTGAGGCTGAGCTTTGGTATGTGGATTCCTTGAAGTCTTCTTAATCTTTAATGTACTGAGTTTAGGGCCTCTATCTCTCACCCTTTTCCAGATATAAGCCCAAAGAGAACTTAGCGCGGAACGCAAGTTTACCTCGTCTCCGAGCATAACCAGTTTCCTGGGCACTTGAAAAGTACTCACTGAGACCTCCTCAGCAACGTTCAGGTTGTCTGGAGCTGACCACAAAGAACCGTCCAACCCCTGTCTCACATTTTCTAAGACTTTTGTACATTTTCCGCATGTTCAGTCTATAATATCTTTTGAGGGAGAAAGTATTTCTACTAACTCTTTGCAGCTTCTAGGAGTCCCTATCGGGGTGTATCACTGACATAAGTGCGGTGTGTCGATTGCATGCCATTCTCCAGATATGGGAGGTTGAAAATGGTCAAAATTTCTCAATTTGTCCATTTCTAAGCACAATCTTTGGTGTAAATAAGAAGCCACTTTTTCTCCCTTTTCCTGGCACCTGGGTTTTACGCTTCTGACTTAGTCGTGTTGTCCGTTTTCTTAGCTTTCCAACGACACCAAACTCGTCTTAATCCGACGATAAATAAGAAAGTTATGAGCTTCGGAAAATTCCACTATTTCCTTTACTATTACTTCTATCCATGACTTTCACTTTCACTTTCATTTGACCTAGATAGTTCATGACCTAGATAGTTCATCTTCGTTTTGTACCTATACCCTACCCTAACCCTAACCCTAACCCTAACCCCACTAACCCCACTAACCCTAACCCCATTAACCCTAACCCCACTATCCCCATTAACCCTAACCCCACTAACCCTAACCCCACTAACCCCACTAACCCTAACCCTAACCCTAAACCCACTAACCCCACTAACTCTAACCCCACTAACCCCATTAACCCTAACCCCACTAACCCCACTAACCCTAACCCCACTAACCCCACTAACCCCACTAACCCTAACCCTAAACCCACTAACCCCACTAACTCTAACCCCACTAACCCTAACCCTTACCCTAACACTAACCCTAACCCTAACCCCCACTAACCCTGACTTTAACCCCCTGCAAACACTTACTTTTCGTTTTTTGCTCATATCTTTTGACAGACTACTCCGATGTCAACGTTCTTGGTGTTGTTGGAAAGGTCTTGGTCTTGAAGAGCTCTTTACGCTGATGTCATGCACTTGTCGTTCTAGAGAGCAAAAAGTAGAATGACAGGCGATTTTCTTTTATATGCTTGCAAACGGCAGAAGATCTTTATTTCGTTATGGATTTTCAAGATCTTGGGCTTGTCAGAAAGCTCTTGACAACATCTATCCATAGCCATAACGCTCCGAACAATTAGCCACTTTTCTTGAGGCTTTCTAGAGCAGATATTGCCTAGGTGTACCCACGCTGCATACACAGACATCTTTCAACCCTCGCAACTTTTTTCGTCTTTAATCTCTAATAACCATCTTCGGTTTGTTGACAGAACTTGCCAAGACCTTTTCAATGACACCAAGAATTTGAAAATCGCCTGAAAACTAAGAGAGATACGGACCTTTCAATTTGGCGTCAATTTTCCACCTCTTCTGAGCAGTTTTTGGTCATTTCAGAGAGAAGGATTGAGGTAAGGATTTCAAGAGCTACTGGACCTTTCATGAAAAGAGGAGTTTCCTTTCGTCCCAAATTTTCGTCTTCCGCCGACGTCGTCTTTTGGTCCAACTGGAATTACAGAACATTTTCTTCATATACCCATAGGTTGCATGCCCTTGGAGCACTGAGGCTGAGCTTTGGTATGTGGATTCCTTGAAGTCTTCTTAATCTTTAATGTACTGAGTTTAGGGCCTCTATCTCTCACCCTTTTCCAGATATAAGCCCAAAGAGAACTTAGCGCGGAACGCAAGTTTACCTCGTCTCCGAGCATAACCAGTTTCCTGGGCACTTGAAAAGTACTCACTGAGACCTCCTCAGCAACGTTCAGGTTGTCTGGAGCTGACCACAAAGAACCGTCCAACCCCTGTCTCACATTTTCTAAGACTTTTGTACATTTTCCGCATGTTCAGTCTATAATATCTTTTGAGGGAGAAAGTATTTCTACTAACTCTTTGCAGCTTCTAGGAGTCCCTATCGGGGTGTATCACTGACATAAGTGCGGTGTGTCGATTGCATGCCATTCTCCAGATATGGGAGGTTGAAAATGGTCAAAATTTCTCAATTTGTCCATTTCTAAGCACAATCTTTGGTGTAAATAAGAAGCCACTTTTTCTCCCTTTTCCTGGCACCTGGGTTTTACGCTTCTGACTTAGTCGTGTTGTCCGTTTTCTTAGCTTTCCAACGACACCAAACTCGTCTTAATCCGACGATAAATAAGAAAGTTATGAGCTTCGGAAAATTCCACTATTTCCTTTACTATTACTTCTATCCATGACTTTCACTTTCACTTTCATTTGACCTAGATAGTTCATGACCTAGATAGTTCATCTTCGTTTTGTACCTATACCCACCCTAACCCTAACCCTAACCCTAACCCCACTAACCCCACTAACCCTAACCCCATTAACCCTAACCCCACTATCCCCATTAACCCTAACCCCACTAACCCTAACCCCACTAACCCCACTAACCCTAACCCTAACCCTAAACCCACTAACCCCACTAACTCTAACCCCACTAACCCCATTAACCCTAACCCCACTAACCCCACTAACCCTAACCCCACTAACCCCACTAACCCCACTAACCCTAACCCTAAACCCACTAACCCCACTAACTCTAACCCCACTAACCCTAACCCTTACCCTAACACTAACCCTAACCCTAACCCCCACTAACCCTGACTTTAACCCCCTGCAAACACTTACTTTTCGTTTTTTGCTCATATCTTTTGACAGACTACTCCGATGTCAACGTTCTTGGTGTTGTTGGAAAGGTCTTGGTCTTGAAGAGCTCTTTACGCTGATGTCATGCACTTGTCGTTCTAGAGAGCAAAAAGTAGAATGACAGGCGATTTTCTTTTATATGCTTGCAAACGGCAGAAGATCTTTATTTCGTTATGGATTTTCAAGATCTTGGGCTTGTCAGAAAGCTCTTGACAACATCTATCCATAGCCATAACGCTCCGAACAATTAGCCACTTTTCTTGAGGCTTTCTAGAGCAGATATTGCCTAGGTGTACCCACGCTGCATACACAGACATCTTTCAACCCTCGCAACTTTTTTCGTCTTTAATCTCTAATAACCATCTTCGGTTTGTTGACAGAACTTGCCAAGACCTTTTCAATGACACCAAGAATTTGAAAATCGCCTGAAAACTAAGAGAGATACGGACCTTTCAATTTGGCGTCAATTTTCCACCTCTTCTGAGCAGTTTTTGGTCATTTCAGAGAGAAGGATTGAGGTAAGGATTTCAAGAGCTACTGGACCTTTCATGAAAAGAGGAGTTTCCTTTCGTCCCAAATTTTCGTCTTCCGCCGACGTCGTCTTTTGGTCCAACTGGAATTACAGAACATTTTCTTCATATACCCATAGGTTGCATGC
This sequence comes from Saccostrea echinata, assembly GCF_033153115.1. Classification (NCBI taxonomy): domain Eukaryota; kingdom Metazoa; phylum Mollusca; class Bivalvia; order Ostreida; family Ostreidae; genus Saccostrea; species Saccostrea echinata. The sequence goes on from NW_026889809.1 coordinate 16,513, forward strand.
CCTTGGAGCACTGAGGCTGAGCTTTGGTATGTGGATTCCTTGAAGTCTTCTTAATCTTTAATGTACTGAGTTTAGGGCCTCTATCTCTCACCCTTTTCCAGATATAAGCCCAAAGAGAACTTAGCGCGGAACGCAAGTTTACCTCGTCTCCGAGCATAACCAGTTTCCTGGGCACTTGAAAAGTACTCACTGAGACCTCCTCAGCAACGTTCAGGTTGTCTGGAGCTGACCACAAAGAACCGTCCAACCCCTGTCTCACATTTTCTAAGACTTTTGTACATTTTCCGCATGTTCAGTCTATAATATCTTTTGAGGGAGAAAGTATTTCTACTAACTCTTTGCAGCTTCTAGGAGTCCCTATCGGGGTGTATCACTGACATAAGTGCGGTGTGTCGATTGCATGCCATTCTCCAGATATGGGAGGTTGAAAATGGTCAAAATTTCTCAATTTGTCCATTTCTAAGCACAATCTTTGGTGTAAATAAGAAGCCACTTTTTCTCCCTTTTCCTGGCACCTGGGTTTTACGCTTCTGACTTAGTCGTGTTGTCCGTTTTCTTAGCTTTCCAACGACACCAAACTCGTCTTAATCCGACGATAAATAAGAAAGTTATGAGCTTCGGAAAATTCCACTATTTCCTTTACTATTACTTCTATCCATGACTTTCACTTTCACTTTCATTTGACCTAGATAGTTCATGACCTAGATAGTTCATCTTCGTTTTGTACCTATACCCTACCCTAACCCTAACCCTAACCCTAACCCCACTAACCCCACTAACCCTAACCCCATTAACCCTAACCCCACTATCCCCATTAACCCTAACCCCACTAACCCTAACCCCACTAACCCCACTAACCCTAACCCTAACCCTAAACCCACTAACCCCACTAACTCTAACCCCACTAACCCCATTAACCCTAACCCCACTAACCCCACTAACCCTAACCCCACTAACCCCACTAACCCCACTAACCCTAACCCTAAACCCACTAACCCCACTAACTCTAACCCCACTAACCCTAACCCTTACCCTAACACTAACCCTAACCCTAACCCCCACTAACCCTGACTTTAACCCCCTGCAAACACTTACTTTTCGTTTTTTGCTCATATCTTTTGACAGACTACTCCGATGTCAACGTTCTTGGTGTTGTTGGAAAGGTCTTGGTCTTGAAGAGCTCTTTACGCTGATGTCATGCACTTGTCGTTCTAGAGAGCAAAAAGTAGAATGACAGGCGATTTTCTTTTATATGCTTGCAAACGGCAGAAGATCTTTATTTCGTTATGGATTTTCAAGATCTTGGGCTTGTCAGAAAGCTCTTGACAACATCTATCCATAGCCATAACGCTCCGAACAATTAGCCACTTTTCTTGAGGCTTTCTAGAGCAGATATTGCCTAGGTGTACCCACGCTGCATACACAGACATCTTTCAACCCTCGCAACTTTTTTCGTCTTTAATCTCTAATAACCATCTTCGGTTTGTTGACAGAACTTGCCAAGACCTTTTCAATGACACCAAGAATTTGAAAATCGCCTGAAAACTAAGAGAGATACGGACCTTTCAATTTGGCGTCAATTTTCCACCTCTTCTGAGCAGTTTTTGGTCATTTCAGAGAGAAGGATTGAGGTAAGGATTTCAAGAGCTACTGGACCTTTCATGAAAAGAGGAGTTTCCTTTCGTCCCAAATTTTCGTCTTCCGCCGACGTCGTCTTTTGGTCCAACTGGAATTACAGAACATTTTCTTCATATACCCATAGGTTGCATGCCCTTGGAGCACTGAGGCTGAGCTTTGGTATGTGGATTCCTTGAAGTCTTCTTAATCTTTAATGTACTGAGTTTAGGGCCTCTATCTCTCACCCTTTTCCAGATATAAGCCCAAAGAGAACTTAGCGCGGAACGCAAGTTTACCTCGTCTCCGAGCATAACCAGTTTCCTGGGCACTTGAAAAGTACTCACTGAGACCTCCTCAGCAACGTTCAGGTTGTCTGGAGCTGACCACAAAGAACCGTCCAACCCCTGTCTCACATTTTCTAAGACTTTTGTACATTTTCCGCATGTTCAGTCTATAATATCTTTTGAGGGAGAAAGTATTTCTACTAACTCTTTGCAGCTTCTAGGAGTCCCTATCGGGGTGTATCACTGACATAAGTGCGGTGTGTCGATTGCATGCCATTCTCCAGATATGGGAGGTTGAAAATGGTCAAAATTTCTCAATTTGTCCATTTCTAAGCACAATCTTTGGTGTAAATAAGAAGCCACTTTTTCTCCCTTTTCCTGGCACCTGGGTTTTACGCTTCTGACTTAGTCGTGTTGTCCGTTTTCTTAGCTTTCCAACGACACCAAACTCGTCTTAATCCGACGATAAATAAGAAAGTTATGAGCTTCGGAAAATTCCACTATTTCCTTTACTATTACTTCTATCCATGACTTTCACTTTCACTTTCATTTGACCTAGATAGTTCATGACCTAGATAGTTCATCTTCGTTTTGTACCTATACCCTACCCTAACCCTAACCCTAACCCTAACCCCACTAACCCCACTAACCCTAACCCCATTAACCCTAACCCCACTATCCCCATTAACCCTAACCCCACTAACCCTAACCCCACTAACCCCACTAACCCTAACCCTAACCCTAAACCCACTAACCCCACTAACTCTAACCCCACTAACCCCATTAACCCTAACCCCACTAACCCCACTAACCCTAACCCCACTAACCCCACTAACCCCACTAACCCTAACCCTAAACCCACTAACCCCACTAACTCTAACCCCACTAACCCTAACCCTTACCCTAACACTAACCCTAACCCTAACCCCCACTAACCCTGACTTTAACCCCCTGCAAACACTTACTTTTCGTTTTTTGCTCATATCTTTTGACAGACTACTCCGATGTCAACGTTCTTGGTGTTGTTGGAAAGGTCTTGGTCTTGAAGAGCTCTTTACGCTGATGTCATGCACTTGTCGTTCTAGAGAGCAAAAAGTAGAATGACAGGCGATTTTCTTTTATATGCTTGCAAACGGCAGAAGATCTTTATTTCGTTATGGATTTTCAAGATCTTGGGCTTGTCAGAAAGCTCTTGACAACATCTATCCATAGCCATAACGCTCCGAACAATTAGCCACTTTTCTTGAGGCTTTCTAGAGCAGATATTGCCTAGGTGTACCCACGCTGCATACACAGACATCTTTCAACCCTCGCAACTTTTTTCGTCTTTAATCTCTAATAACCATCTTCGGTTTGTTGACAGAACTTGCCAAGACCTTTTCAATGACACCAAGAATTTGAAAATCGCCTGAAAACTAAGAGAGATACGGACCTTTCAATTTGGCGTCAATTTTCCACCTCTTCTGAGCAGTTTTTGGTCATTTCAGAGAGAAGGATTGAGGTAAGGATTTCAAGAGCTACTGGACCTTTCATGAAAAGAGGAGTTTCCTTTCGTCCCAAATTTTCGTCTTCCGCCGACGTCGTCTTTTGGTCCAACTGGAATTACAGAACATTTTCTTCATATACCCATAGGTTGCATGCCCTTGGAGCACTGAGGCTGAGCTTTGGTATGTGGATTCCTTGAAGTCTTCTTAATCTTTAATGTACTGAGTTTAGGGCCTCTATCTCTCACCCTTTTCCAGATATAAGCCCAAAGAGAACTTAGCGCGGAACGCAAGTTTACCTCGTCTCCGAGCATAACCAGTTTCCTGGGCACTTGAAAAGTACTCACTGAGACCTCCTCAGCAACGTTCAGGTTGTCTGGAGCTGACCACAAAGAACCGTCCAACCCCTGTCTCACATTTTCTAAGACTTTTGTACATTTTCCGCATGTTCAGTCTATAATATCTTTTGAGGGAGAAAGTATTTCTACTAACTCTTTGCAGCTTCTAGGAGTCCCTATCGGGGTGTATCACTGACATAAGTGCGGTGTGTCGATTGCATGCCATTCTCCAGATATGGGAGGTTGAAAATGGTCAAAATTTCTCAATTTGTCCATTTCTAAGCACAATCTTTGGTGTAAATAAGAAGCCACTTTTTCTCCCTTTTCCTGGCACCTGGGTTTTACGCTTCTGACTTAGTCGTGTTGTCCGTTTTCTTAGCTTTCCAACGACACCAAACTCGTCTTAATCCGACGATAAATAAGAAAGTTATGAGCTTCGGAAAATTCCACTATTTCCTTTACTATTACTTCTATCCATGACTTTCACTTTCACTTTCATTTGACCTAGATAGTTCATGACCTAGATAGTTCATCTTCGTTTTGTACCTATACCCTACCCTAACCCTAACCCTAACCCTAACCCCACTAACCCCACTAACCCTAACCCCATTAACCCTAACCCCACTATCCCCATTAACCCTAACCCCACTAACCCTAACCCCACTAACCCCACTAACCCTAACCCTAACCCTAAACCCACTAACCCCACTAACTCTAACCCCACTAACCCCATTAACCCTAACCCCACTAACCCCACTAACCCTAACCCCACTAACCCCACTAACCCCACTAACCCTAACCCTAAACCCACTAACCCCACTAACTCTAACCCCACTAACCCTAACCCTTACCCTAACACTAACCCTAACCCTAACCCCCACTAACCCTGACTTTAACCCCCTGCAAACACTTACTTTTCGTTTTTTGCTCATATCTTTTGACAGACTACTCCGATGTCAACGTTCTTGGTGTTGTTGGAAAGGTCTTGGTCTTGAAGAGCTCTTTACGCTGATGTCATGCACTTGTCGTTCTAGAGAGCAAAAAGTAGAATGACAGGCGATTTTCTTTTATATGCTTGCAAACGGCAGAAGATCTTTATTTCGTTATGGATTTTCAAGATCTTGGGCTTGTCAGAAAGCTCTTGACAACATCTATCCATAGCCATAACGCTCCGAACAATTAGCCACTTTTCTTGAGGCTTTCTAGAGCAGATATTGCCTAGGTGTACCCACGCTGCATACACAGACATCTTTCAACCCTCGCAACTTTTTTCGTCTTTAATCTCTAATAACCATCTTCGGTTTGTTGACAGAACTTGCCAAGACCTTTTCAATGACACCAAGAATTTGAAAATCGCCTGAAAACTAAGAGAGATACGGACCTTTCAATTTGGCGTCAATTTTCCACCTCTTCTGAGCAGTTTTTGGTCATTTCAGAGAGAAGGATTGAGGTAAGGATTTCAAGAGCTACTGGACCTTTCATGAAAAGAGGAGTTTCCTTTCGTCCCAAATTTTCGTCTTCCGCCGACGTCGTCTTTTGGTCCAACTGGAATTACAGAACATTTTCTTCATATACCCATAGGTTGCATGCCCTTGGAGCACTGAGGCTGAGCTTTGGTATGTGGATTCCTTGAAGTCTTCTTAATCTTTAATGTACGAGTTTAGGGCCTCTATCTCTCACCCTTTTCCAGATATAAGCCCAAAGAGAACTTAGCGCGGAACGCAAGTTTACCTCGTCTCCGAGCATAACCAGTTTCCTGGGCACTTGAAAAGTACTCACTGAGACCTCCTCAGCAACGTTCAGGTTGTCTGGAGCTGACCACAAAGAACCGTCCAACCCCTGTCTCACATTTTCTAAGACTTTTGTACATTTTCCGCATGTTCAGTCTATAATATCTTTTGAGGGAGAAAGTATTTCTACTAACTCTTTGCAGCTTCTAGGAGTCCCTATCGGGGTGTATCACTGACATAAGTGCGGTGTGTCGATTGCATGCCATTCTCCAGATATGGGAGGTTGAAAATGGTCAAAATTTCTCAATTTGTCCATTTCTAAGCACAATCTTTGGTGTAAATAAGAAGCCACTTTTTCTCCCTTTTCCTGGCACCTGGGTTTTACGCTTCTGACTTAGTCGTGTTGTCCGTTTTCTTAGCTTTCCAACGACACCAAACTCGTCTTAATCCGACGATAAATAAGAAAGTTATGAGCTTCGGAAAATTCCACTATTTCCTTTACTATTACTTCTATCCATGACTTTCACTTTCACTTTCATTTGACCTAGATAGTTCATGACCTAGATAGTTCATCTTCGTTTTGTACCTATACCCTACCCTAACCCTAACCCTAACCCTAACCCCACTAACCCCACTAACCCTAACCCCATTAACCCTAACCCCACTATCCCCATTAACCCTAACCCCACTAACCCTAACCCCACTAACCCCACTAACCCTAACCCTAACCCTAAACCCACTAACCCCACTAACTCTAACCCCACTAACCCCATTAACCCTAACCCCACTAACCCCACTAACCCTAACCCCACTAACCCCACTAACCCCACTAACCCTAACCCTAAACCCACTAACCCCACTAACTCTAACCCCACTAACCCTAACCCTTACCCTAACACTAACCCTAACCCTAACCCCCACTAACCCTGACTTTAACCCCCTGCAAACACTTACTTTTCGTTTTTTGCTCATATCTTTTGACAGACTACTCCGATGTCAACGTTCTTGGTGTTGTTGGAAAGGTCTTGGTCTTGAAGAGCTCTTTACGCTGATGTCATGCACTTGTCGTTCTAGAGAGCAAAAAGTAGAATGACAGGCGATTTTCTTTTATATGCTTGCAAACGGCAGAAGATCTTTATTTCGTTATGGATTTTCAAGATCTTGGGCTTGTCAGAAAGCTCTTGACAACATCTATCCATAGCCATAACGCTCCGAACAATTAGCCACTTTTCTTGAGGCTTTCTAGAGCAGATATTGCCTAGGTGTACCCACGCTGCATACACAGACATCTTTCAACCCTCGCAACTTTTTTCGTCTTTAATCTCTAATAACCATCTTCGGTTTGTTGACAGAACTTGCCAAGACCTTTTCAATGACACCAAGAATTTGAAAATCGCCTGAAAACTAAGAGAGATACGGACCTTTCAATTTGGCGTCAATTTTCCACCTCTTCTGAGCAGTTTTTGGTCATTTCAGAGAGAAGGATTGAGGTAAGGATTTCAAGAGCTACTGGACCTTTCATGAAAAGAGGAGTTTCCTTTCGTCCCAAATTTTCGTCTTCCGCCGACGTCGTCTTTTGGTCCAACTGGAATTACAGAACATTTTCTTCATATACCCATAGGTTGCATGCCCTTGGAGCACTGAGGCTGAGCTTTGGTATGTGGATTCCTTGAAGTCTTCTTAATCTTTAATGTACTGAGTTTAGGGCCTCTATCTCTCACCCTTTTCCAGATATAAGCCCAAAGAGAACTTAGCGCGGAACGCAAGTTTACCTCGTCTCCGAGCATAACCAGTTTCCTGGGCACTTGAAAAGTACTCACTGAGACCTCCTCAGCAACGTTCAGGTTGTCTGGAGCTGACCACAAAGAACCGTCCAACCCCTGTCTCACATTTTCTAAGACTTTTGTACATTTTCCGCATGTTCAGTCTATAATATCTTTTGAGGGAGAAAGTATTTCTACTAACTCTTTGCAGCTTCTAGGAGTCCCTATCGGGGTGTATCACTGACATAAGTGCGGTGTGTCGATTGCATGCCATTCTCCAGATATGGGAGGTTGAAAATGGTCAAAATTTCTCAATTTGTCCATTTCTAAGCACAATCTTTGGTGTAAATAAGAAGCCACTTTTTCTCCCTTTTCCTGGCACCTGGGTTTTACGCTTCTGACTTAGTCGTGTTGTCCGTTTTCTTAGCTTTCCAACGACACCAAACTCGTCTTAATCCGACGATAAATAAGAAAGTTATGAGCTTCGGAAAATTCCACTATTTCCTTTACTATTACTTCTATCCATGACTTTCACTTTCACTTTCATTTGACCTAGATAGTTCATGACCTAGATAGTTCATCTTCGTTTTGTACCTATACCCTACCCTAACCCTAACCCTAACCCTAACCCCACTAACCCCACTAACCCTAACCCCATTAACCCTAACCCCACTATCCCCATTAACCCTAACCCCACTAACCCTAACCCCACTAACCCCACTAACCCTAACCCTAACCCTAAACCCACTAACCCCACTAACTCTAACCCCACTAACCCCATTAACCCTAACCCCACTAACCCCACTAACCCTAACCCCACTAACCCCACTAACCCCACTAACCCTAACCCTAAACCCACTAACCCCACTAACTCTAACCCCACTAACCCTAACCCTTACCCTAACACTAACCCTAACCCTAACCCCCACTAACCCTGACTTTAACCCCCTGCAAACACTTACTTTTCGTTTTTTGCTCATATCTTTTGACAGACTACTCCGATGTCAACGTTCTTGGTGTTGTTGGAAAGGTCTTGGTCTTGAAGAGCTCTTTACGCTGATGTCATGCACTTGTCGTTCTAGAGAGCAAAAAGTAGAATGACAGGCGATTTTCTTTTATATGCTTGCAAACGGCAGAAGATCTTTATTTCGTTATGGATTTTCAAGATCTTGGGCTTGTCAGAAAGCTCTTGACAACATCTATCCATAGCCATAACGCTCCGAACAATTAGCCACTTTTCTTGAGGCTTTCTAGAGCAGATATTGCCTAGGTGTACCCACGCTGCATACACAGACATCTTTCAACCCTCGCAACTTTTTTCGTCTTTAATCTCTAATAACCATCTTCGGTTTGTTGACAGAACTTGCCAAGACCTTTTCAATGACACCAAGAATTTGAAAATCGCCTGAAAACTAAGAGAGATACGGACCTTTCAATTTGGCGTCAATTTTCCACCTCTTCTGAGCAGTTTTTGGTCATTTCAGAGAGAAGGATTGAGGTAAGGATTTCAAGAGCTACTGGACCTTTCATGAAAAGAGGAGTTTCCTTTCGTCCCAAATTTTCGTCTTCCGCCGACGTCGTCTTTTGGTCCAACTGGAATTACAGAACATTTTCTTCATATACCCATAGGTTGCATGCCCTTGGAGCACTGAGGCTGAGCTTTGGTATGTGGATTCCTTGAAGTCTTCTTAATCTTTAATGTACTGAGTTTAGGGCCTCTATCTCTCACCCTTTTCCAGATATAAGCCCAAAGAGAACTTAGCGCGGAACGCAAGTTTACCTCGTCTCCGAGCATAACCAGTTTCCTGGGCACTTGAAAAGTACTCACTGAGACCTCCTCAGCAACGTTCAGGTTGTCTGGAGCTGACCACAAAGAACCGTCCAACCCCTGTCTCACATTTTCTAAGACTTTTGTACATTTTCCGCATGTTCAGTCTATAATATCTTTTGAGGGAGAAAGTATTTCTACTAACTCTTTGCAGCTTCTAGGAGTCCCTATCGGGGTGTATCACTGACATAAGTGCGGTGTGTCGATTGCATGCCATTCTCCAGATATGGGAGGTTGAAAATGGTCAAAATTTCTCAATTTGTCCATTTCTAAGCACAATCTTTGGTGTAAATAAGAAGCCACTTTTTCTCCCTTTTCCTGGCACCTGGGTTTTACGCTTCTGACTTAGTCGTGTTGTCCGTTTTCTTAGCTTTCCAACGACACCAAACTCGTCTTAATCCGACGATAAATAAGAAAGTTATGAGCTTCGGAAAATTCCACTATTTCCTTTACTATTACTTCTATCCATGACTTTCACTTTCACTTTCATTTGACCTAGATAGTTCATGACCTAGATAGTTCATCTTCGTTTTGTACCTATACCCTACCCTAACCCTAACCCTAACCCTAACCCCACTAACCCCACTAACCCTAACCCCATTAACCCTAACCCCACTATCCCCATTAACCCTAACCCCACTAACCCTAACCCCACTAACCCCACTAACCCTAACCCTAACCCTAAACCCACTAACCCCACTAACTCTAACCCCACTAACCCCATTAACCCTAACCCCACTAACCCCACTAACCCTAACCCCACTAACCCCACTAACCCCACTAACCCTAACCCTAAACCCACTAACCCCACTAACTCTAACCCCACTAACCCTAACCCTTACCCTAACACTAACCCTAACCCTAACCCCCACTAACCCTGACTTTAACCCCCTGCAAACACTTACTTTTCGTTTTTTGCTCATATCTTTTGACAGACTACTCCGATGTCAACGTTCTTGGTGTTGTTGGAAAGGTCTTGGTCTTGAAGAGCTCTTTACGCTGATGTCATGCACTTGTCGTTCTAGAGAGCAAAAAGTAGAATGACAGGCGATTTTCTTTTATATGCTTGCAAACGGCAGAAGATCTTTATTTCGTTATGGATTTTCAAGATCTTGGGCTTGTCAGAAAGCTCTTGACAACATCTATCCATAGCCATAACGCTCCGAACAATTAGCCACTTTTCTTGAGGCTTTCTAGAGCAGATATTGCCTAGGTGTACCCACGCTGCATACACAGACATCTTTCAACCCTCGCAACTTTTTTCGTCTTTAATCTCTAATAACCATCTTCGGTTTGTTGACAGAACTTGCCAAGACCTTTTCAATGACACCAAGAATTTGAAAATCGCCTGAAAACTAAGAGAGATACGGACCTTTCAATTTGGCGTCAATTTTCCACCTCTTCTGAGCAGTTTTTGGTCATTTCAGAGAGAAGGATTGAGGTAAGGATTTCAAGAGCTACTGGACCTTTCATGAAAAGAGGAGTTTCCTTTCGTCCCAAATTTTCGTCTTCCGCCGACGTCGTCTTTTGGTCCAACTGGAATTACAGAACATTTTCTTCATATACCCATAGGTTGCATGCCCTTGGAGCACTGAGGCTGAGCTTTGGTATGTGGATTCCTTGAAGTCTTCTTAATCTTTAATGTACTGAGTTTAGGGCCTCTATCTCTCACCCTTTTCCAGATATAAGCCCAAAGAGAACTTAGCGCGGAACGCAAGTTTACCTCGTCTCCGAGCATAACCAGTTTCCTGGGCACTTGAAAAGTACTCACTGAGACCTCCTCAGCAACGTTCAGGTTGTCTGGAGCTGACCACAAAGAACCGTCCAACCCCTGTCTCACATTTTCTAAGACTTTTGTACATTTTCCGCATGTTCAGTCTATAATATCTTTTGAGGGAGAAAGTATTTCTACTAACTCTTTGCAGCTTCTAGGAGTCCCTATCGGGGTGTATCACTGACATAAGTGCGGTGTGTCGATTGCATGCCATTCTCCAGATATGGGAGGTTGAAAATGGTCAAAATTTCTCAATTTGTCCATTTCTAAGCACAATCTTTGGTGTAAATAAGAAGCCACTTTTTCTCCCTTTTCCTGGCACCTGGGTTTTACGCTTCTGACTTAGTCGTGTTGTCCGTTTTCTTAGCTTTCCAACGACACCAAACTCGTCTTAATCCGACGATAAATAAGAAAGTTATGAGCTTCGGAAAATTCCACTATTTCCTTTACTATTACTTCTATCCATGACTTTCACTTTCACTTTCATTTGACCTAGATAGTTCATGACCTAGATAGTTCATCTTCGTTTTGTACCTATACCCTACCCTAACCCTAACCCTAACCCTAACCCCACTAACCCCACTAACCCTAACCCCATTAACCCTAACCCCACTATCCCCATTAACCCTAACCCCACTAACCCTAACCCCACTAACCCCACTAACCCTAACCCTAACCCTAAACCCACTAACCCCACTAACTCTAACCCCACTAACCCCATTAACCCTAACCCCACTAACCCCACTAACCCTAACCCCACTAACCCCACTAACCCCACTAACCCTAACCCTAAACCCACTAACCCCACTAACTCTAACCCCACTAACCCTAACCCTTACCCTAACACTAACCCTAACCCTAACCCCCACTAACCCTGACTTTAACCCCCTGCAAACACTTACTTTTCGTTTTTTGCTCATATCTTTTGACAGACTACTCCGATGTCAACGTTCTTGGTGTTGTTGGAAAGGTCTTGGTCTTGAAGAGCTCTTTACGCTGATGTCATGCACTTGTCGTTCTAGAGAGCAAAAAGTAGAATGACAGGCGATTTTCTTTTATATGCTTGCAAACGGCAGAAGATCTTTATTTCGTTATGGATTTTCAAGATCTTGGGCTTGTCAGAAAGCTCTTGACAACATCTATCCATAGCCATAACGCTCCGAACAATTAGCCACTTTTCTTGAGGCTTTCTAGAGCAGATATTGCCTAGGTGTACCCACGCTGCATACACAGACATCTTTCAACCCTCGCAACTTTTTTCGTCTTTAATCTCTAATAACCATCTTCGGTTTGTTGACAGAACTTGCCAAGACCTTTTCAATGACACCAAGAATTTGAAAATCGCCTGAAAACTAAGAGAGATACGGACCTTTCAATTTGGCGTCAATTTTCCACCTCTTCTGAGCAGTTTTTGGTCATTTCAGAGAGAAGGATTGAGGTAAGGATTTCAAGAGCTACTGGACCTTTCATGAAAAGAGGAGTTTCCTTTCGTCCCAAATTTTCGTCTTCCGCCGACGTCGTCTTTTGGTCCAACTGGAATTACAGAACATTTTCTTCATATACCCATAGGTTGCATGCCCTTGGAGCACTGAGGCTGAGCTTTGGTATGTGGATTCCTTGAAGTCTTCTTAATCTTTAATGTACGAGTTTAGGGCCTCTATCTCTCACCCTTTTCCAGATATAAGCCCAAAGAGAACTTAGCGCGGAACGCAAGTTTACCTCGTCTCCGAGCATAACCAGTTTCCTGGGCACTTGAAAAGTACTCACTGAGACCTCCTCAGCAACGTTCAGGTTGTCTGGAGCTGACCACAAAGAACCGTCCAACCCCTGTCTCACATTTTCTAAGACTTTTGTACATTTTCCGCATGTTCAGTCTATAATATCTTTTGAGGGAGAAAGTATTTCTACTAACTCTTTGCAGCTTCTAGGAGTCCCTATCGGGGTGTATCACTGACATAAGTGCGGTGTGTCGATTGCATGCCATTCTCCAGATATGGGAGGTTGAAAATGGTCAAAATTTCTCAATTTGTCCATTTCTAAGCACAATCTTTGGTGTAAATAAGAAGCCACTTTTTCTCCCTTTTCCTGGCACCTGGGTTTTACGCTTCTGACTTAGTCGTGTTGTCCGTTTTCTTAGCTTTCCAACGACACCAAACTCGTCTTAATCCGACGATAAATAAGAAAGTTATGAGCTTCGGAAAATTCCACTATTTCCTTTACTATTACTTCTATCCATGACTTTCACTTTCACTTTCATTTGACCTAGATAGTTCATGACCTAGATAGTTCATCTTCGTTTTGTACCTATACCCTACCCTAACCCTAACCCTAACCCTAACCCCACTAACCCCACTAACCCTAACCCCATTAACCCTAACCCCACTATCCCCATTAACCCTAACCCCACTAACCCTAACCCCACTAACCCCACTAACCCTAACCCTAACCCTAAACCCACTAACCCCACTAACTCTAACCCCACTAACCCCATTAACCCTAACCCCACTAACCCCACTAACCCTAACCCCACTAACCCCACTAACCCCACTAACCCTAACCCTAAACCCACTAACCCCACTAACTCTAACCCCACTAACCCTAACCCTTACCCTAACACTAACCCTAACCCTAACCCCCACTAACCCTGACTTTAACCCCCTGCAAACACTTACTTTTCGTTTTTTGCTCATATCTTTTGACAGACTACTCCGATGTCAACGTTCTTGGTGTTGTTGGAAAGGTCTTGGTCTTGAAGAGCTCTTTACGCTGATGTCATGCACTTGTCGTTCTAGAGAGCAAAAAGTAGAATGACAGGCGATTTTCTTTTATATGCTTGCAAACGGCAGAAGATCTTTATTTCGTTATGGATTTTCAAGATCTTGGGCTTGTCAGAAAGCTCTTGACAACATCTATCCATAGCCATAACGCTCCGAACAATTAGCCACTTTTCTTGAGGCTTTCTAGAGCAGATATTGCCTAGGTGTACCCACGCTGCATACACAGACATCTTTCAACCCTCGCAACTTTTTTCGTCTTTAATCTCTAATAACCATCTTCGGTTTGTTGACAGAACTTGCCAAGACCTTTTCAATGACACCAAGAATTTGAAAATCGCCTGAAAACTAAGAGAGATACGGACCTTTCAATTTGGCGTCAATTTTCCACCTCTTCTGAGCAGTTTTTGGTCATTTCAGAGAGAAGGATTGAGGTAAGGATTTCAAGAGCTACTGGACCTTTCATGAAAAGAGGAGTTTCCTTTCGTCCCAAATTTTCGTCTTCCGCCGACGTCGTCTTTTGGTCCAACTGGAATTACAGAACATTTTCTTCATATACCCATAGGTTGCATGCCCTTGGAGCACTGAGGCTGAGCTTTGGTATGTGGATTCCTTGAAGTCTTCTTAATCTTTAATGTACTGAGTTTAGGGCCTCTATCTCTCACCCTTTTCCAGATATAAGCCCAAAGAGAACTTAGCGCGGAACGCAAGTTTACCTCGTCTCCGAGCATAACCAGTTTCCTGGGCACTTGAAAAGTACTCACTGAGACCTCCTCAGCAACGTTCAGGTTGTCTGGAGCTGACCACAAAGAACCGTCCAACCCCTGTCTCACATTTTCTAAGACTTTTGTACATTTTCCGCATGTTCAGTCTATAATATCTTTTGAGGGAGAAAGTATTTCTACTAACTCTTTGCAGCTTCTAGGAGTCCCTATCGGGGTGTATCACTGACATAAGTGCGGTGTGTCGATTGCATGCCATTCTCCAGATATGGGAGGTTGAAAATGGTCAAAATTTCTCAATTTGTCCATTTCTAAGCACAATCTTTGGTGTAAATAAGAAGCCACTTTTTCTCCCTTTTCCTGGCACCTGGGTTTTACGCTTCTGACTTAGTCGTGTTGTCCGTTTTCTTAGCTTTCCAACGACACCAAACTCGTCTTAATCCGACGATAAATAAGAAAGTTATGAGCTTCGGAAAATTCCACTATTTCCTTTACTATTACTTCTATCCATGACTTTCACTTTCACTTTCATTTGACCTAGATAGTTCATGACCTAGATAGTTCATCTTCGTTTTGTACCTATACCCTACCCTAACCCTAACCCTAACCCTAACCCCACTAACCCCACTAACCCTAACCCCATTAACCCTAACCCCACTATCCCCATTAACCCTAACCCCACTAACCCTAACCCCACTAACCCCACTAACCCTAACCCTAACCCTAAACCCACTAACCCCACTAACTCTAACCCCACTAACCCCATTAACCCTAACCCCACTAACCCCACTAACCCTAACCCCACTAACCCCACTAACCCCACTAACCCTAACCCTAAACCCACTAACCCCACTAACTCTAACCCCACTAACCCTAACCCTTACCCTAACACTAACCCTAACCCTAACCCCCACTAACCCTGACTTTAACCCCCTGCAAACACTTACTTTTCGTTTTTTGCTCATATCTTTTGACAGACTACTCCGATGTCAACGTTCTTGGTGTTGTTGGAAAGGTCTTGGTCTTGAAGAGCTCTTTACGCTGATGTCATGCACTTGTCGTTCTAGAGAGCAAAAAGTAGAATGACAGGCGATTTTCTTTTATATGCTTGCAAACGGCAGAAGATCTTTATTTCGTTATGGATTTTCAAGATCTTGGGCTTGTCAGAAAGCTCTTGACAACATCTATCCATAGCCATAACGCTCCGAACAATTAGCCACTTTTCTTGAGGCTTTCTAGAGCAGATATTGCCTAGGTGTACCCACGCTGCATACACAGACATCTTTCAACCCTCGCAACTTTTTTCGTCTTTAATCTCTAATAACCATCTTCGGTTTGTTGACAGAACTTGCCAAGACCTTTTCAATGACACCAAGAATTTGAAAATCGCCTGAAAACTAAGAGAGATACGGACCTTTCAATTTGGCGTCAATTTTCCACCTCTTCTGAGCAGTTTTTGGTCATTTCAGAGAGAAGGATTGAGGTAAGGATTTCAAGAGCTACTGGACCTTTCATGAAAAGAGGAGTTTCCTTTCGTCCCAAATTTTCGTCTTCCGCCGACGTCGTCTTTTGGTCCAACTGGAATTACAGAACATTTTCTTCATATACCCATAGGTTGCATGCCCTTGGAGCACTGAGGCTGAGCTTTGGTATGTGGATTCCTTGAAGTCTTCTTAATCTTTAATGTACTGAGTTTAGGGCCTCTATCTCTCACCCTTTTCCAGATATAAGCCCAAAGAGAACTTAGCGCGGAACGCAAGTTTACCTCGTCTCCGAGCATAACCAGTTTCCTGGGCACTTGAAAAGTACTCACTGAGACCTCCTCAGCAACGTTCAGGTTGTCTGGAGCTGACCACAAAGAACCGTCCAACCCCTGTCTCACATTTTCTAAGACTTTTGTACATTTTCCGCATGTTCAGTCTATAATATCTTTTGAGGGAGAAAGTATTTCTACTAACTCTTTGCAGCTTCTAGGAGTCCCTATCGGGGTGTATCACTGACATAAGTGCGGTGTGTCGATTGCATGCCATTCTCCAGATATGGGAGGTTGAAAATGGTCAAAATTTCTCAATTTGTCCATTTCTAAGCACAATCTTTGGTGTAAATAAGAAGCCACTTTTTCTCCCTTTTCCTGGCACCTGGGTTTTACGCTTCTGACTTAGTCGTGTTGTCCGTTTTCTTAGCTTTCCAACGACACCAAACTCGTCTTAATCCGACGATAAATAAGAAAGTTATGAGCTTCGGAAAATTCCACTATTTCCTTTACTATTACTTCTATCCATGACTTTCACTTTCACTTTCATTTGACCTAGATAGTTCATGACCTAGATAGTTCATCTTCGTTTTGTACCTATACCCTACCCTAACCCTAACCCTAACCCTAACCCCACTAACCCCACTAACCCTAACCCCATTAACCCTAACCCCACTATCCCCATTAACCCTAACCCCACTAACCCTAACCCCACTAACCCCACTAACCCTAACCCTAACCCTAAACCCACTAACCCCACTAACTCTAACCCCACTAACCCCATTAACCCTAACCCCACTAACCCCACTAACCCTAACCCCACTAACCCCACTAACCCCACTAACCCTAACCCTAAACCCACTAACCCCACTAACTCTAACCCCACTAACCCTAACCCTTACCCTAACACTAACCCTAACCCTAACCCCCACTAACCCTGACTTTAACCCCCTGCAAACACTTACTTTTCGTTTTTTGCTCATATCTTTTGACAGACTACTCCGATGTCAACGTTCTTGGTGTTGTTGGAAAGGTCTTGGTCTTGAAGAGCTCTTTACGCTGATGTCATGCACTTGTCGTTCTAGAGAGCAAAAAGTAGAATGACAGGCGATTTTCTTTTATATGCTTGCAAACGGCAGAAGATCTTTATTTCGTTATGGATTTTCAAGATCTTGGGCTTGTCAGAAAGCTCTTGACAACATCTATCCATAGCCATAACGCTCCGAACAATTAGCCACTTTTCTTGAGGCTTTCTAGAGCAGATATTGCCTAGGTGTACCCACGCTGCATACACAGACATCTTTCAACCCTCGCAACTTTTTTCGTCTTTAATCTCTAATAACCATCTTCGGTTTGTTGACAGAACTTGCCAAGACCTTTTCAATGACACCAAGAATTTGAAAATCGCCTGAAAACTAAGAGAGATACGGACCTTTCAATTTGGCGTCAATTTTCCACCTCTTCTGAGCAGTTTTTGGTCATTTCAGAGAGAAGGATTGAGGTAAGGATTTCAAGAGCTACTGGACCTTTCATGAAAAGAGGAGTTTCCTTTCGTCCCAAATTTTCGTCTTCCGCCGACGTCGTCTTTTGGTCCAACTGGAATTACAGAACATTTTCTTCATATACCCATAGGTTGCATGCCCTTGGAGCACTGAGGCTGAGCTTTGGTATGTGGATTCCTTGAAGTCTTCTTAATCTTTAATGTACTGAGTTTAGGGCCTCTATCTCTCACCCTTTTCCAGATATAAGCCCAAAGAGAACTTAGCGCGGAACGCAAGTTTACCTCGTCTCCGAGCATAACCAGTTTCCTGGGCACTTGAAAAGTACTCACTGAGACCTCCTCAGCAACGTTCAGGTTGTCTGGAGCTGACCACAAAGAACCGTCCAACCCCTGTCTCACATTTTCTAAGACTTTTGTACATTTTCCGCATGTTCAGTCTATAATATCTTTTGAGGGAGAAAGTATTTCTACTAACTCTTTGCAGCTTCTAGGAGTCCCTATCGGGGTGTATCACTGACATAAGTGCGGTGTGTCGATTGCATGCCATTCTCCAGATATGGGAGGTTGAAAATGGTCAAAATTTCTCAATTTGTCCATTTCTAAGCACAATCTTTGGTGTAAATAAGAAGCCACTTTTTCTCCCTTTTCCTGGCACCTGGGTTTTACGCTTCTGACTTAGTCGTGTTGTCCGTTTTCTTAGCTTTCCAACGACACCAAACTCGTCTTAATCCGACGATAAATAAGAAAGTTATGAGCTTCGGAAAATTCCACTATTTCCTTTACTATTACTTCTATCCATGACTTTCACTTTCACTTTCATTTGACCTAGATAGTTCATGACCTAGATAGTTCATCTTCGTTTTGTACCTATACCCTACCCTAACCCTAACCCTAACCCTAACCCCACTAACCCCACTAACCCTAACCCCATTAACCCTAACCCCACTATCCCCATTAACCCTAACCCCACTAACCCTAACCCCACTAACCCCACTAACCCTAACCCTAACCCTAAACCCACTAACCCCACTAACTCTAACCCCACTAACCCCATTAACCCTAACCCCACTAACCCCACTAACCCTAACCCCACTAACCCCACTAACCCCACTAACCCTAACCCTAAACCCACTAACCCCACTAACTCTAACCCCACTAACCCTAACCCTTACCCTAACACTAACCCTAACCCTAACCCCCACTAACCCTGACTTTAACCCCCTGCAAACACTTACTTTTCGTTTTTTGCTCATATCTTTTGACAGACTACTCCGATGTCAACGTTCTTGGTGTTGTTGGAAAGGTCTTGGTCTTGAAGAGCTCTTTACGCTGATGTCATGCACTTGTCGTTCTAGAGAGCAAAAAGTAGAATGACAGGCGATTTTCTTTTATATGCTTGCAAACGGCAGAAGATCTTTATTTCGTTATGGATTTTCAAGATCTTGGGCTTGTCAGAAAGCTCTTGACAACATCTATCCATAGCCATAACGCTCCGAACAATTAGCCACTTTTCTTGAGGCTTTCTAGAGCAGATATTGCCTAGGTGTACCCACGCTGCATACACAGACATCTTTCAACCCTCGCAACTTTTTTCGTCTTTAATCTCTAATAACCATCTTCGGTTTGTTGACAGAAC
Organism: Saccostrea echinata; assembly: GCF_033153115.1. Classification (NCBI taxonomy): domain Eukaryota; kingdom Metazoa; phylum Mollusca; class Bivalvia; order Ostreida; family Ostreidae; genus Saccostrea; species Saccostrea echinata. The sequence continues at coordinate 35,717 of NW_026889809.1, forward strand.
TTGCCAAGACCTTTTCAATGACACCAAGAATTTGAAAATCGCCTGAAAACTAAGAGAGATACGGACCTTTCAATTTGGCGTCAATTTTCCACCTCTTCTGAGCAGTTTTTGGTCATTTCAGAGAGAAGGATTGAGGTAAGGATTTCAAGAGCTACTGGACCTTTCATGAAAAGAGGAGTTTCCTTTCGTCCCAAATTTTCGTCTTCCGCCGACGTCGTCTTTTGGTCCAACTGGAATTACAGAACATTTTCTTCATATACCCATAGGTTGCATGCCCTTGGAGCACTGAGGCTGAGCTTTGGTATGTGGATTCCTTGAAGTCTTCTTAATCTTTAATGTACTGAGTTTAGGGCCTCTATCTCTCACCCTTTTCCAGATATAAGCCCAAAGAGAACTTAGCGCGGAACGCAAGTTTACCTCGTCTCCGAGCATAACCAGTTTCCTGGGCACTTGAAAAGTACTCACTGAGACCTCCTCAGCAACGTTCAGGTTGTCTGGAGCTGACCACAAAGAACCGTCCAACCCCTGTCTCACATTTTCTAAGACTTTTGTACATTTTCCGCATGTTCAGTCTATAATATCTTTTGAGGGAGAAAGTATTTCTACTAACTCTTTGCAGCTTCTAGGAGTCCCTATCGGGGTGTATCACTGACATAAGTGCGGTGTGTCGATTGCATGCCATTCTCCAGATATGGGAGGTTGAAAATGGTCAAAATTTCTCAATTTGTCCATTTCTAAGCACAATCTTTGGTGTAAATAAGAAGCCACTTTTTCTCCCTTTTCCTGGCACCTGGGTTTTACGCTTCTGACTTAGTCGTGTTGTCCGTTTTCTTAGCTTTCCAACGACACCAAACTCGTCTTAATCCGACGATAAATAAGAAAGTTATGAGCTTCGGAAAATTCCACTATTTCCTTTACTATTACTTCTATCCATGACTTTCACTTTCACTTTCATTTGACCTAGATAGTTCATGACCTAGATAGTTCATCTTCGTTTTGTACCTATACCCTACCCTAACCCTAACCCTAACCCTAACCCCACTAACCCCACTAACCCTAACCCCATTAACCCTAACCCCACTATCCCCATTAACCCTAACCCCACTAACCCTAACCCCACTAACCCCACTAACCCTAACCCTAACCCTAAACCCACTAACCCCACTAACTCTAACCCCACTAACCCCATTAACCCTAACCCCACTAACCCCACTAACCCTAACCCCACTAACCCCACTAACCCCACTAACCCTAACCCTAAACCCACTAACCCCACTAACTCTAACCCCACTAACCCTAACCCTTACCCTAACACTAACCCTAACCCTAACCCCCACTAACCCTGACTTTAACCCCCTGCAAACACTTACTTTTCGTTTTTTGCTCATATCTTTTGACAGACTACTCCGATGTCAACGTTCTTGGTGTTGTTGGAAAGGTCTTGGTCTTGAAGAGCTCTTTACGCTGATGTCATGCACTTGTCGTTCTAGAGAGCAAAAAGTAGAATGACAGGCGATTTTCTTTTATATGCTTGCAAACGGCAGAAGATCTTTATTTCGTTATGGATTTTCAAGATCTTGGGCTTGTCAGAAAGCTCTTGACAACATCTATCCATAGCCATAACGCTCCGAACAATTAGCCACTTTTCTTGAGGCTTTCTAGAGCAGATATTGCCTAGGTGTACCCACGCTGCATACACAGACATCTTTCAACCCTCGCAACTTTTTTCGTCTTTAATCTCTAATAACCATCTTCGGTTTGTTGACAGAACTTGCCAAGACCTTTTCAATGACACCAAGAATTTGAAAATCGCCTGAAAACTAAGAGAGATACGGACCTTTCAATTTGGCGTCAATTTTCCACCTCTTCTGAGCAGTTTTTGGTCATTTCAGAGAGAAGGATTGAGGTAAGGATTTCAAGAGCTACTGGACCTTTCATGAAAAGAGGAGTTTCCTTTCGTCCCAAATTTTCGTCTTCCGCCGACGTCGTCTTTTGGTCCAACTGGAATTACAGAACATTTTCTTCATATACCCATAGGTTGCATGCCCTTGGAGCACTGAGGCTGAGCTTTGGTATGTGGATTCCTTGAAGTCTTCTTAATCTTTAATGTACGAGTTTAGGGCCTCTATCTCTCACCCTTTTCCAGATATAAGCCCAAAGAGAACTTAGCGCGGAACGCAAGTTTACCTCGTCTCCGAGCATAACCAGTTTCCTGGGCACTTGAAAAGTACTCACTGAGACCTCCTCAGCAACGTTCAGGTTGTCTGGAGCTGACCACAAAGAACCGTCCAACCCCTGTCTCACATTTTCTAAGACTTTTGTACATTTTCCGCATGTTCAGTCTATAATATCTTTTGAGGGAGAAAGTATTTCTACTAACTCTTTGCAGCTTCTAGGAGTCCCTATCGGGGTGTATCACTGACATAAGTGCGGTGTGTCGATTGCATGCCATTCTCCAGATATGGGAGGTTGAAAATGGTCAAAATTTCTCAATTTGTCCATTTCTAAGCACAATCTTTGGTGTAAATAAGAAGCCACTTTTTCTCCCTTTTCCTGGCACCTGGGTTTTACGCTTCTGACTTAGTCGTGTTGTCCGTTTTCTTAGCTTTCCAACGACACCAAACTCGTCTTAATCCGACGATAAATAAGAAAGTTATGAGCTTCGGAAAATTCCACTATTTCCTTTACTATTACTTCTATCCATGACTTTCACTTTCACTTTCATTTGACCTAGATAGTTCATGACCTAGATAGTTCATCTTCGTTTTGTACCTATACCCTACCCTAACCCTAACCCTAACCCTAACCCCACTAACCCCACTAACCCTAACCCCATTAACCCTAACCCCACTATCCCCATTAACCCTAACCCCACTAACCCTAACCCCACTAACCCCACTAACCCTAACCCTAACCCTAAACCCACTAACCCCACTAACTCTAACCCCACTAACCCCATTAACCCTAACCCCACTAACCCCACTAACCCTAACCCCACTAACCCCACTAACCCCACTAACCCTAACCCTAAACCCACTAACCCCACTAACTCTAACCCCACTAACCCTAACCCTTACCCTAACACTAACCCTAACCCTAACCCCCACTAACCCTGACTTTAACCCCCTGCAAACACTTACTTTTCGTTTTTTGCTCATATCTTTTGACAGACTACTCCGATGTCAACGTTCTTGGTGTTGTTGGAAAGGTCTTGGTCTTGAAGAGCTCTTTACGCTGATGTCATGCACTTGTCGTTCTAGAGAGCAAAAAGTAGAATGACAGGCGATTTTCTTTTATATGCTTGCAAACGGCAGAAGATCTTTATTTCGTTATGGATTTTCAAGATCTTGGGCTTGTCAGAAAGCTCTTGACAACATCTATCCATAGCCATAACGCTCCGAACAATTAGCCACTTTTCTTGAGGCTTTCTAGAGCAGATATTGCCTAGGTGTACCCACGCTGCATACACAGACATCTTTCAACCCTCGCAACTTTTTTCGTCTTTAATCTCTAATAACCATCTTCGGTTTGTTGACAGAACTTGCCAAGACCTTTTCAATGACACCAAGAATTTGAAAATCGCCTGAAAACTAAGAGAGATACGGACCTTTCAATTTGGCGTCAATTTTCCACCTCTTCTGAGCAGTTTTTGGTCATTTCAGAGAGAAGGATTGAGGTAAGGATTTCAAGAGCTACTGGACCTTTCATGAAAAGAGGAGTTTCCTTTCGTCCCAAATTTTCGTCTTCCGCCGACGTCGTCTTTTGGTCCAACTGGAATTACAGAACATTTTCTTCATATACCCATAGGTTGCATGCCCTTGGAGCACTGAGGCTGAGCTTTGGTATGTGGATTCCTTGAAGTCTTCTTAATCTTTAATGTACTGAGTTTAGGGCCTCTATCTCTCACCCTTTTCCAGATATAAGCCCAAAGAGAACTTAGCGCGGAACGCAAGTTTACCTCGTCTCCGAGCATAACCAGTTTCCTGGGCACTTGAAAAGTACTCACTGAGACCTCCTCAGCAACGTTCAGGTTGTCTGGAGCTGACCACAAAGAACCGTCCAACCCCTGTCTCACATTTTCTAAGACTTTTGTACATTTTCCGCATGTTCAGTCTATAATATCTTTTGAGGGAGAAAGTATTTCTACTAACTCTTTGCAGCTTCTAGGAGTCCCTATCGGGGTGTATCACTGACATAAGTGCGGTGTGTCGATTGCATGCCATTCTCCAGATATGGGAGGTTGAAAATGGTCAAAATTTCTCAATTTGTCCATTTCTAAGCACAATCTTTGGTGTAAATAAGAAGCCACTTTTTCTCCCTTTTCCTGGCACCTGGGTTTTACGCTTCTGACTTAGTCGTGTTGTCCGTTTTCTTAGCTTTCCAACGACACCAAACTCGTCTTAATCCGACGATAAATAAGAAAGTTATGAGCTTCGGAAAATTCCACTATTTCCTTTACTATTACTTCTATCCATGACTTTCACTTTCACTTTCATTTGACCTAGATAGTTCATGACCTAGATAGTTCATCTTCGTTTTGTACCTATACCCTACCCTAACCCTAACCCTAACCCTAACCCCACTAACCCCACTAACCCTAACCCCATTAACCCTAACCCCACTATCCCCATTAACCCTAACCCCACTAACCCTAACCCCACTAACCCCACTAACCCTAACCCTAACCCTAAACCCACTAACCCCACTAACTCTAACCCCACTAACCCCATTAACCCTAACCCCACTAACCCCACTAACCCTAACCCCACTAACCCCACTAACCCCACTAACCCTAACCCTAAACCCACTAACCCCACTAACTCTAACCCCACTAACCCTAACCCTTACCCTAACACTAACCCTAACCCTAACCCCCACTAACCCTGACTTTAACCCCCTGCAAACACTTACTTTTCGTTTTTTGCTCATATCTTTTGACAGACTACTCCGATGTCAACGTTCTTGGTGTTGTTGGAAAGGTCTTGGTCTTGAAGAGCTCTTTACGCTGATGTCATGCACTTGTCGTTCTAGAGAGCAAAAAGTAGAATGACAGGCGATTTTCTTTTATATGCTTGCAAACGGCAGAAGATCTTTATTTCGTTATGGATTTTGTTATGGATTTTCAAGATCTTGGGCTTGTCAGAAAGCTCTTGACAACATCTATCCATAGCCATAACGCTCCGAACAATTAGCCACTTTTCTTGAGGCTTTCTAGAGCAGATATTGCCTAGGTGTACCCACGCTGCATACACAGACATCTTTCAACCCTCGCAACTTTTTTCGTCTTTAATCTCTAATAACCATCTTCGGTTTGTTGACAGAACTTGCCAAGACCTTTTCAATGACACCAAGAATTTGAAAATCGCCTGAAAACTAAGAGAGATACGGACCTTTCAATTTGGCGTCAATTTTCCACCTCTTCTGAGCAGTTTTTGGTCATTTCAGAGAGAAGGATTGAGGTAAGGATTTCAAGAGCTACTGGACCTTTCATGAAAAGAGGAGTTTCCTTTCGTCCCAAATTTTCGTCTTCCGCCGACGTCGTCTTTTGGTCCAACTGGAATTACAGAACATTTTCTTCATATACCCATAGGTTGCATGCCCTTGGAGCACTGAGGCTGAGCTTTGGTATGTGGATTCCTTGAAGTCTTCTTAATCTTTAATGTACTGAGTTTAGGGCCTCTATCTCTCACCCTTTTCCAGATATAAGCCCAAAGAGAACTTAGCGCGGAACGCAAGTTTACCTCGTCTCCGAGCATAACCAGTTTCCTGGGCACTTGAAAAGTACTCACTGAGACCTCCTCAGCAACGTTCAGGTTGTCTGGAGCTGACCACAAAGAACCGTCCAACCCCTGTCTCACATTTTCTAAGACTTTTGTACATTTTCCGCATGTTCAGTCTATAATATCTTTTGAGGGAGAAAGTATTTCTACTAACTCTTTGCAGCTTCTAGGAGTCCCTATCGGGGTGTATCACTGACATAAGTGCGGTGTGTCGATTGCATGCCATTCTCCAGATATGGGAGGTTGAAAATGGTCAAAATTTCTCAATTTGTCCATTTCTAAGCACAATCTTTGGTGTAAATAAGAAGCCACTTTTTCTCCCTTTTCCTGGCACCTGGGTTTTACGCTTCTGACTTAGTCGTGTTGTCCGTTTTCTTAGCTTTCCAACGACACCAAACTCGTCTTAATCCGACGATAAATAAGAAAGTTATGAGCTTCGGAAAATTCCACTATTTCCTTTACTATTACTTCTATCCATGACTTTCACTTTCACTTTCATTTGACCTAGATAGTTCATGACCTAGATAGTTCATCTTCGTTTTGTACCTATACCCTACCCTAACCCTAACCCTAACCCTAACCCCACTAACCCCACTAACCCTAACCCCATTAACCCTAACCCCACTATCCCCATTAACCCTAACCCCACTAACCCTAACCCCACTAACCCCACTAACCCTAACCCTAACCCTAAACCCACTAACCCCACTAACTCTAACCCCACTAACCCCATTAACCCTAACCCCACTAACCCCACTAACCCTAACCCCACTAACCCCACTAACCCCACTAACCCTAACCCTAAACCCACTAACCCCACTAACTCTAACCCCACTAACCCTAACCCTTACCCTAACACTAACCCTAACCCTAACCCCCACTAACCCTGACTTTAACCCCCTGCAAACACTTACTTTTCGTTTTTTGCTCATATCTTTTGACAGACTACTCCGATGTCAACGTTCTTGGTGTTGTTGGAAAGGTCTTGAAGAGCTCTTTACGCTGATGTCATGCACTTGTCGTTCTAGAGAGCAAAAAGTAGAATGACAGGCGATTTTCTTTTATATGCTTGCAAACGGCAGAAGATCTTTATTTCGTTATGGATTTTCAAGATCTTGGGCTTGTCAGAAAGCTCTTGACAACATCTATCCATAGCCATAACGCTCCGAACAATTAGCCACTTTTCTTGAGGCTTTCTAGAGCAGATATTGCCTAGGTGTACCCACGCTGCATACACAGACATCTTTCAACCCTCGCAACTTTTTTCGTCTTTAATCTCTAATAACCATCTTCGGTTTGTTGACAGAACTTGCCAAGACCTTTTCAATGACACCAAGAATTTGAAAATCGCCTGAAAACTAAGAGAGATACGGACCTTTCAATTTGGCGTCAATTTTCCACCTCTTCTGAGCAGTTTTTGGTCATTTCAGAGAGAAGGATTGAGGTAAGGATTTCAAGAGCTACTGGACCTTTCATGAAAAGAGGAGTTTCCTTTCGTCCCAAATTTTCGTCTTCCGCCGACGTCGTCTTTTGGTCCAACTGGAATTACAGAACATTTTCTTCATATACCCATAGGTTGCATGCCCTTGGAGCACTGAGGCTGAGCTTTGGTATGTGGATTCCTTGAAGTCTTCTTAATCTTTAATGTACTGAGTTTAGGGCCTCTATCTCTCACCCTTTTCCAGATATAAGCCCAAAGAGAACTTAGCGCGGAACGCAAGTTTACCTCGTCTCCGAGCATAACCAGTTTCCTGGGCACTTGAAAAGTACTCACTGAGACCTCCTCAGCAACGTTCAGGTTGTCTGGAGCTGACCACAAAGAACCGTCCAACCCCTGTCTCACATTTTCTAAGACTTTTGTACATTTTCCGCATGTTCAGTCTATAATATCTTTTGAGGGAGAAAGTATTTCTACTAACTCTTTGCAGCTTCTAGGAGTCCCTATCGGGGTGTATCACTGACATAAGTGCGGTGTGTCGATTGCATGCCATTCTCCAGATATGGGAGGTTGAAAATGGTCAAAATTTCTCAATTTGTCCATTTCTAAGCACAATCTTTGGTGTAAATAAGAAGCCACTTTTTCTCCCTTTTCCTGGCACCTGGGTTTTACGCTTCTGACTTAGTCGTGTTGTCCGTTTTCTTAGCTTTCCAACGACACCAAACTCGTCTTAATCCGACGATAAATAAGAAAGTTATGAGCTTCGGAAAATTCCACTATTTCCTTTACTATTACTTCTATCCATGACTTTCACTTTCACTTTCATTTGACCTAGATAGTTCATGACCTAGATAGTTCATCTTCGTTTTGTACCTATACCCTACCCTAACCCTAACCCTAACCCTAACCCCACTAACCCCACTAACCCTAACCCCATTAACCCTAACCCCACTATCCCCATTAACCCTAACCCCACTAACCCTAACCCCACTAACCCCACTAACCCTAACCCTAACCCTAAACCCACTAACCCCACTAACTCTAACCCCACTAACCCCATTAACCCTAACCCCACTAACCCCACTAACCCTAACCCCACTAACCCCACTAACCCCACTAACCCTAACCCTAAACCCACTAACCCCACTAACTCTAACCCCACTAACCCTAACCCTTACCCTAACACTAACCCTAACCCTAACCCCCACTAACCCTGACTTTAACCCCCTGCAAACACTTACTTTTCGTTTTTTGCTCATATCTTTTGACAGACTACTCCGATGTCAACGTTCTTGGTGTTGTTGGAAAGGTCTTGAAGAGCTCTTTACGCTGATGTCATGCACTTGTCGTTCTAGAGAGCAAAAAGTAGAATGACAGGCGATTTTCTTTTATATGCTTGCAAACGGCAGAAGATCTTTATTTCGTTATGGATTTTCAAGATCTTGGGCTTGTCAGAAAGCTCTTGACAACATCTATCCATAGCCATAACGCTCCGAACAATTAGCCACTTTTCTTGAGGCTTTCTAGAGCAGATATTGCCTAGGTGTACCCACGCTGCATACACAGACATCTTTCAACCCTCGCAACTTTTTTCGTCTTTAATCTCTAATAACCATCTTCGGTTTGTTGACAGAACTTGCCAAGACCTTTTCAATGACACCAAGAATTTGAAAATCGCCTGAAAACTAAGAGAGATACGGACCTTTCAATTTGGCGTCAATTTTCCACCTCTTCTGAGCAGTTTTTGGTCATTTCAGAGAGAAGGATTGAGGTAAGGATTTCAAGAGCTACTGGACCTTTCATGAAAAGAGGAGTTTCCTTTCGTCCCAAATTTTCGTCTTCCGCCGACGTCGTCTTTTGGTCCAACTGGAATTACAGAACATTTTCTTCATATACCCATAGGTTGCATGCCCTTGGAGCACTGAGGCTGAGCTTTGGTATGTGGATTCCTTGAAGTCTTCTTAATCTTTAATGTACTGAGTTTAGGGCCTCTATCTCTCACCCTTTTCCAGATATAAGCCCAAAGAGAACTTAGCGCGGAACGCAAGTTTACCTCGTCTCCGAGCATAACCAGTTTCCTGGGCACTTGAAAAGTACTCACTGAGACCTCCTCAGCAACGTTCAGGTTGTCTGGAGCTGACCACAAAGAACCGTCCAACCCCTGTCTCACATTTTCTAAGACTTTTGTACATTTTCCGCATGTTCAGTCTATAATATCTTTTGAGGGAGAAAGTATTTCTACTAACTCTTTGCAGCTTCTAGGAGTCCCTATCGGGGTGTATCACTGACATAAGTGCGGTGTGTCGATTGCATGCCATTCTCCAGATATGGGAGGTTGAAAATGGTCAAAATTTCTCAATTTGTCCATTTCTAAGCACAATCTTTGGTGTAAATAAGAAGCCACTTTTTCTCCCTTTTCCTGGCACCTGGGTTTTACGCTTCTGACTTAGTCGTGTTGTCCGTTTTCTTAGCTTTCCAACGACACCAAACTCGTCTTAATCCGACGATAAATAAGAAAGTTATGAGCTTCGGAAAATTCCACTATTTCCTTTACTATTACTTCTATCCATGACTTTCACTTTCACTTTCATTTGACCTAGATAGTTCATGACCTAGATAGTTCATCTTCGTTTTGTACCTATACCCTACCCTAACCCTAACCCTAACCCTAACCCCACTAACCCCACTAACCCTAACCCCATTAACCCTAACCCCACTATCCCCATTAACCCTAACCCCACTAACCCTAACCCCACTAACCCCACTAACCCTAACCCTAACCCTAAACCCACTAACCCCACTAACTCTAACCCCACTAACCCCATTAACCCTAACCCCACTAACCCCACTAACCCTAACCCCACTAACCCCACTAACCCCACTAACCCTAACCCTAAACCCACTAACCCCACTAACTCTAACCCCACTAACCCTAACCCTTACCCTAACACTAACCCTAACCCTAACCCCCACTAACCCTGACTTTAACCCCCTGCAAACACTTACTTTTCGTTTTTTGCTCATATCTTTTGACAGACTACTCCGATGTCAACGTTCTTGGTGTTGTTGGAAAGGTCTTGAAGAGCTCTTTACGCTGATGTCATGCACTTGTCGTTCTAGAGAGCAAAAAGTAGAATGACAGGCGATTTTCTTTTATATGCTTGCAAACGGCAGAAGATCTTTATTTCGTTATGGATTTTCAAGATCTTGGGCTTGTCAGAAAGCTCTTGACAACATCTATCCATAGCCATAACGCTCCGAACAATTAGCCACTTTTCTTGAGGCTTTCTAGAGCAGATATTGCCTAGGTGTACCCACGCTGCATACACAGACATCTTTCAACCCTCGCAACTTTTTTCGTCTTTAATCTCTAATAACCATCTTCGGTTTGTTGACAGAACTTGCCAAGACCTTTTCAATGACACCAAGAATTTGAAAATCGCCTGAAAACTAAGAGAGATACGGACCTTTCAATTTGGCGTCAATTTTCCACCTCTTCTGAGCAGTTTTTGGTCATTTCAGAGAGAAGGATTGAGGTAAGGATTTCAAGAGCTACTGGACCTTTCATGAAAAGAGGAGTTTCCTTTCGTCCCAAATTTTCGACTTCCGCCGACGTCGTCTTTTGGTCCAACTGGAATTACAGAACATTTTCTTCATATACCCATAGGTTGCATGCCCTTGGAGCACTGAGGCTGAGCTTTGGTATGTGGATTCCTTGAAGTCTTCTTAATCTTTAATGTACTGAGTTTAGGGCCTCTATCTCTCACCCTTTTCCAGATATAAGCCCAAAGAGAACTTAGCGCGGAACGCAAGTTTACCTCGTCTCCGAGCATAACCAGTTTCCTGGGCACTTGAAAAGTACTCACTGAGACCTCCTCAGCAACGTTCAGGTTGTCTGGAGCTGACCACAAAGAACCGTCCAACCCCTGTCTCACATTTTCTAAGACTTTTGTACATTTTCCGCATGTTCAGTCTATAATATCTTTTGAGGGAGAAAGTATTTCTACTAACTCTTTGCAGCTTCTAGGAGTCCCTATCGGGGTGTATCACTGACATAAGTGCGGTGTGTCGATTGCATGCCATTCTCCAGATATGGGAGGTTGAAAATGGTCAAAATTTCTCAATTTGTCCATTTCTAAGCACAATCTTTGGTGTAAATAAGAAGCCACTTTTTCTCCCTTTTCCTGGCACCTGGGTTTTACGCTTCTGACTTAGTCGTGTTGTCCGTTTTCTTAGCTTTCCAACGACACCAAACTCGTCTTAATCCGACGATAAATAAGAAAGTTATGAGCTTCGGAAAATTCCACTATTTCCTTTACTATTACTTCTATCCATGACTTTCACTTTCACTTTCATTTGACCTAGATAGTTCATGACCTAGATAGTTCATCTTCGTTTTGTACCTATACCCTACCCTAACCCTAACCCTAACCCTAACCCCACTAACCCCACTAACCCTAACCCCATTAACCCTAACCCCACTATCCCCATTAACCCTAACCCCACTAACCCTAACCCCACTAACCCCACTAACCCTAACCCTAACCCTAAACCCACTAACCCCACTAACTCTAACCCCACTAACCCCATTAACCCTAACCCCACTAACCCCACTAACCCTAACCCCACTAACCCCACTAACCCCACTAACCCTAACCCTAACCCTGACCCTAACCCTAACCCTAACCCTAACCCGAACCCTGATTTTTAGGATTTATCCAGGGTTATCCCTTTAGTCTTCATATCTGGTGTTCATATTCGGGTTCTAAGTTAGGGAGATGATGTTAAATAGAATGAATCCTCAACCCTTCCCGAACCCGGAAGTTAAAGGGTCAACCCTGAGTTAACCCTGATTTTTAGGGTCCATTCAGGGTTATCCCTTTAAACTTCATATCTGGTGTTTATATTCGGGTTTTAAGATAACTACATGATGGTTAATTGAATGAACCCTCAACCCTTCCCGAACCCGGAAGTTAAAGGGTCAACCCTGACTTAACCCTGATTTTTGGGATTTATCCAGGGTTATCCCTTTAAACTTCATATCTGGTGTTCATATTCGGGTTCTAAGTTAGGGAGATGATGTTAAATAGAATGAACCCTCAACCCTTCCCGAACCCGGAAGTTAAAGGGTCAACCCTGAGTTAACCCTGATTTTTAGGGTCCATTCAGGGTTATCCCTTTAAACTTCATATCTGGTGTTTATATTCGGGTTTTAAGATGACTACATGATGGTTAATTGAATGAACCCTCAACCCTTCCCGAACCCGGAAGTTAAAGGGTCAACCCTGACTTAACCCTGATTTTTAGGATTTATCCAGGGTTATCCCTTTAAACTTCATATCTGGTGTTCATATTCGGGTTCTAAGTTAGGGAGATGATGTTAAATAGAATGAACCCTCAACCCTTCCCGAACCCGGAAGTTAAAGGGTCAACCCTGAGTTAACCCTGATTTTTAGGGTCCATTCAGGGTTATTACTTTAAACTTCATATCTGGTGTTTATATTCGGGTTTTAAGATGACTACATGATGGTTAATTGAATGAACCCTCAACCCTTCCCGAACCCGGAAGTTAAAGGGTCAACCCTGACTTAACCCTGATTTTTAGGATTTATCCAGGGTTATCCCTTTAACCTTCATATCCGGTGTTCATATTCGAGTTGTAAGTAAAGGAGATGATGTTGAATCGAATGAACCCTCAACCCTTCCCGAACCCGGAAGTTAAAGGGTCAACCCTGAGTTTACCCTGATTTTTAGGGTCCATTCAGGGTTATCCCTTTAAACTTCATATCTGGTGTTTATATTTGGGTTGTAATATAAGTAGATGATGTTTAATCGAATGAACGCTTAAACCTTCCCGAACCCGGACTTTAAATGGATGAGTCCGAGTTAACCCTTTCTTGCAGTGTTCATCCAGTTTTATCTCCATAAACCTCATATCTGTTGTTCCGATTGGGGTTGAATGATAGTTATACAAAGTCCATTTGCATGAGTTTTTAAATCTATCCAAACGCGGAAGTGTAAGGAATAACCTTGATGTAGCCCTTTTTTCAGTCTTTGTTTTCTTGTTAATACTTTGTTCATCATTCTTAACTTCATATGTATTGTTGATATTCTTCAGTAATAATAATAGATAATGTTCAATTAAATGAGCCCTAAGAAATCTTAAATCCTTATGTTTTCAGATGTCTTATGTCTTCATATCTGCTTATTGTAATTGATTTTTAATATAATTAATTATCATAACAATTCTCTCCAGAAGCATGAAGTTCAAATTGTCACAGAGTAAACCCTTATTGTAGAGATCATTCAGGTAATTTACTATCACATAATATCTGGAAAAAGAATTTTTTGACCCAATTTATCAGAAAAGTCAATGCAACCTAAAAATCAAAATTAAATTGTAATCCGAATATTTAATTCATGCACCTTTGCATTTTTTGGGGTTTAAAATAAACAACTATTTCATATAACAATCATTTGTTTATTATTTTTCAATCTGTGCTTTGATCATTTTTTAATATTCCTTATTAAAAAGTACACAGCAATAGATACAATTCAGTGATTATCTTACAATCTTGCTGTCAAATGACAGAATGATCTGACAAAATACGAGAAAAAAATCAATTATGTCCATAATACAAGAACTGAAACAATTCACATTGATTTAGGTCAATTTAAGCCATTCATTTTTAACCTTGTCATTAAACAACCCATCATGAATTACATGTTTGTTGTCTGATTATCTGTTTCGGAAAAGCTACAGAACCTTTCTTGTGTACAGGTATCATGGCTATCCAGCACTCCCATCCTCTTTCGTAAAACAATTGAAACCCTAAAGAGCTGCTGAAATTCATAAGCTCGCTTTTAGAATATTCTGTTACATGTTTCTTTAAAGTGCTTCTAATCTCACGTAAACTGCCATTCTCATTCGGAAAGAGTGTTATATGTCTAACTGGCATTCGTATTCCATTTAAATTCTTCAGTTCAATAACACATCCATCAATATCAAAAGTGTACTGAAGCCAAACATCTCTTTCTGCTTCGTCAACTGTCACGCTTCTTACGA
>NW_026889809.1:55000-67500 GCF_033153115.1 Saccostrea echinata
CAAAAAACATTTATTTTAAACGTAATCGACAAAAATTAGGACATATCTGCTGTCGCGACATGTCGAAATCACTTCAGTCATTCTTAAATTGTTGCGACTTGATTTTTGGACTAACCCAGTATTGCGAACAGTTAGAAACATGTTATATTTTGTAAATTCAAGACATATTCTACTTTGTTTTAGTTCAATCAGTACTTAAAGTTACTAAAATGATTATGTTACATTTTACACTTTCTAACCCCAGATTTAAGAAAATACATTTCTATAGAATTATTTGACAAATACAGGAAAATGAAGTAAAATTAAGTTTGTTTCTTCCTTGTCTAAGTTAACCGTACAAGTATGAATAAAAAAATTAAAGTTCTGTACGTAATCAACAAAAATAACTACAAATCAGGAGTCGCGACATATCGATATCACTTCATTTTTTTTTTTAGCCCCGACATGATTTTTGCGACTAACTGAGTATTGCAAACAAATAGATGCATGTTACATTTTACACTTTCGAACCCCAGGGTTAGATATTTATTTCCCTTTTTAGCTGATTTTGGCTTTTTAATCTATTCATATTTCATATTAGAGAAAAATCAACCTTTATTAAACATGAATAACTTGAAATTAAAAGAAATATTTGATAGCTTCCCTCCAGATGACCTCTGCTCATAGGTAAGTAGCATTTTAAGTCCCAACAAATATACATTTTTCTTGTATTTCTTGTAAATACAGGGAATTAAAGTAATATTAGGCTTCATTTTCCTTCGTCTTAGTTAACCATACAAATATAAAGTCAAAAAATTTTATGCGATAAGTAATCAACAAAAATAAGGACATATCTGGTGTCGCGACATGTCAGAATCACTTAAGGTGCTGTTGTCTAATAGCGACTTGCTTTATTGACAAACCAAGTATTGTGAACAATTAGAAACATTTCTTACCTGTCCAACGACACCAAACTCGTCTAAATCCGATAATAAATAAGAGAGTTATGAGCTTCGGAAAATTCCACTATTTCCTTTACTATGACTTCTATCCATGACTTTTACTTTCATTTGGTTTGACCTAATTCCGTCATGACCTCATTCCGTCATCTTCGCTTTTTGCCTATACCCTAACCCTAACCCTCCTCAGCAACGTCCAGGTTGTCTGGAGCTGACCACAAAAAACCGTCCAACCCCAGTCTCAGATTTTCTAAGACTTTTGTACATTTTCTGCATGTTCAGTCATTAATATCTTTTGAGGGAGAAAGTATTTCTACTAACTCTTTGCAGCTTCTAGGAGTCCCGATCTGGGTGTATCACTGACACAAGTGCGGTGTGTCGTTTGCATGCCATTCTCCAGATATGGGAGGTTGAAAATGGTCCAAAATTCTCAATTTCTCACTTTCTAAGCACAATCTTTGGTGTAAATTAAATGCCACCTTTTCTTCCTTTTTCTTGCACCTGGGTTTTATGCCTCTGACTCAGTCATGTTGTCCGTCTTCTTAGCTTTCCAACGACACCAAACTCGTCTTAATCCGATGATAAATAAGAAAGTTATGAGCTTCGGAAAATTCCACTATTTCCTTTACTATTACTTCTATCCCTGACTTTCACTTTCACTTTTACTTTATCCTTTAATCCCCATTGACCTACTTGATCACTTAAATCCGTGATCATTTTCGTTTTTATCCCTAACCCTAACCTAACCCTGACCCTAACCCTAACCCTAACTGCTCCGATGCCAACGTTCTTGGTGTCGTTGGAAAGGTCTTGAACAGCTCTTAACGCTGATTTCATAGACTTGTCGTTCCAGTGACCAAAAAGTGGAATAACAAGCGATTTTGTTAATATGCTTGTAAACGTCAGAAGATCTTTATTTCATTATGGATTTTCAAGTACTTGGGCTTCTCAGAAAGCTCTTGACAGCGTCTAATCATAGCCATAACGGTCAGAACAATTAATCACTTTTCCTGAGGCCTGTTAGAGCAAATATTGCCAAGGTGTACCTACGCTGCATACACAGACATCTTTCAACCCTCGCAACTTTTTCTTTTTCAACCTTTAATAACCATCTTCAATTCGTTGACAGAACTTGCCAAGATCTTTCTCATGACACCAAGAGTTTGAAAATCGCTAGAAAACTAATAGAGATACGGTCCTTTCAATTTGGCGTCAATTTACTACCCTTCTGAGAAGGTTTTTTTTTGTCATTTCAGCAAGAAGGATTGAGGTAAGGATTTCAAGACCTACTTGACCTTTTATGGGAAGAGGAGTTCCCTTCGTCCCACATTTTCGACTACCGCCGACGTCGCCTTCCGGTCCCTCCGGCGTTACAGCACTTTTTTTTCAAATGCTTTCGAAATAGCTCTAGCTCGCACCGTTTTCCAGTTATAAGCCGAAAAAGAACATGGTGCAAAAGGAAATTCGCCTTCATTCCCAGCCAAACCCCTTTCCTTGGCACTTGAAAAGCTTTCACTGAAGACCTCCTCACCAACGTCCAGGTTGTCACTATCGAACCATATAAACCGTCCAACCCCTGTTTCAAATTTTCTAAGACTTTTGTATATTTTCCTCATGTTTAGTCATTAAAACCTTTAAATTGAGAGAATATTTTTGCTGACTCTTTGCAGCTTCTAGGAGTCCCTATCAGGCTGTATCACTGACATAAGTGCAGTGTATCAATTGCATGTCATTCTCCATATATTGGAGGTTGAAAATGGTCAAAAATTCCCAATTTGTCCATTTCTAAGCACAATCCTTGGTGTCAATTAGAAGCCACCCTTTTACCCTTTTCCTGGCACCTGGGTTTTATGCCTCTGACTAAGTCATGTTGTCCGTTCTCTTACCTTTCCAATGACACCAATATTGTATTAATCGGATGATAAATAAGAAAGTTATGAGCATCGGAAAATTCAACTAATTCTTTAATATTACTTCTATCCATGACTTTCACTTTCATTTTGTTTGACATAGTTCCGGCATGACCTAATTCTGGCAACTTCGCTTTTTTCCCTATACCCTAACCTTAACCCTAACTCTAACCTTACCCTAACACTAACACTAATCCTAACCCTAACACTAACCTAAACCCTAGCCCAAACCCAAACCCTTACACTAACCCAAACCCTAACCCTAACCCATTCCCTCACCCAAAACCTAACCCCCACTAATCCTGACTTTAACCTCTGCCAACACCTACTTTTCTTTTTTGGCTCATTTCTTTTGACAGACTTCTCCGATGTCAACGTTCTTGGTGTCGTTCGAAAGGTCTTGACGAATTCTAAAATTTAAATGTAACAAGTTCTTAAAAGCAACTATTGCTTTATATCCTTTCAAAATAATGGTACAAGGTTGGGGATCTCTCTTTAGAATATCCTAATCTTAGACATATTGTCAAATTAACCTCATTACGTTCTATAACTATCTTTAATGCAGTGAAAACTGTCTCATCCCATATACTCTGGGAAACAAATTTTCTGTCGGAATAAACATTATGTCGGATTGCCGGGTATAAAGAACATGGAAATAAGTACAATTGGGAATGAATTGAATGTTGGAATTCACAGGGAACGGATTGCATACTTTTTGGATTAGACAGTTTTTACAGTAAAATGTTTTATATTAGATCAGTCTTCAATCTTATTATGCGTCCAGGTATCTTCATAAGGCAGAGTTTGTAAATGAGAACAAAATAATTCTAATTTCCAATTTATTACATCATATATAATGCACATCTTTTACTGGGTACATTCGATAGAAAAAAATAATTTATTACTGTAAGGAATAGTTCAACCCCCCCCCCCCTTTACCAAAAACATAATCGTTTGCAATGGGATGAAAATGGGATTTAATGGGATGAAGGACACATGGTCATATGACTGTTTAACTACGTCATAGTCTTCGTATATATATAGAGAAAAACGTGTAAACCATCAGTCCTGGTATAGATTTTTGACAATTTTTTTACTTTAATTACCATCTTTTATAAAAATAATAAAAAGTTTTAATATTCTTATAAAACATTTACAAATTACGGAATATGTTGTTCCACTCCTCTGTTTCCCTACAATGCGCGTCCAGCAAGTCGGTGACGTCATTCACGATCTGTTAGTACAGAAAGATCATACTCGGTAGATACACTGGCAGTATCATTATGTAAAAATTGCTCGTAATCAGTATATTTTAATGGGATATCTTGAGGAACTGGGAACATAAAAATTATTTTTACATGGCTGTTGAAGGGAAATCTTTTGTAAGTATATATTATTTTGCAAATTAGCTTACGTGTGGCATCATAGTTGGTTTTTCCCGTACTCGAGAAATGTAAACATGACACGTTTTGTCATGCTTATGTCTTCTTTAACGATGTCCTGAGCAATATTGAGGTCAGCTTCACCATCCGATATTTTTACAGTTAATCAATAAAAAAAGGACTTGCATTTCAACTCAAATTTTCAAGTATTGAATGATAAAATATTTTACAAATTAAGTTTTTTGTTGTTTAAGTTGTCTTAAAAAGTACGTAATCTTTCCTACACATATGCATTACATATTGCGTTTTCGAAATTTAAACCCTATTCATACTCTGAAATATTTTAGAAGATACTTTTCCACTGATATATTTTTTATCTATGCTTAAAAAATCCCATTATGGACAGAGTAATGGGCCCGGAAATATGGAGAATCAAAACTCCACTTAGATACTGTAGGGCATAGTATTTGTCAACCAATATCTCTAAAATAATGCAAGAAACCTAATGATTAAACTGCTTTAAGATATGTGGGACATACTAAATAAGAAATATACAAAATATGAAAAAAAAAATTGAATGACAAGTATTTTTTCAGCCCAAGGTTCTTCTTCCACTTAAAATCGTCTCTTTTATTATACATGGTTTGTCTGATTGTTGGGTGGTCTTTCGTCTGTTAGAAATTAAAAAGAAAAAAGAATTAAAAATAATACCTCACAGTAGTAAGAACATACTTTTCTCAGAAAAATGTATGTTTTAACCGTTTAAAATGTTCATAGAAATACCGAAGCGTAAATACAGAAAATAAAGATTTAATGATGTTTACCTAGTGTCGTTTAATCAACATTAATGTCTCCGTCACATTTGTCCCGTAATTTACTGTAGGAGACCAAGGTTCGTCCCAGACGCCCGGGGACCATTGGCCATTGAGGAAGGCGTCATGACATTTGTTATACCACCAGCCTCCTCTTTTGTTAGAATCAACAGCACAGTTACGTCCACTATTCATGTCATTATCTCTGTCTGGGGTACTGAAGTACATCCCTGACAGATCAGCGCCATACCTCCCTGTGTTTAACATGCTATCACCTGTAGAATCAAAGGGAAATATATCACAGAGATAATTAATTTATATCACAATATTTACATTTCCAATGTCTTTGTCCGAGATAAAATTACAAATTGTAAAAATACTTTATTTCTACATAAATCTACTGGTTCATCGATAGGCGCGGTTAAAAAAAAATCACGTGCGGGGCGGGACAAATAGAGCCAGAAGCGGGGCTATTAGCACGGGAATTTGCAGAATCAGGAGCATGTAAATATAAGGAATAACTGTCAGATTTTTTGTATTCATGACGATGATCAATCGATTGGCTTGCGTGATAATTTTATGCATAAACGCCTTCGGCGTTTATGCAAATTATCACGCAAGCCACTCGATTGATCACATCATGAATCCAAAAAATAAGACAGTTATTCCTTAATTAATCTTATTCTCAATAATACTGATGTACATCTAAGATAAACGGCTTCTCATGCTGTCTCATATAAATAGAGATAATATAAAAAAAAAAAATAGAATACAAAAATACACTGCGCAATCTATAAAGCATCCTTTCTGATGTAAAAATAAACCACAGGCGTGTTGCACTTTTAAAGTGTGATAGAAAATATTTTTTGTGGTAAAGGTCATTGGATATATTTTAGAAAAGAATATAAGATATTAGATTTCAATTTAATATAGAATTGGTATTGAAGTGTGTTGAGATGTTTTGAATTTGAAAGTTTTATTTTGACTATGTTTCCCATCAAATAATTTTCTTCGAACATCAAATTTTCGTGAACATGTCACATTATAAATCAAATACGAGCTGTAAACTTCCTATTCCGTAGAAGTTAATAATGTGAATTATTGAAAATAATGATAATAAAAAAACAAGCTAAATAACAATGACAGATCAAATGTATTTAATTAATATGCAAGTAACAAATAATTTAACATAACTTTCTTTGTTTTTTTTTAAATATATAAATGCATATAAATACAGACGTAAAAGAGACCATGGTGTTTATTTATTTAAGAAATGAATTTCTTTTTCACAGATTCATGAGGTTTTGATCTACGACGCTTCACGCCGGCATATTTCATGAAGCGCGTTAGCTGGCTCAGCATTTGATGTCTCTTGTCTTGGTAAGTTTTCATCTGTCATTTTTGAAAGTTAGCACTGAGTGCCTTTTTCTGCTGTGTTGAACATTGTCTATTGTATGATTTTATGGAAGATTTATTTCTATGTCCTGACATGAACATAATGTGCCGTGTTTCATGACCAGCGTAATTCATGTGTTGTATTGATGTTGACCTCAAACAATGTGGAGTATAGATTTTACTGGTTTTGGCAAATTTGCAAATTTCGGACAAAAAGTTGGTGAATGTTCTTTTTGCCAGGGGTTTGTTTACAAACCATGTGGATGTGATAGATGGGAATTCAACTGCAGCCTTGTTGTATTGGTTAAAAATGTGAGTTGCAGTGTCATCTGTTTTCTTCATCAACAGCTTCAAAATTTTCATACGGCATGTTTCTGATCTTGTCGTGTACATGCGTTTGTCGCTTGGAGATTCCTCTGTACCCAAGCCACCTTGGAAGTTTTTTGTTTTACTTTATGCTTCATAACTGCATACTCGCCAAAATTATCATTTTTGAACGTGAATGATTTAATCTTTAATTGATGGTGAAACTCAGTTCCTCTTGTAACAAAGTGTGTAGTAAGGTTGAGCCAAACACATTGACTTAGGATGTGGTTTGTTTCAGCATTTTTGAAATAAGTAGCAATTAATTTTAGATCATCATCACTAATGATATCTTTATGGGCAGTTGGGCAAGAAAGACCTCTTGCATACGTTGCTTCAAAAGACCATTAAGAATTCTGTTGGCAAATTTAAATTCTGTGACATACACAATATCAATATTTCGTCGCAAGTCCTGGAGATGGCGAAAGAGGGCTCCATGGATGTTCTTCAGGGTGTTTTTTTGATATTCCCTGCTAGTTCTGATGGAAGGGAGTTTTGTTTAGCATTTGTTTTTGTTTTGTTTTTTTTTTTTTTTTGTTTTTTTTTTGGTTGTTTGTTTGTTTTTTTTTTTTGGTTTTTCTTCACGATAAAACTTTGTCTGTAATGTGGCCAGTTCATCAGGATTAATGGACTTGAAATCTACTGTGTGGCCCTGAGACTCCACACTCCACTCTGAAAAGAAGGACAAGCAAGGCTGAAATCTAGGTTTCTTTGCATGTCAGTCAGATTTTTTACTGATCGTTCTGTTATTTCAAGACATCAGGGATAATTTTGACTGAATATTATTTTTATGCAAAGAATCATTATCAACAGAATCTGCAAGAAAATTGTAAAAGTGACTCATACCTTGGAAGACTTTTATTCCCCATTTTGTGTTTTTTCTGGTATTTTTTGACTGGTTACTCTCATAATATTTTAAGAATTCTTCATTTGAAACGTTTCCAAATCTTGTTTTCTGGGTTTTTCTTTTTGTAATGAAACGTTGACTGCAGATTCCCTTCCTCGTCAAACTTCAATTAATCATTCATTTCCTTTGTGTTTTCAATGGATGATACTCAAAATTTGACATAGTTAATTCATTTAAAAGAAGATCAAGGTCATCATCAAACAGAAAATCCATATTTTGAAGATCAGGATAAAGTTCATCAATTGCTGGCATTTCAAAATTGCCCAATTTAGCATCTGATTCATCAGTGGAAGCCATTTCTTTGATGTTTGGATCAAAGCAGACGTAACATGTATCATGTTTACTTAATTTTTTTATATTTATTGTAGGAGGATTAAAAACTATTTCATGAAATAATTTTGTACTTTCAAGAAGGTTTCTTTCCTTTTCTTTATTTATCTATTTATTTGCTGTCAAACACCACTTTGTTATTTTTTCTGCATTGGAATTTCCCTTAAAAGTAGTTCCGTATAATATTTAATAATCTTGTACTTGATAAGTACAAAAATGTCTATGATTGTGTACTAGAAAAAAAAACGTTAATGGTAATCTAACAGCGAAGCTTTATGATAAACGAGATTACTTTTACTTTTCAATCTTCAACTTTCTTACTTATGCAGAAATATAACTTTATCATCTGCATACGGGGTTTAAATCTCTCAGTTGGTTCGATTTGCAAGAGTATGCTCTACATATGAACAATTTCTAAAACGAGGTTAGTTATTGAAAAACAAGTTAATGAAACAAGAATATCAGCAGTCTCGTTAAAAGTCATCATTTCATAAGTTCTATGCTCGATAGAATGATCTTGTCAACAAATAAAATTTATCATTAAGTCAAATGCTGACTGACGTTTTACATACTTTATATTAGACCTTTAATTACACACTGAATTGTCGACGGATTTTTTCCGTTGTTTCCCGATCATAACAAGGAGCACACGGCGGCTGTGACCGGTTGACAGGGGATGCTCACTCCTCCATGAAGATCCCACCTCTGATGTTTTAGAGGTCCGTGTTTGCTCTGTTCCTGATTTATATTGTTTGAATGGACTTTTGAGGTTGAATACTGTTCGTTATTTCCATATATTTCATCTTAATAGACTTACCTAAGGTTCCCGTGGCTGGTCCTGCAAGAAAGAGTTGATATTTCTCTGTTTCATTTGAGACCGAGAATCGATGGTACATTTCATGCAGTGTTGTACTATCGTGGAGGGTGATGGAGACATATAGGAATGAGTTGTTTGCTTTTGTTAACTGATGGATAACGTCATTTCCTGCAATAAGATATATTTGAAATCAACCGAAATGTCAATGCAATACAATTAATTCTAATTTGATTATCATTATACCTTAATAAACAACCTTTTTATTTTATAAAGCAATAGTATATGTTGTCACTTTGAAAGATTATTTCACTTAATGATTTTTTTCTCCTTTTTGCAATTTTTTTTTTATCCCAATCGATATATTTTAGAACTCAATTAAACACAGTTACTGAATATCGTCGTGCACTCATTACCCAGTCTTAAATGAAAAAGACCTGTTTGTGAAACACAGACGCCCCCGTATGGCAGTTTGGGGGAAAGTTAAACAGGTCTTGTGACAATGAACATCCCTGTGAAATATAAAGGCCCTAGCACTAACTGTTTAATATATCTGGCAAAAGACAAAGATCAAACTTCAATATCAGGTCAAAGTGCAAATATTAATGGTGCCAAAGGATGGTCTTGTCACAAGAAATATACAGGTAAAATATCATAGCCATATAATCGATGCAACCATTCAAATGTTATGGCCAAATTTTTTCAAAAGTCACTCAATCCCTGAGGTCAAGATCAAATCGTCAAAAGTGCAAAATACTCAAGGAAAGCCCTTGTCAAAAGAAAAATACCTGTGAAATATTAAAACCCTTGCTCTAACCAATGAAAAGTTATGGCGACAGTTAATATTTTTTAAAAGTAGGTGAAAATCATAGGTCAATGTCAAAAGGTCAAATGTTTTGGAATCTTGTCCTGTCCAAACATGCACGTGTGGAGTATGGACTTCTTTGTTTTAACCGTTCAGAGTTTTAGTCAAAGATAAAATTTGGTAAAATTTTCTAAAATCGGATAAAACAGTAAGGTCGAGGTCAAGTGGTCAAAAATATTTGTGCCCAAGAAAATGCCTTTTTCACAAGGAATAACTCCAACCAATTGAAAGTTATGGACAAGGTTAATGATTTGCAGATACAGATAATCAGACAAACAAAAAGACAGACAGACGAACGGACAGCGCAAAAATTATCTGTCCTCGAATCTTCTATTACGGTGGCATAAATGGTGAAAATAACGAGCAGTGATCGATCTCCAAGATTCGTTAAGTAATTTATTGTTCTTCATATGTTTAAAAATTTTGTTTTGTCAAAACAAAGAATATTTTTATACAGGATGATAGTCCCGTTTAAATTGGATTTACAACTACTAATCCAGTAATTATGTTCTTCTACCCTACCAATCCAGTAATTATGTTCCGCTACACCAAAACCATTCTTATATTCCGACCAATTCTTATCAAAGCTCACGGATCCATCTATCCGTTTCTGAATTGCCTTTAAAAATAAACATGTATACTTATTCAATCATCTTTGTTTATAATATGTATATAATCAGTATGCAATATAGATTGAGTTTTCATTCTACATTCTTTTGAACAACAAAAACACATTCAGTGCAATTATAAGATAAACCTTAATTTAAAAAAAATTACATACCGTCCATCCTCCGTCCATTGTTTCCATATCACAGTAAACTCTGACAGTTCTAGTCCCAAAGGGAGAAATTTCGTATACACCTGATTTAATGAGACCATTTTCACGAATTTCCCTACAATCTACAGGGATATCTGAAGCAGAAAAAAAGTCAAGTGACTCAAATAGATAAAGTTCGTAAACACATAATTTTGTTTAGGCATTTTCACGAAATTCCGTACAATTTATAAGGATACATGAAGGAGAGAAAAAAATGCTCAAGTCTAAAGTGCATTTTGATGCATATGGACAATTATGTATGAAAGGATTAAAACCCACTAACCCAGGTAATTACGGAGGTAATATCGAGAAAGGTGAAGATAACAAAGAGTTTTAAATCTCAAAGAAATCTATCGAACATAAAAAATTTTGAAGAGGGAATATAACATGGACTCTTTAAAATTTAAGAGGTAAGATCGTGTCCAGGAGAGTAAACATTCCGGGATGACTGGTCACACCCGCCGGGAGCGCTATGAATTGGTAGACGGGATAGTATGTAAGTCAAAATCTGTATTTAAAACAAAGGCCTTACAATTAGTATGAAACACGTCAGCCAAAATACGACTCAGTGAGAGATTATATTTCCTTACATGGTTATTTTAACTACCTGAAAAATTTACCAAATGCTGACTTTAAACAAGGTTGGTGAAATCCCTGTAATTTCAACATATCTATCAGTAGCTTTCCTCGTTTCAAAAATTGATCGTACTCGGAGCAGGCTCTTGAGTAGTGAATAAATTTGGAGACATAAATACCTTATGCAAGTGATAGCGAGGAATTACTACATAAATATTGAAAATTGAAAAAAACAAAGGCCATTTTGTTTATCATACAAAATAGGTGTTAAGTAGTGCTTATCGTCTGGAGTCAGTAAAACATCCAAATATAAAACAGGTGTGGTAGACACTTTGGTGTCTTTTCTTTAAATTCTCTCGGATATATCGAGTCGACATATCAGTGAAAGTATTGTTAATTGATAACATGTCGTCAGTACGCAGCACAGTTAAGGCTACAAAAAGGAGGCGGGGCCTAATTTGTAAAGGAAATGTTAACTATGACATCATACAAAACCAACAATTCTTAAAAATACCACTAACTGAAATTATTTGCTATTTTAATCTGTACGAAAGCAGAAAACTGCATCAAAACGTACTATAACATGCTGTTTTGTCTTTAGTTAAATCCTATGTAGCAAGGTACAAAGAAGTCACTGATCGCAACGCACTTGTCGATATGACGTCATTTCGTAAAACTTGAAGTTTGTATGCAGTGAGAGGCGGATCAAGTAATATTTTCACAACGAAAAATATATTTTATAACCTAATAGAATATTATTTGCAGATATTTAAGAAGCCATTAACTTAGATTCAATGTCTTCTTTATGATTTTATTCATATATTTTCCGTACATTTCCTATTTAATTGGTACCGCTGTATATTTGTATGCAAGTACATCGGAGGGTAACGTAAGGGTCTCAATAAATCGGTCTAGTGCAGGGGCATACACTTATGGATTAAAGTAAGCTTTAACAAATAAACTCTAGAAGTATTAAAGTATTTGAAAAGTGCTGCGATCCTGGTAGGATCGCAGCACTTTTCAGAAACTACAATGAGTGTTGAAAATATTTATAAACTTAACTTAGAATTTTAACTTGGTTATGCTATTGCACTAGTGAAATTTATAGGTGACCTCAATACTGCAAGCATATGTGCCAAAATCACGCGACTACCACATCACGTGACAAGTCTAAATATAAAATCTAATCGTCCTCAATATGAGGTTAATAACGACAATTACATACGTCCGATATAAATAAAGTATAAAAAACAAGCATTCTGAGAGTATTGCATTAGCAATACTAGTCCCCTACCGGCAAGTGTAATCTGGTTCCCTTTAAGAATTGAAAATGCCATAATTCCGTCAAAAATTAATGAAGCGGGACGAAATGCAAACCTATAACTTATCAA
>NW_026889809.1:72500-440000 GCF_033153115.1 Saccostrea echinata
GGGTAGAAGATGTATATCCATTGTTTGTTTGTATTTTTGTTTAACGTCCCTCTCGAGAATTTTTCGCTTATATGGAGACGCCACTATTTGCCGGTGTAGAGCTGCACTCACCGTGACTCAGGGCCATTGAGCAGTGTCGGAGGGATCTTTTTCGTCCCAGCACCTACTGCGACACGGGACCTCGGTTTTTACGGTCTCATCCGAAGGACCGGGCTCCACGTCCCACATTGGGATTCGAACCCGCGACGAAGAATTAAACTCCTTATCCGCGACGCAGACGCTGTAACCACTGCACCGCGTGTGCGACTATATCCATTGTAATCAGGTTTTAAAACATCAACAGATTTTAAAATAGTTCTCAGGTTTTAAAGTATTCATGGATTTGGATAAATGATCCTTCATTTTTTCACTTTTCACTTTGGTTAACTCATGTAAAATAAAAAAAAAATATTTTTTATCTGTAAACATACCCCCCCCCCCTCGTGAAACAACCACAGGTTTGGTATGAATTTGTTAAATAATGACTCATAATCACTGTAAAAAAGAAAGGGGTGTTTTAAAAATATTTTCCGTTGATTTCTAGAGTGATAAACACACGTTTTACCAAAATTACAGAGCTTAGACATAGTTTTCGGATACTTCTGATTATACTTTCATTAACATTTAAGAAATAGCAAAGTGGCGGTTTTATATTCAATAGCACATTTTGCTTATATCTTGCGATGTTCTGGCAAATATTTTACATACTCGCCCCGTTTTATTTTTGTTGTAGCAGTAGATTCAACTTTTCAGCTTCCTCAATACACATACATGTACACTGTACTTGTAATCCCGGCTGATCTGTAAGGGATGCGGCAATGAGGGAGAATTTGTCAGTTTATGCCAAGTTTTCCATTTTTATCCAGTTTGATATTATAGACTGAAAAAATGAAATAAATAAACATGAACAAAGAAACCTGAGTTTCCTGTGTGTTTAATCAGAAGTTATTTCTATAAATATAGCAATCTGATTAAAATCAGCTGTTGTTTGGCTACGTTTAGGACGTACAACATAGTGTAGTAGAGGTACTTTTATTAAAATTATAAAAGTTGAAATGATTTTAAATGAAATAAAATAAATATTAGATATAAATTAAATAAACTAAATAAACTATTAAATATGTTATAAAAGCATAAATGATAAGTTTTCTATTAAAGTTTCATTCTGTTCATTCCTTACTAGCATGGGTATTTAGTGACATAGATATACACCCCTTTGGATCCACACCTGTACATATACATTTACATGACCACATACATATCTATTGGTCAGATTTTGAAATGGTTAGATTTCATTAGTTGTAAATTTGGTCTTTGTGGGGTACTGAGTTTTATTCAGATTTAGCTCAAGATTTCATGGTGTAGGACATACAGTTTAAGCTGCTGACTTTATTTATTTCTGAAGACCTAAGACAGATCCTGAAAATGTAAGTTTTACCTTTTTTATGCCTTAAGATATGTTTTCCATAATTTATGTGAAATAGTTGGAAAACAGAATGTTTTACTTTTAAATGTTAACATATTGAATTATCTGTCTGTATAATCAGATGTAGATAAATCTGATGGAGTTTTCTTATTAATTAATTTGTATATATATCTAGAAATATTTTGATGTGAATATTTTGGTAAGCAAACTAATTTAAATATCTATTGGTTATGAGAAAGGTATTTGTAAAGAACAAATCCTGATTTTTTTATTTATTGTAAATAGGTAACACCATAAGTAAACCATATAAATAATTGAAATTCGAGAAAGTTCAATTCCATAAATTGGTATGTCTATCTGTATATATATTTTTATGATTTGTAAAGAAACATAAAAGAAAGATAACTCTTC
The DNA here is from genome assembly GCF_033153115.1 of Saccostrea echinata. Classification (NCBI taxonomy): domain Eukaryota; kingdom Metazoa; phylum Mollusca; class Bivalvia; order Ostreida; family Ostreidae; genus Saccostrea; species Saccostrea echinata. Next base: position 74,377 of record NW_026889809.1, read on the forward strand.
ACAAGACTGTTAAGAGTAATTATGTTGTAAGAGTTAACTCCCTTATATAGAATATCTTCATTTTATCATATCGAGTTAAATTGATAATTATGATAATTAATTGTAAAAGGGAAGACAGATAATTTGTTAAATTTTTATGATCAGAATATTAGATAATTGATATATTGTTTGTACATATTTTTATGACGCAATTTGTATATTGCAGGACATTTCCATAAATTCCATATTATCCATCATCCATTTATCTATCATCAACCATGTCACCTTAATAAAAGAATAATTTAAAATTTACAACTGAGTGTGTTTCCATCATTGCCGGGAATACCCGCTACATAGTACGTAGTAAACGTAGCCAAACTAACTTATGGTGTCCGGACAGGGCCATTTGCAAAAGCTCAACAGCGCGTCCAGAAAAACACGCCGTCACGCTAACACACAACACGCCATCGCGCTAACACATCATTGAACAACACGCCGCACAGCACGCCGTCGCGCTAACACACAACTCGCCGTCGTGCTATCACAAAGTTGTGTTAGCGAGTTGTGTGACAGCGCGACAACGTGTTGTGTAAAGTTGCGTTAGCGCAACGGCGTGTTGTGTGACAGTGCGACGGCGTGTGGTGTATAAGCGCGATGACCTGTTTTGTATAATTGTGTTAGCGTAATGGCATGTTGTGTGTTAGTGCGATGGCGTGTTTTTCTGAACGTGCTGTTGAGCTTTTGCAAATGGCCCTATCCGGACACCATACTAACTGCTGATTTTAATCTGATTGACCAATATAGTTGCCCGGAAGTATGTAATTGCAATCGGTAGCGTATACGTATAACAAATAGTGAAAGTTTTGCATCGTGATTAAATCAAAAAGACCTACAGTATTAATACGAGTTTACATGATTTTGATCTTTTTACTGGTCTACAAATGAAATGAAAAAGCTGAAGACAACGAACAGTTGTCGATCTCAAAAAATCTACAAACAATACAAATTTGTGAACAGGACAAATAAACGCGGAACCCGGAAAATTCCAGAGATGGGATCAGGTGCCTAGGAGGAGTAAGTATTCCCTGTTGACCGGTCACAGTGTGAGCACTATTATTGATCAGGTAGACGGATATTTAGTGTTAAATCAAAGGCTTAACTGTGTCTAAATACTAAATACACATGCAAAAACCAACTGTATGCAGTAAACAAAAAGAAATTATCAAACTTTCATGCTGTGGTAAATATCTGAAAATCCTTTTTTTTGGGGGGGGGGGGGGGTTGTTACATAACTCACTATTGTGCACATGATTTTAAATTTAGATCCCCACTCCACTTTTCCCTTCCAAGAAAAAAAATTGTCTGGTTCCTAAAAAAAATAACAATAATATGAAGGTCTTACCAAGTACTGCATGTGTCTTCCATTACATAGTTTATCATCACCCATGATCGCCCTTCCAATAATATTCATGCTTTCAATGCAAATGCAAAATGAACAATGACTAGCTGTTAGCACCTACAATAAGTAGTCCAACCAGGGCATGAAAAGGGATACTAGTAGCTGTTTGATTCCCTTTGTATTCACTACCCAAAGTATTCCTTTATCTCTATTTACTAAGAGACGAGATGCATTTTTTTTTAAAATATGTGTAGGGGGGGGGGGGGTTACCGACGAAACTTATTATGTGTGGAATGAAAAAGAAATGGAAGTGGCATATTAACAGCCTTTGAAAATTACCTTACTAAAGAAACACTAAATGACTATTCTCGTGTGACCCCCCCCCTTAAAAAAAAACTACGTGCATCTGGTTGAGTCCAGTTTGGGTCACAATCTGGATCATGTTCTCTGCCCAGGTGCTTGTATCTGTTTAATTGCTTTATATTTTTTTAGATGGTAATATCAGTGCAGGCTTATGCAAAGCGGTTTCACCAAAGCGTTTTTTTTTCAGATACATACCGTATATGCTTTGTAATTTAATGTAAAATACATGTACTGGAAAAATTGTTCAGATGACACACACTTCGCTTTTTTCTAGTGCAAAACTGGTGTCTATATAACCACGGTTAAAATCCACTTCCAATCTGGAGGCTATAAGATGACTCTGGACCGTGGCTTGAGATGTTGATTATCGTTGTACTTAAGCTTTCACAATGAACGCATATATAAAGTTCAAAGGTGACATATTAGATTTGCACTTGCATGCAAATGTCTTTCCTTGGACCTTTTGAGTACATGTATAAATATATTCATGATAGATAACATAATTTCCGAGAACGTTTTACAGTTCTGTAAATAATATAGCGATATATTTGAACCTGCGATATAAAGATTGGTTATTGCATGGAGGGAGTGCCCTGTCCATCTCATTATGGTTTTCCATGCAGTTTGTGCAGGTAGCAAAAATGTATCCTTCATCGACAAGAAAATTTAACACCTAATATGTTTTTCATTGTGACAGCTTTTTCTTTCAAAGTACATTTAAAATACTAGACTAAGTACTCGAAAAAAGACTTATATGTTTGTATTTTTAAAAATATTTTTAATAATAAATCCGAAGATTAAGAAAATGGTAACGACAATACTTAATTATTTGATTAATTATTCCAAGTACATGTAGGACTGACACAAAACTCGACAGGGATTTCTGATACTTGTAATGGATGCGCGAAATCGGGGCTTTGGGCCAAGACTATTACTACATGCATTTATCTCCTAAAGTTATGGAAAATTCGTTTTTCTACATGTTTATGGCTCAAAACATGTCGTACATTAACTCTTCTTTACAAATAATTCATTAAAAAAATAATAAATCTGTTCCATATATCAAAAGAATCAATTTATTTTACACTGAGCTCATGAACGATTTCATTGTGCATGAAAAACGTCAGATGACGTCATAGTGCATTTTGTTTGCTTTACTCGTAAAAGTTCCAATATTCAAAATAAATATCTCTGTAATGAATGCACGTACCTTATAATGTCTGTAATAGAAAATGTAGGGAAAATCCCCAGTTTTTAGGTTATGGCATTCATTTTTATTTTATTGTGTGCTGTAATTAAGATAAAGCCAACAGAAGATAGCACAAAATCAGTCATTTATGCGTTATTTTATCAACTTCCTGCAATGATATGCAGTATTCAATTCAAGTTTAAGATAATTTCTGAACATCGCACAGAAAACTTTGAGTACATAAAATGTTTAGTTCCTTCTTAAGTTTCAGAAAATATCAATTGTTTTGTTGTATCCCAATTATTTACAAAACGCCAACAGTTAAATACCTGTGATGCTGAAAATGCGTCAAAATGTGCACTTGGCCGTTAAGGGGTTAATGAGGTCAAAAAGACTGGAATTAGATTTATCGTGGTGTATGGTTGCAAATTGAAATGAAAAATTGTAAGATTTAATGTTATTGATTTTGGTAAAATTTTGTGGTTTCAAATTTTTAAGTATTCGCATTTGAATTACACCACTTCTGTAATACATTGTTGCATAGTATTCCTGATGTTTCTCCTTCACTGATGTTAAGGACAGATGATGCAAACAAAAACTGGGTGCCTGGATTGGAATATATTTTTGGGCTTATTTTTGCTGTAAATGGCGTAAATATCAAATTTCTAAATTATTAAGAAATTGTTAACCTTCTATAATGTTCAAAATTCATACCTTCTGCAACCCTCCTTATTAATCTATACAAATTTTTGTAATTTCGTACATTATTGTGAAACTTTGAATGAGAAAATTAAATACGGTTTAATTTATTAATTTTACTTATATAAACATAACTCAAGCTGTTATTTTCAAAATTTTTGATAAAAGTTTGTATCATCTGTCCTTAATATCTAAATCAGCAGTATTGAAAGAGGCTTTGTAGAACATTTACAGGAACCCACTATGCATTTTTTTTTATTTATTAGGATTTTTATGAAGTTTCGGAATCCAATATAGATGTGGTAATTCAAATTCAGATTTGGTTTGTTGGAAATAAGAAAATATTAAAAACTGACATATGATTTGGAATAATTTCCTTGTTAGACAGGGAGCTATGGATATAAGTTTGATTACCACGTGTAGAATTAAATCCTAATTCCTCAAAAATACAATTAAAATAATGAGCCTTACAAACAAAGACAATGTTATTAAATGCTTTGTCAGCTGTGACCAGTAAATACATGTACTTATCGTGTAATCTACTGTCAATCAACTTTTATTCGCGTACGAGAAATATCCACGAGTTTCGCGACCTTCTGAAAGTTCTGAATGTCTTTGCTATCGTATACTATTATAGTCTGATACAGATTCAAAAATGTTTTCTTAAAATGGGGATAGAAAGACATAAGCAGTCAGATCATAGACATAGTCATAGCAGGCTACTGTCCTCATCACCACTTTTGAAGAGGGGAAGAGGCAAGAATTTTTATGTGCCCCTACTCCAGTTTTTTAACCTGAGTAAAGTATAGATCCGCTAATATATTCCGAAAATAAGGAAGAACGCTTTCAGTTAGATAAATCTCTGTTTTTCCTTGTCAAAATTTTTATAAGGCTGACCCGCACTTGTTCCTTCTTTAACTTTGAGACTAAGTTAATGCAGATTGCCTGCAATGAAACAATTTATTTTAAATTATTTTAAGTAACAAGAAGTTAGATCTGATCTTCTGATCGTTAAATTTAATCTTATATATATATATATATATATATATATATATATATATATATATATATATATATATATATATATATATATATATATATATATTCCATCATAATTCACAGGTTATATCTTTTGAGTTGGGGGTGGGAGGTGTTCAACACTGGAGGCACACGTCTATGTTGCAGATTCAATGTTTACCACAGAATGATAAAACATCAAATATTTACAGAGTATATAGCCAATGTCACTTTTATTATATGTTACTTTCTACTTTTGCCTCATCCACAAATAGGACAAGTAGTACATTTAATTGTATTTATGAATGGAAAAAATTCGGAAGGGGGGGGGGGGGCTGTCATGAATTATTTTAGTCACAGGAATACTTATTATGCATAATTTGCAAGCAAATAATTGCTTATTGTGATTGGTGATTGTAATTAAAATGAAAAAAAAATAATTTATAGATTTGCATATACTGGTATGTTCCATATCTTATTACATGTAATTAGAATTATGTTAATTGATATTTGCTTCAATGGGGACAATTTAACTCATCATACCCCTAGGCCTCTCACACCCTTCTTCAATACCTCTTTTACAAATATTTGACAATTTACACATGGTACTTGTGCATGTGCCGTCAATAAATCTGAGAGATGTGACGTTTCATTTGAATCTCCGCGCCCACGAAGTTAGTTGGAGAATATTTTCAAACTTTCCCCTAAGAAAAACAAGTATATCTATATCAATTGAACTATTATGCATATTTTGTATTGTTTTGTGTTGAGCTAACTACATCGATACATGTATCTATAAGTCTCATGCTTAAATCAATATTTTTCAAGTTTATGTTTTTTAAAGTCAATATAACTTCTATCAATAAAATCCATCATACAGAAAAGACGCTTTAAATTATGTGAAAATAACCAAATACAATACAACATATAAATGAAATAAGAAGTCATAGCAGATTATATATTGATGAGACAATTAAACGTAAGACAATGTACAAGAATATATCTCAACAAGTGTAGAGACCTTAACGCTTCCGCAGAAGGATAATGCCTTCTAATGTACGCATTTATTTCCCAAAAGGTTAACAAATGTAATGATTAGAAATTAGTTATCATTAATATAAGATAAAGAAAGGCCATATAACGATATACCTATGGCAGGAATCAAACAAATGACAATATTGAGAATTAATGAAATATATGGAGATAACGAACAGTATTCAAGCTCAAAAGTGTCGAAATAAGTGTTTAGTTTGAAAATTGCTTGTTTACGTCCACCGTATTTCAATAATGATTTATTGACAACGCATCAAAAAGATTTAATATATCTAATTATGCAAATGAATCAAATGTCCTCGGGAGTAATTAGTTTTTATAAATATTAGATTTAAATAGGGCCATACAACAACAAACAAATGACATTGATAATAAGTATAAGCTAATTAAGCAAATAGACACCTTTATAATTAAGATTAACAACTTCACTAATTTGTGCAAATCAAAGCAATTTTTTCAAACGGTATAGAACTAAAGAGCATTTGTAAAACTATGATGCTTGAAGTAAGTCATTTGATAACATTTTTTGTTTATAATTGCCTAAGATAAACACACAAAATGAAGTATAAACGAGTAAGTCTTCTGTTGCATAAACGATGTCAGCAAGATCCTAAAATTACGGTCCACTACGAAATCCTAGAATTATTTATTGTTTAATCAAATATCATGTTTTGTTATAAATATATTCAACGATTTAGTAAAGGGGAGTAATCAAATGTTTAATCTGAGTGTTTAATTTGGAACTTTAGTCTCGAAATTAGAATCTCGTTGTTAAAATCTCGTATTTTGAAACTTGAATCTCGAATGAGCTTTCTGGGGTTTTTTTTTAGCCTACGCAGTTTAATGTTCATGTATGGAAACAATGAGAAATCTATAGTATCAACTTCCAGACTGGGTTTGGCAGTAGTTTATGATTAAAAAATCCTTAGAAAGTGTAGCACTTTGGTTTGAAAGATGAAAAAACATTATATTTTAAGCATTTTTCGGCCTGCGCACATAATCTTTAAGAAGATTGGTGCTCGAAGACGTTCGATGACGTTGTCATTCTAAAAAAAAAGGAGTTTTTTTTATGGATCATGAATAATTAGGAATAAAATTATAACTTGTCAAATTTAATTCAAACTATTGCCAAATGAATTTTAATACATATTACAGCGACGGATGAAATATTGGGGATTTTATATGCTGCAGCAATCCAAATTATAACGGAACCTACTAAATGAATTGTAATTAGAGATTTTTAACTATTTCCGGATTCATTTTATACTTTTGCATATCATGAAACAGACTCAAGCAACAGTTTCACGGGCTTTCTTTTTTACTAAGGAACAACAGTTTGACTGTTCTCCTCGAAGTAACGAAGAAAGTATATATTATAGAGTCATAAAATTTTTCTATAATGAAAAAAGTTCAAAAACATGATTTGGCCCGTGAATTTTAATTTACAATGTTGCCGTACATAATTTGTTAAAAATCATTGGAAAGAAAATGTTTATATATACATTTTTTTTTTAGAAAATGCGAATATTTTTTATCTTCAGCGTTTTACGTAATTATCGCAAATAGTGCTCACACTACTGTAAGGATTTTCCTCTTAGAATAAAAAAAATACCCTGTCGTTCCCCTGTCTGTCCCTGACATTTTTTTTTCTCTCCCTGACTTTCTTCTATGTTCCCCTGTCGTTGTCCTTGACTACCCTGTCCATTCCCTGTAGTCTCCTGTCGTTGTCCCTGTCTACTTTCTGACATCCCCTGACATCCCCTGACGTCCCTGTAAACTCCCTGATGTCCCCTGACTAAGTACCCAACGATCCTCTCTTTCCCCTGTTTTCCCCTGACATTACTCTTGGCCCAAAAAGGGGGTTAAAACATGTTCTTGTTGCTATTTACGGTTGAAAATTACCATAGTCTTTACAATTCTAAAGTTCTGTAAAAAAAAAAAAAGAAATAGTGATTTAGTCATTAGTCGACAAATCATTTTTGTTTGTGGGTGGCGGAATCCAATGACATTGGATTTTGTGGCGAAATTTTGTATATGCTACCTTAATTTTTACATTGTCTTGGTTTTTCATATCACAGGGAGATCACCCTGCCATTGTTGTGGACTAGTTTGTATATATGTATGTTATCTGGTGATCTTCCATCTTATAAAAATACATTCATCAATGATAACCATGTCTTACTTAGACTTTAGGGAGATCCCGCTGCCTGTGTGATATTAGGTGCTCAATAAGTCTCTTTACGTTTATCTGGCATCTCCCTAGTAGTTAAGGTAGTTTATTTGTTATTAGTTGCTTATCTTCATCATTAATAAATGACAATATTCATCAAAGCATGTGTTTATCATAAACCTTTGTTTTTAGGTTACCATTGACTTTTTTTTCTAGTATGATATGCAAATATAAAACAAGAGTTTCACACTCTTTAATCATAAGCTCACTGGGATATATCGTGTCGAGATATGAATGGAAATACCTATTGCTAATTGACAATACGTCGTCGATGTATCTAAATTCAAGCTGAAGGACACAAGTTTTTTCTTCTTCTCATGTAAGAGTTTTTGAGTAAATTATGCTTCATATAAAAACAAAAATGAGTCTGCTAATAACGGCGTGCAATTGATACCCATGGTAATTCCAACAGATTGTTGGAAGAACCGATCTCCAAAAACTAAATAGATATTGTCAATCAGAAACTCAAGCATCTTTTGATATTAAGTTCAAAGCACCCGTGTGTACAAACAAAATGTTTTTTTATCAAAATATTTTTTTGCAAAGGACCAATTACAAGGAAAGTAAGGTTACGAGTTCCATTTTTATTGAAAAAGCAACTGTAAATGATGTCAAAAAAACTGTACTTTAAGGAGGGATTCTTCTCTTATTCTACTCATATGTCTTGTATTTAAAAATTAATGAAATTTTCATAGATTCAAAAAGACAATATAACTAAGTGATGGTATCAATTAGATTAAATTTGACCGTTTTATTTTAGAAACAAGATCAGGTCAAGGTCATTATCTTTTTTCTTGACATTTAGAGTAAAAAAATACTGTTGCTAATCATGTGATGCCTACTTCTATTTTAAAAGATAAAATGTTTTTCTTTTTGCACAAAAAGATGTTACCATATCGGGTCTATCAGATGATTCTACCAAATTAATTGACATTATTTAACTTAAATTTATATTGGCTGATCCGGATTTCCTCTGTTTTTCTTAATTTTTTAGGATATATTAGTTATTTATATATACTTCTTATATTTAAATATTTCTTATTTTTACATATGGTAAAGTAGTCATATAAATATACAAAATGATACAAAAACAAAAAGCTTTGACCGTTTAATAAGAGAGAAAACACACTTTTTACTGATTTTTTGCTCAAATCTATTTTAAGGTTGGAGGCTTTCAAAAGCTAACAAGATTGTAGTTTGTTTAGAAAATCATTTTTATTGGCTATGTTTTAAAACTTTAGGGCATTATTTATAATTTTAGTTACATATCAAAATTTCTTCAAGTCTTTGATTGTTTAAAAAAATTAACAACATGTTATGTTCTGTAAGTGATTTTGATCGGCAGAAAAGGATATATTTTCATACGCCGTAGTTACGCCAAAAATATAGTCCCTTATGGATTTCAAACTCAGTTTACCATTTCTATTTAAAATTGTAAAATTATGATGAGTAAAGAAAAAACATGATCTTTTAAATACATTACAGCTAAGTTTATAAGACATACAAGCAAATATACTTGGAATATTTCGTCTAGTCAGAAACCAAACAAGAATCCCTCCTTAATTTATCGTGGTGTATGGTTGTTATAGAATTGAAAAGTAGTAAGTTTTGATGTTACTGATTTTGAAGAAATTTTGTGATTTCAAATTTTTAAGTATTCATATCTGATTTGCACCAATTCTATAATAAATTGTTGCACAGTATTTCTGATGTTTCTCCTTCACTGTTGTTAATATCTAAGTGAGGAGTATTGAAAGAGGCCTGGAAGAACATTTACAGGAACCCACTGTATAATTTTGTTTATTAGGATTTTTGTGAAGTGTCGGAATCCAATATAGATGCCGTATTTCAAATTCATATTGGTTGTTGGGAATATGAAAATATTCAAAACTGACGTATGATTTTGAAGAATTTCTTCTTTAGAAAGGGAGCTATAGGTTGGATTACCACTTGTAGAATTAAATCTTAATTCCTCTACAATGCAATTAAAATAATGAGCCTTACAAACAAAAAAAATGTTATTACCTGCTTTGTCAGCTGGGATCAGTATATATTTATCATGTAATCTATCTAATGCTTTTTTCACTTCTGAATTATTGAACACAGAAGAATAATGTCTTCTAATGTACACAACTATCTCCCAAGAGATTAACAAATGTAATGATGAGTAATTAGTTATCATTAATATATGATAAGGAAAAGCTATATAATGATATTCTTATGGCAGGAATCAAACAAATGACAATATTGAGAATTAAGTGTTAAACAAAATGTTGAGTTTGAAAATTACTTGTTTACGTCAACCGTGTTTCAATAATGATTTATTGACAATGCATTTAAAAGAATTGATATATCTAATTAGGCAAACGAATCAAATGTCCTCAGGAGTAATTAGTTTTCATAAATATTAGATTGAAATAAGGCCACATATAAAGAAACAGATGATATTGAAAATAAATAAGTATAAGCTAATTAAGCAAATAGACAGACTAGTTAATTAAGAAGATTAACAACTTGTGCCCCGCAATGCCATTTTTTATGATGCTTGAACTTATTCATTTGATAACATTGCCCAAAAAAGACACACAAACTGAAGTAAAGACGAGTAAGTCTTCTGTTACGTATCTGATGTCAATAAAATCCTAAAATTACGGTCTATTACAAAAGCCCAGAAATCTCATTTACTATTGTTTACTCAAATGTCCTGTTTTGTCGTAAATATATTCAATGATTTAGTTAAGGGAAGTAATCAAATCTTTAATCTGCCTGTTGGCTGGTCAATTTGGATCTTTTGTCTCGAAGTTAGAATCTCGAAGTTAGAATTTCGAATTTTGAAACTTGAATCTGGAAAAAACCTTCTGGCATTTTACAGCCTATGCAGTTTAATGTTCATGTATGGAAACAATGAGAAATCTATAGGATCAACTTCCAGACCGGGTGTTGCAGCTGTTTATTATCAAAAAATCCTTAGAAAGTTTAACACTTTGATTAGAAAGAAGTACAGTACCAGCCAGACCCAATCTGACATAAAGCAGTCCCAGAGCAGTCCCGGGGACTGCTTTCTGGGACTGTTTAAGCAGTCCCACAGCGGTCCCAGAGCAGTCTCGCTGAGAAAGGGTGGGTGGGTGGGTGTAATAATCTCATTTTCTTTTCTGCACGAAATATATTCTGTACAATACGGTGCAAGCGGTACAACGCTACCACAGAAAAGTGTGGAAAGTGTGTGTGTGTGTGTGGGAAGGGGGGGGGGGGTCTTAGTATATATAATACCATGCATACAAGTGAATCTGCAAAAGACAGTTGAATCCAAATCCAAATCTGATGTAGAGAAAGAATACATATACTTTTACATGTATTGGTAAAAACAATGTATAAAAAATGTTTATTTGTTTGTTTGCTTAATTGTTTAATGTCCCTTTGAGAATGTTTCAATAATATTGAGACGACAACACTTGCTGATGGAGGGCTGTACTCGACACTTGCGGCTTTTGAGCAGAGAGAGATCATCTACTGCGACAAGGGACTTTGGTTTATACGGTCTTATCCGAAGGACCGGTCTCCAACTTATACAGTATGGAAATACACTGTAATCCACACATTGTAAAAACAGTTGAGAAATGAGGCGAAAATAATAATTATATATAGTTTTGTATGAAACAAAGAGATGCAAAACAGATATTTGAGGAGCGTAACATATTTGGAGATTCGACCGTAGATTATTTCGCCTACCACAACATCAAAGTGTATGCTTCTTTGATAAAGTTCCAATATTTAATTACATTGTGACCCATCTTCTTTTTCTTGAAATTTTGGGTTTTCTTTGGTGATTATTTAGATTTTGAGCGCTATAAACATTTATGTGCATCTAGTATTTATGTATACCTTTGCATGCTACTTACTGCTCATTAATAAAAAAAAATCTTTCAAAATACTCGGTACTTCCTTTGATTTAATGTATTGTATAAAGGTATATGTTGCAAATTTCTCTCCTTTTATAGAAAAATATGTTTCCTCATCAAATCGAATAATTCTTTCTATCTTCTGGAGAGAGAGAGATTATATTTTCATGTAACGCATATCCAGTAACTCACAAAATAACATGGTACATATATATCTCTTTTTTCATCAGAGTCTCCATTTACCCGTTAAATACATGTGTCTATTCTGCATTTCTAGATTAATCTGCATAATGCTATGTTTAGAGACTATATGTATATATCTTCAAATCATTTTAATTCACCAACAGAATGAAGAGATATATAAGTATATCTATAGATGTAAAGTTTCGAAGCTGTGGAGCTTTTCGACATCTGAGGATATGCGTACCTACTGGACGGATATCGGCTAAATACCACTGATTTCGGTCATTGGAGGAGAGATTTTTTTATGTTTTCAAGAAAAGATTCTTTACTTCCAAAATCTGCCAGCGCCCCCTCTTAATTAACCCCCACCCCACCCCCACCCAATAGAATGAAAATTGCCGTGCCCTAAAAGATATTGATTTCTTTAAAAGAATGGATTGGATAGAAGTTTCTAATCTGAATTAAATTCAAACTATTCGAAAATTGAAATTATTATTTGTCTTCTGCTTCAAGCGTATGAGAATAGCAAAGGTGGATTGAAAATTAACTTCAAGCTAGAATTTCAATCAATGTTTTCTCAGACGTCCGCCACGAATTCGTTTTCTATCACCAAATCAGATGCGGCTTTCCCCAACCAGCTCAGAACCAGCAGCGTACTTAGGACATATCTTAGGACTATCTTAAGATACGTCTTTTGATGTAAAACAAAAGCATCTTAGGAATATCTTTAGTTAATTAAGATGTCCTAATTTGGGGAGGGGGTGGTCATGAGATCCGGTCCCCTTGGGATTTTTAGAGTTGTTGAAATGATATTAATGGTAAACCCAATCCCTCTAGAAAACACGGACCCTGTTACAATGACAAAGAAAGTCACATAAATTTATACATCTTCTGGATATCTATAAAGGCAAAGCGATTACCCCCCCCCCCCTCCCCTCCAAAACGAAATAGCTTATGTTTTTTTATCCTTGCTTGACAGTAATGTCTGAGTCTTCCTTTTTTTTGAGTGCGTGGGTGTGAACCCTCCTTCCCCCTCCGGAAAATGCCTGTATCCGCGCTTGATATGTATGGGTTAAAATAAAATGTTTCAGAAATTTTATAAATAATCGTTATTTCATCGATTTTCATTACAAATTTTTTTTATTAGGTTTGTCCATTCTTATCCCGTTTTCATGTATTGAGCTGTAATAGATATAATAGAGAAATAAAAGAAACAGAAAAGGAAATCAATTTTTCTTTTATATTACTGGATAAGTTAATTTGAAAAAAAAAGATTTGAAGTATTCCCTTTTTAATAAACAATAAAAATTAACACTATAACATTTGATATATTTATCATTCACATATAAAGAACAATTGAGATTAGTAATATTATAAGATCTATTTTCAAAATATCACTTCTTGTGGTTGTTCGTCCGCAGATGTAACAGATCCCCCCCACCCTTCTCTCTCTGTAGAAAGGTTGGAGGTACATGTAGTGCCCGGACTGTCTGCATCCGCGCCGTACATGTAGTCACGTCTATAAACGTTTTAACCTGCTACATGTTTCATTCATCAATTAATAAATGTATTTTCATTTATCACTTTCTCTTTTTCTATTTGTACGGTTAAATGCATACATATACAGTGACACGGCACAAGGTCTACTTAATTGATTTAATTCATAAAAGAAATTAATATTTTTACAAAAACTAATGGATCAAATTACATAAACTCTGTAAATTCAATAAATCCTAGTTGTTTTCCTGGCACCAGTGCTTCTGATATCATTTAGATATGTCTTAAGATAAGCACATCGTCGTCTTGAAATTAGGGCAAAGATTAGGAAGTCTTCTAAGATAGGATAGCTTCGTTGCCCCCCCCTCCCCCATTAGACTAGGATATGTTGTAAGTTCGTCCTAAAATAGCTTCAAAAGCATGCCTGCAACTCTAGAAGACAATACCATTCTTTGACAAAGAGAGAGAGAGAGAGAGAGAGAATTTTATGACGCCAAGTGCAAGGAAAATAATAAATATCGATATATTTCGAAAATATTTATTTCAAATTCTATTTTGAATATAAAAAGGTTCCTGCAGGCATTCAGTTACATGTAATAGTAACCCTTTTACTTGTTAAAAAAAAAATTTAAAAAACAAAACTCTAGGAAAGACAATAAATCAATTATTGTTATCAACATTATTGTATATATGTCGATATCGTGTTACAATAACATTGATTTCATAAATGAAGTGTGATAAATTCATTTGATAGCTATTAGAATTGCGATAATATAATGACTAAAATAATTATTGATCAAAAATACAATTAGGAAAAAAAATATTGAACTTTTAAAGCGAAATTATTTGTAGGTGGCATTTTCTAAATTTCAATTAGCCATTAATGTGCTTTTGGTTATATGAGTATTTTAATAGGGGAGGGGAGGGGCAAATTGAATCGAGTGTAGGAATTCTTACCATTCTAGTTATTTCAGTGGAGAAAATCCTACAACTCTATAGTCATTTCTTTTCATGGGAGAATCCTACTCTAGAGCCATTTTTCCGCGGGGGGATTGAAAGGAAAGCCTACTCTAAAAAGACTAACTAGGAGGAATGAGACACCTTTTTTTGGTAGGCATTTTGTTGAATTAACATTGAATTTACATAATACTTCAATTTATATCTTCGAAGAATAGGGAAGGGGGAGGGGTTTTTTCCATCATTTGTCACCAATTGACCAACATCTCTCTCCCTCTAGATCTCTCTCTGCTTTACGACAGATTCAAAAAGTTTGGAGGAAGGGAGGAGAGTAGGAATGTGTCTGCAACTTCTTAAACCTAGTATTCACATAGTTTTTGTTTTTGTTTTGATTTTATTAACTATGCTGTATATACATATAAAGGCATGGATTAAAATGTAATAATAATATACGTCAATATAATAGTGGTTGTTACATGATTTTGGGGAATGCTAAAGAGAATCTGCTTAAATACATGTGAAATTTTAATCTTTGCACTCAATATATGTGGGTTGCAAATTTAGAATGTTCATTACGTCATACATGCACTAAGGTTTTCATCATCTCAACCCCTTAACAGCATACAATTCATCTAATTCTTGAAAAATATTCAATGAATAAATTAAACTACATGCATGAAAGCTTATACCTGTATGAAATCCGGGAAATGGAGGGGGCTATGTATCTCATTTTTTATTTATCTTCACGTACCTAAATTAATTCTTTACTTCCTGTTCAACTATTCGGAAACTACTTTTTTTTTTTTTTTTGGAATTACATTGTAATTAGTTATCAGTTAGTTGATCAATAGTCAGTTACGGATTTAGAGCTGATGAGGGAATTCGTACACCTACCCCTGGGATTTTCAGCCTTAAACTTCATAGAGTCAAATAACCCCTCTCCCAACCTCCTAAGGACAGGAAACACAGAGCTCTCAGAATTCATAAAATGTACATGCATTTACAAGAAGGAAAGGGGTCTGTCAGTGTAACCCCTTTTCTGGTTAATTTTGTATCATTCATTTGATTTATGCCCAATTCTTTTTAGATGCATGTATAATATCTTCTATTATAGTCCCTTACAAGTTCTTGTATGATGTTTCCTTTTTTATTAGTCCCCTACCGGTGAAACCGGAGGGGACTATAGGTTTCCTCTGAGTCTGTCCGTCTGTCTGTCTGTCTGTCCCTCTGTCTGTCTGTCTGTCCCTCTGTCTGTCTGTAAGTCTGTCCCACTTGGTTTTCCGCACTTTTTCCCTAAACGCTTGCAGATATTGAGCTGATTTTTGGTATGTGAGTGTACCTTGATGAGTTACAGATCAAGTTTGCATTTCGTTCCGCTTCATTGATTTTTGACGGAATTATGGCATTTTCAATTCTTAACGGGAACCAGATTACACTTGCCGGTAGGGGACTAGTATTGCTAATGCAATACTCTCAGAATGCTTGTTTAGTCCCCTACCGGTGAAACCGGAGGGGACTATAGGTTTCCTCTGAGTCTGTCTGTCCGTCTGTCTGTCTGTCTGTCTGTCTGTCTGTCTGTCCGTCTGTCCCTCTGTCTGTCTGTCAGTCTGTCCCACTTGGTTTTCCGCACTTTTCTTCTAAACGCTTGCAGATATTGAGCTGATTTTTGGTATGTAAGTGTATCTTGATGATTTACAGATCAAGTTTGCATTTCGTTCCGCTTCATTGATTTTTGACGGAATTACGGCCTTTTCAATTTTTAAGGGTTTTTCCACAATTTTCTTCTAAACGCTTTCAGATATTGAGCTGATTTTTGGTATGTGGCTTTACCTTGATTAGTTATAGATCAAGTTTGCATTTCGTCCCGCTTCATTGATTTTTGACGGAATTATGGCATTTTCAATTTTTAACGGGAACCAGATTACACTTGCCGGTAGGGGACTAGTATTGCTAATGCAATACTCTCAGAATGCTTGTTATATGTGTACTGCATGCATCGCTTGATATTGGAAAAAAAGATCTAGTTCAGAACATTAATAAAAGTGTTAAAGTTCTGCCGGCAATTAATATTACGTAGTAAATAATGAAATTCTAAAAACTAAATTTTGAGATTTTTCAAATTGGTGCGCTCATATCTCAGTCCTCATCCCAGTTTATATTAAATCAATGTATTTAAGAATTGTTTGATTTATAATAAGATTTGGGTTGTTAAGCGCAATATCTTGTAATTTTTGTTAACCAATGCAAAGTAGCATGCACCTCATGCACCGATCACCTTTTCCTAGTGAGTACTGAATCTATAAGTATAAGTATGCTGCAACGGTTGTTAAATTCCTATAAAACGTTTGAGAGGTTATTTTTTTTAATTTAATTGCACAACATGAGCAATAATGTATGATAATAATAATAGACTTACCCTAACCCTGACATTACCCTGTGAGTTTTCCTTTGAAATAACGTACAATAACTGCGATACAGAATGCTTTTCGTGGGCGTTTCATTTTGCAAATGATCAGAAACTGTACAATAACTAAAAAATCTTTACGACACAGAACTGTTTATTTTTCGCGATGATGGAAAGCTGTATCTGTATCCTAAATGAATCATTCAAATTACATGACAGCCCTCTTACGTATTTACTCAAAATTTTAGATGAATTTATTATAGAAGCATTGACCTATATATTAGTATATAGGTCTCTGATAGAAGTGAACAGCGGCGGATCCAAAACTTTAGAGAAGAAGGAGAAGGATAGCAGTTCAGGGATGTTTTTTTTTTGACAAAATAAAGAAAAGAAAACAAATTGTCCAATCTCAAAAAACGTATTTCCTGGGTTAGAAGCAATAGTTCATCATACGTCCTGAAAGTATGTGTCTGGTCGTTATGTGTGGATAAATTAAAAGTGTATACATGTTAAGCAAACACAATTCACGAAAGCCAAAAAGAAAAAAACCCTCAAAGTCGGGGGGGGGGGGCATGCGGACGCGCGCCAGTAAGTGCTGGATCCGCCTTTGGCTACTTCTCTACTCTTCCTCCCTCCTCTATCATCAGATTCTGTTTGTTTTAGTTTCGAGCCACGAATACTGTACATGTATGTGTCGACCGGTGGATAACATTTCTCTTAGAATTCAATCTGCCCGAAACATTTTTGCTTGATACTATTAAAGAGTTTGACTGTACACATTAAAAAATATCTTGATTATAGCATAATCTTCAGGAGTTTTGAAGAAAAAAAACTTAAACAAGGTTTATCAAATGCATTCTTAAATTCTGTTAACCATTTGATATTTTTCCTTATGCTTTCTTCATATATGCACTCAATATACAGTCACATGAATTTTGTGAGTTTAAGAGGGCTGGGTGGCTGTGGCCATTTTCAGACTATATTGATCTATAGAGCTCCATATAAAGATATACAAAAATGATCAAATTTTAAAACTAAAATGTATGAAATTTTTGTTTGCCAAATGATAGTTGACAGCTTAAGGTATCATATCTAAAAAATTAAGTTATATCTGATGGTTAATTTGTTGACCCCCCAGCCTCCTTAAGCTAAAATTTCAGTTTCCTTGAAAGAGGCATTCTGTCTAATTTTTGGGGGTACATGTTTTCACACCTACAAGTAGGGCTTTCTTCCAAAAGTATGCATCTATTTTTTCACCTTCTTTGGCATATTTTATAAATATGCATCCTTGCTTGCACTTATTCACATGGTTTATTTGTCAATCTTTGGAATTTTTTTTTAAAGTTAGTGTAGCATTTGCATCCAGAATAGCACATAGCACCTGCATGGAATTAGCATCTAGCACCTGCATGGAAATATCACTTACATGTAGCACCTGCATGAATGAACGTAATTTTGAATATTGACGCCCACATTACCCCCACATTCATGTACATGTATAGTTCTGTCCTGTGATATACGGCTTTCTGTATCATTTGTCTACTAAATTATATATACATATATTAATTTCAGAATATATTTACTGAAACCTTGTTCTTTTTTTCAATGACGAACGTTCCTTTGAAAAATAAACTAAGATTAGAATTTGATTATCATTTGTCTACTAAATTAAGTATACATATATTAATTTCAGAATATATTTATGTACAGAAACTTTGTTCTTTTTTTCAATGAAGAACGTTCCTTTGAAATATAAACTAAAATTAGAATAATAGTATATTTACTGAAAAATTGAAAAGGGGCAAAAATTATGAAAAATATAAAACAAAAGCCGAAAACTAAATTTTAAGTGGAAAGAAAATTGGCTCGAGGGGTAGTCACACTTTATAGCTTTTAAGCTGTGTATGATCTCTCGAAAAAAATTGGCTTTCTTTAGTAGAAATCCTTCTCTAGAGCCAGTTTTTCCGGCGGTACCCTCCTAAAACCATTTTCCCGGGAAAAACTTGAGGGGGGGTCTACCCTACAAAGTCGACCCTTTCGCTGGTTGGAACAATGTTGAGGTCTACATGAATATTTTATGTGTTTGAAGGGTCGAAGAAGGTCTTAATTAAAATGATGTAAATTTAGATTTACGTCAGACGCTCTTACCCCCCCCCCCCCCCACCCCTCGCCTGTGTATGACGAATGATGACCCTTATTGTCAACACACATGGCGCACGTTCTTACAGCGCACCGTAAGAATGATTGAAAACAAGAAATGTGTTTCCTAAATTTGTTTACATCTCTTTTGTAGGGGATAAGCAAAACGTCCTCTATCGGATAACACAATGTCGGATAACACACTGAATAACACAAAGCTTAACACATCGTCCTCTCACGGTTAACACTCCGTCCTCGCAAGCTTAATACACCGTCCTCGCAGGCTTAACACACCGTCCTCGCAAGCTTAACACACCATCTTCTCACAGTAACACACCGTCCTCGCAAGGTTAACACTACGTCCTCTAAAGCATAGCGAAAATACCATGCTTTAATTTTCAAAATACAACATAATGCAACCCCTAATCGTGTAACTAGTGCCAAATCTTATAAATATACCAAAACTTAAAAAAAATATCTCAGAAAGTATGGTCCTCGGAGGAAGGTGGGTTGTCATAGTCCTCGAATGGTCGGTGATGCATGTGTGTGTGTGTGGGTGGGTGGGTGGGTGTGTGTGTGGGTGTGTTATTTTTCTCTTTATACCTAAGTATTGCAGCACATTTCTAAAATATCAATTACTGAACTTCAATTCTATAACAAATAATATGAATGCCTCTTTGCATCCTCTTGTTCACATGTCATGACGGGGAAGGAGGGAGGTGTCTAAAATTGCATTCTGCTCAAAAAATCATCGTTCAAAATAGAAATGTCACATAAATATATAATTACATAAAACTTTTAGAATACATGTGTATTAATGTAACACATCCACAGAACTTTTTAGAATGTTTTTAATTGTATTTTTTTTATTAATATCTTACAGGGAAGTGAAGGAGAACCTTCAAGAGTACTGTGCAACAATATATTCGAGAAGTGGTGTAAATCAGATGTGGATACTTAAAAAATCCAAGGAACTTTTGGAAAATTTGAAATCACAAGATTTAACCAAAATCAACAGCTTAAAAACTTATGACTTTTCTACTTTATACACAACCATTCCCCACGATATATTAAAGTCCAGGCTTTTTGATATCATTGACAGCTGCTTTTTCAATAAAAATGGAACTCGTAAATATACTTACCTTGGACATTGGTCATTTGCAAAATTATTCTGTTAAAAAACATTCTGATTGTACACACAAGTACTCTGAAGTTGACATTAAAAAGATGCTTGAGTTTCTGATTGACAATATCTATGTGGTTTTTGGAGACCAGGTCTTCCAACAATCTATTGGAATTTCCATGGGTACCAATTGCGCCCCGTTAATAGCTTTTTTGTATTCATATGAAGCAGAATTTGTCCAAAATCTTGTACGTGAAAAGAAGAAAACACTTGCTGTGGCCTTCAACTCGATATTTAGATATATCGACGACATATTGTCAATTAACAATGGCTATTTCCATTCTTATGCGAATAAGATATATCCCGGTGAGCTTGAGATAAAAGATACCACAGAGTCTGACACATCTGTTTCATATTTGGATATTTTACTTGAAAAAGACGTTAATGGTAATCTAACAACCAAGCTTTATGATAAACGTGATGACTTTAACTTTCAATCGTCAACTTCCCTTACTTATGCAGCAATATACCTTTATCACCTGCATATGGGGTTTATATCTCTCAGTTGATTCGATACTCAAGAGCATGCACTACGTATGTACAATTTCTAAAACAAGGTAAATTATTGACAAACAAGTTGATGAAACAAGAATATCAGCTGTCTCGTTTAAAGTCATCATTTCGTAAGTTCTATGGTCGATACAATGACCTTGTGTCGCCCGCGTGGCACAGTGGTTAGAGCGTCTGCTCTAGAGTCGCGGAGTAAGGAGCTGATCCTTACGTCGCGGGTTCGAATCCCACTGTGGGACGTGGAGACCGGTCCTTCGGATGAGACCGTATAAACCGAGGTCCCGTGTCGCAGTAGGTGCTGGCACGAAAAAGATCCCTCACTGCTCAATGGCCGTAAGTGCCGAGCATAGGACAAAATTTGCAGCTCTCCACCGGCAAGTGGTGGCGTCTCCATATGAGTGAAAAATTCTCGAGAGGGACGTTAAACAACATACAAACAAACAAAACAAACAAAAACAATGACCTTGTCAGCAAATACAATTTATCATTGAGTCAAAGGCTGACTGACGTTTTCATACTAATTGTTAGGCCATTATTTACACACTGAATTGTCGACGGATTTTCCCGTTATTTCCCGATCATGACAAGGTGCACACGGCGGGTGTAACCGGTCGGCAGGGGATGCTCACTCCTCCATGGCACCTGATCCCACCTCTGATGTTTAGAGGTCTCCGTTTGCTCTGCACCTATTTTGTATTGTTTAATTGACTTTTGAGCTTGAATACTGTTCGTTATCTCCGTATATTTCACGGAATCGCCTCTATATGGAAACACATGTATCCTTGTAATTTTCTCTACTTTGACTACAGAGGTTTGTATTAGTAACAATGTTTAAGAGCAATAAATCTTTTTTGACTTACGAGCTCAATTTAAACATAATATATATGTGCAGAAGATATTGTAAGAAACACAATTAATAGGCGTACTAAATGTGCATGCATCATTTTCTTACGATAATGTGGGAACGTTTATTTACTTATTTATTTGTTTGTTTTTTTCTGGAAGTGTTCAAAACAATTTTTACATGGTATGCTAATGTCGGCACTTCAAAATTAATTGATTTATGTATTCATGTTTTTGCCCCTAACAATAGAATACAAAAGAATGTATACAATGTAAGGAAAAGATCGGAGACATTCCGAATAAATCGTTTAGTATGTTGCCTATTCTAGGCATCTACTTTAAAAAGAAAAAAAAAAAATTAATAAGTGTCTTCACACTGCACAATATTTGCTAAATACGGCAAACGTTTATGACGTCAACTTTAGTGCTCGTTTTCTCGATAACGTCACAATGCACATAAGGGTGGTTTTCGCTTGACCGCCACCATTTAATAAAATTAAAAATGGCTAATCTGACATGCACTGTGAGACAAATTTCGTGCGGAAATAAACATGATGTATGATTGCACTGAGTGAAGAACATAGAGCAAAGTAGAGACGGGTATAAAATTGAATGTCAGAATTTACGGAGAAACGGATTTCACCTGTGTCGGATTAAACAGTTTCCACTGTTAGATGTTTTACAATAGAGCAATCTTTATTTTAATTATCAATCCAGAAACTTCATGTGGCAAGGTTTATAAATAAGAATAAAAAAAGTTTTTATATCCGCACTTTCTAAAGAAAGTTCGGGTATACTGTTCTTACTCATGTCTGTCCGTCCGTCTGTCACACTTTCTTCTTCCTTAAAATCCTCTTGCATTTTACACAGTAGTCAAATTATCTTTTGGGAGATGGGTAGTGGTGTCATGTAGATGTGCAACAAGGTTTTGGAATTTTCATTTCCACCCTGGGGGTCAAATGGGGGTCGAAAAATGACGTTTTTTTATGCAAAAAGCCCCTGGTTCCCTGAACTCCTCTTACATTTTACACAGTAGCCAAATCATCTTTAGGGAAATGGTTGGTGGTGTCCTGTAGATGTTCAGTAAGGTTTTGGATTTTCATTTTCACCCTTGGGGTCAAGTGGTGTTGAAAAATGACGTTTTTTATGCAAAAACATGAAGGTCAAGGAATAAAAAATATTAGCATGCTTGGAAACATCTTGTTACAGGCAATGTACATGTAAAATTTTATGAAAGTCCTATCTCTTCTCAATCAAAAGTTATAAGGAAATATAACATTTTTGAAAAGTAGGTCAAGGTCACAGGGTCAAAAGTCATGATATATTTAGAAAGATCTTTTCACAGGTAATAAACATGTATAATATGAAAGACCTATCTTTCCTCTTTCAAAATGATCAATTTAAAATAATGTTAAAATTGTTAAAAAGTATGTCAAACTTCAAGGTCAAGGTCATGGGGTCAAAACTCATTGTACATTTGGAAAGGTCTTGTCATAGGTAATGTACCTGTGAAATATGAAAGCCTTATCTCTTATCATTCAAAAGTTATAACCAAGGTTAAAGTTTATGTGACAGACGGACAGACGAATGAGATTTAATGCCCCCTCCCTTTCGAGAAAGCGGGGGACATTAATGCCCTTTCTGTTCTTGAGAAGAAGATTTATGAAAGAAAAAATCCACAGCATAATGAGCATATTTCTATGTAAATGTGGCCCACCCTACCCCAGGGGGTCATAATTTGAACAAATTTTAATCTACACTAAGTCTATGCAAAGAAACTTTCATATACGTTTCAACTTTTTTGACCAAGTGGTTCCTGATAAGAAGTTTTTAAATGATACCAAAAGATTTTCACTAATTCTTGATTATCTCCCCTTGAAAGAGGTTTTGGCCCCTCATTTGAACAAACTTGAATCTCCTTTACCCGAGGATGCTTTATGGCGAGGTTGGTTGAGATTGGCCAAGAGGTTCTAAAAAAGAAGTCAAAAATGTGAAAAGTTTACAGACAGACAGATGAATGACAGACAAAATGTGATCAGAAAATCAGAAAAGCTCACGTGAGCTAAAAATTTATAATCACAAGTACTTGGAAAGAGTTACAGTATATTTGAAAAGCAGTTTTTTTTTCATTCATTGTTTTCAGAAGCTGAAAATGTTTTCCATGTCACAATAGTATGACTTGTATCCATGTTGAAAAAACTGCACATTTCAGAAAACAGTTTGGTAATAAATAGTTAATCAAGGTGTTTTGAGTAGCAAAATAAAACTAAACTTGTATAGCTAATTCAACCACAGAGCTTAATCAATTTAAAGATGCACAACCTATTCAACTCTTAATCATTCTTAATATATTTATATCATCATTTCTGATTCAAGGGAGAACTAGAAGTATATATACATCTGACTAATAAACATGTACATGTATATTGTGTTTGTTTGTTGTTAAACGTCCCTCTTGAGAATTTTTCACTCATATGGAGACACCACCATTTGAAAATAATGATACCAAGTCAGAAGTGAGGTTAACATTCGTTTAAGGAGTTTTCAACAATTAAGACATGCAGAGATAACTTTCTTCTTGCCCCTTCCCCTTCACAGACCCCCTTTTGTTCATGCATGCAAACTAATACTTTGTTTCGACATTAAAAAAAAGTGAATATATATACAAATAGTTTAATGGTGCATCTCTCTGAACGATTTTCATTCCTAATTCTAGGAGGGTTGGCTGACCCAAAGTCATGAATGGAATGTCAAGCAATCTAAATTATCATTGATGCACTTTTAAATTTGATGCAAGTATTATTGTGAACATTTCCAGTTCAAGAGAATGGAGATTGCCTCCAGGGGTTAATAACATTTATACCATTAGATGTGCATAATAACACAAGAAACAAAATTATGTATAGTCAAATGGAAAAGTTTTAAACTATTTTTGAGTCACATGATCATTTGTCATTTCGGGGACAGGGAGTGGCTAGGGAGATCGGACCCCCCCCCCTCTCTGGAATTTGCACAGTTATTTAAAGTATATGCTGAAGCAAATACAAAATGACTTTGGACCCCCCTCCTCCCCCCCCCAGAAAACATGGACCCCACCATCACCACCACGAAATGGGATTTTTTAGGCTACCTGTTGGCAAAGGAATTTTTTTTGGGGGGGGGGGGCTCTTCAGGAAATTCTTGGTTGGAAATTTTTTTGACTGGGGTGGGCCTACCCCCCTCGAAAAAATACTTGATCTACGCCTGTAACTTACAAAGGACTACGAAATGTATGTGATGTCGACAACGGGAGATAACTCAGAATGTGAAATTCGTCACCAAATTCGTCTGTTGTGGCATCCGGAAACCGGGATGGAAATGAAACAACAGAAACTTCAATCCTGGTTTTGTGGATTTTATTGTAGTGTTGGTGTGATTTACCATGACATTCATTCATGACCCTGCAATGCGTTTAAAAGTTATAAATACAAGAACAATAACTCTGCATGCAAATTTTAACAAACAAAGAAGTCATGAAATCAAATAAAACCAAAATTTTCCAAAATAACTACAATCCTTTCATACAACAATATTTGCTATAAACTCATTATTAATAAGCTTATAATATTTATAGTTTCTGATGAACACAAGCTAAATAAATTTAAAATAACCGGTAACTCATGCAAAACTTTTTAAGTTACTTGAATTGAACAAATAAGAAAAACTGAGTTTAAATACTTCAAAAATAATTTTGCAAGACATCAATATTGAAAGGTAATGGGTAATTTATTTTTCTACCAACACACAATTAACCTTATCCTCCATGAGATGCAAAGGTCTGGTATGAAAATAACCTGCCTAGATGTCAGAGTAATACGAGGGCCGTTCAAAAATTACGCGGACTTGTTGCACAGAAAATATATTTGACGACATAATCAAGCAAAAGGTCATAAATAATATAAAAGAATCTTTTCATACATGATCATCAAAATTTCATATCAAAATATTGTAAATTGGTATCAATTTCAAGTGATTTAACAGGACATCTCATGAAGTCACGGCGCAGTTAAACTTTCAACGTCACGGGCATTTTAAATAATGGGAGTTTTCATTTTCTCAATATTTTCCCTTAGTATTTGATACTGTATAGTTTGGATTACCTTATCTACTCAGATTAAACATCCATATACCATTTCCGATTCAGCTTAAAAACT
Organism: Saccostrea echinata; assembly: GCF_033153115.1. NCBI lineage: Eukaryota > Metazoa > Mollusca > Bivalvia > Ostreida > Ostreidae > Saccostrea > Saccostrea echinata. Next base: position 100,114 of record NW_026889809.1, read on the forward strand.
ACAAAACTATAATTGTGTGTTTTAGTTTGTGTTAAACCCCAAAAACTGCAGATATTTGTGAGGTAAAGTTTGACGTCAGTCGATCTCAATCACATTCGTAACAGCCCAGATCAGTGTTTTGTCCCTCCCGGATTGCCTTTTAAATGTCTAACAGTCTGAAATTCTTTTTTACATTTTGTAGAGATGTGTCGGATATTCCGCTGGTTTACTACATGTTTCATTAGGATTATTTTGGGTCTCTATTGGCGTTTTCCCAGCATGATTCATGATTTCATAAAAGTGCGCTGCTCCGTCAAATCACGAGACGTCATTTTTGCAGTTGATTTCGTAGAGGTTATATCGGAGAAAAAATAACAATATTCCTGCTAGTACTTCAAATATTACGCCAGAAATCTAAATATTTAATATTAAGAAAATAAAAAGAAATTTTAGAGAAAATTTATAAATAATATCGTGAAATATTGAAAATAAATGAATAAAATTTTGGATACCGCATGTTTGTTTTTCAACATTTTTTCCGTGCTCCTTATATCACCATCAGCAGTATCAAAACGACAATAATTTTATGAGATATTAAATAAAATTTAAAAAAAAAAAGATACCAAGAATTTATTGGAATTTTTAAGAAATATGTTCCTGTGAAATTTCAATTCTATATGACGTCTGTAAGAGTAAATAAAAGAAGAGTCCGCGTAATTTTTGAACGGCCCTCGTACATGGTGTTCTAAATGTAAAAGAAATAATATGTTGTTCAAAGTAAGGAATTATTTATAAAAATGAATACTTAAGGAATTTGTATACTTCAAAACTTTATAACTTCAATGCACTCATTTTCTACATTCTAATTTCAATATATTATTTAGGAATAAAATAAACTTTATTTAATACTATTGTATTTATATAAATTATTTACAGCTTTCATACAAATCTCACAGAAGACATTCACTCCCTCATACTGCCTAACATCCAAACATTCACTCAAAGTAGGTGAAGAAGGGAAAATATAGAAATAGTGAAAACCTGAATAAAACACTGACCTGATTGTAGAAAATTACTAAATCCAAAAATATTTTCAATTTAAGAACATTAAAATCAGCTCAAAGAAACTTCAAAGCTCTAAGAACATCCTCACACCTATATGTACGCTTGGGCATGAAAACCAGTAATACTGAACAATAAAAATTCCCTCCTAAAAAATCATGTGACCAGTCCAGAATGACCACTTACTGAAAAGATCTATATATAGAAACACAGTTACAGGGTTAGGAACTTTTATACAAACATTTTAATTTACCTGATCATTCAATTTTGTCAATGAAAGTTAGAATTCTGGAAAAGATTTACCACCACACAAACAGTCCATCACTGAGTACACCTTTCCGTAGACAACGAGAAGAATTTTGGATAAGAAAGCTAGGGACAGCCTTTCCCTATGGATGTAATGACAATGTCGATAGTGTTGGAAATCTTTCCAGTCCACAGTGTAACAATGTAAATGTGATGGGACTTTTTAGCCATACACAGAGACGTAAGCGTAGTCATGGGCATCGGTCTTACAATAAACCTTTAATACACGATGTCTCTTTTGATTCATTACTACCTTACGTAAATCAACAGTTAGGGTTACATCATATTCGCACCAAACTTTACTCTGTCCCTTTGAAACTTTTAAATAGTCTTCTTGAAAAGGTCAAGGAAAGTCCATTTTTTGATTCCTCGACACCAGAATATAGGCTCGGATCTGTAATTATGGATATTGCCAATCATAGGCTTTTTAAACCCCCGCGTTTTACTGAAGAAAATGCAGCTAAAACAATCCGTTTTTCTTTAAACTTCAATATGCCAACAAAGGAATTGACGCGGTTAATATAAGTAATATCCTTAATCACAAAAGGGTCCAGTCTTGTATTCCACCATATTTCAATTTAAAGACCACACCTTGTATTTCCTACAAATATACATCGACTATTGCTTCCAAACTTTTTAATTACAAGAAAACTTTACAGGGCCTGGATATCGAATATCTGAAACATAATCCTCCATCGTGTTCATGTTCTTCTTCGCCCTATAACTATAGTCCTGCTGGACATGTTATTACTGGTGACGTAAATATAGTTAATAATGAGGATCTTAGATCACTTATTTTAAAAGGTCCTAAATTTAGGGAACCCAGATCCTTCAACTGGCGTAAGAATTTCATAAATATTATGGATTCTGTAGAGGACTACGCCAGGCGATGGGCCAGACATGAAAAAGAAGACCTTGACACTTTGTCAGAATGGATTAAATGTATCAGATGTATGTTAAAATCGCGCATTAAAAGATTGAGAGGCAATATGAAAACCATCTATCCTTCTGTTTTCAATAATCCAGAAGTGAAAAAAGAATTAGATAGATTACATGATCAGTACGTACTGGTCCCTGCTGATAAAGCAGGTAACAACATTGTCTTTGTTTGTAAGGCTCATTATATTAAATGTATTTTAGAGGAACTTGGATTTAATTCTACAAGTGGTAATCCAACTTATACTCATAGTTCCCTTTCTAAGGAAGAAATTCTTCAAAATCATATGTCAGTTTTGAATATTTTTAATATTCCAAACAACCAAAATGAATTCGAATTACCATATTTATATTGGATTCCGAAACTTCATAGAAATCCTTACAAACAAAGATACAGTAAATGTTCAACCAAGCCTCTATCTTTACTCCTCACTAAGATATTAACAGTGGTGAAGGAGAAACTTCAAGAGTACTGTGCAACAATATATTCGAGAAGTGGTGTAAATCAGACGTGGATACTTAAGAATTCCAAGGAACTTTTGGAAAATTTGAAATCACAAGATTTTACCAAAATCAACAGCTTAAAAACTTATGACTTTTCAACTTTATACTCAACCATTCCCCACGATATATTAAAGTCCAGGCTTTTTGATATCATTGACAGCTGCTTTTTCAATAAAAATGGAACTCGTAAATATACTTACCTTGTCATTGGTCATTTGCAAAATTATTTTGTTTAAAAACATTCTGATTGTACACACAAGTACTCTGAAGTTGACATTAAAAAGATGCTTGAGTTTCTGATTGACAATATCTATGTGGTTTTTGGAATCCAGGTCTTCCAACAAACTATTGGAATTCCTATGGGTATTAATTGCGCCCCGTTATTAGCAGACCTTTTTTGTATTCATATGAAGCAGAATTTGTCCAAAATCTTGTACGTGAAAAGAAGAAAACACTTCCTGTGGCGTTCAACTCGACATTTAGATATATCGACGACGTATTGTCAATTAACAATGGCTATTTTCATTCTTATGTCGATACGATATATCCTGATGAACTTGAGAAAAAAGATACCACAGAGTCTGACACATCTGTTTCATATTTGGATATTTTACTTGAAAAAGACGTTAATGGTAATCTAACAACCAAGCTTTATGATAAACGTGATGACTTTAACTTTTCAATCGTCAACTTCCCTTACTTATGCAGCAATATACCTTCATCACCTGCATACGGGGTATATATCTCTCAGTTGATTCGATACGCAAGAGCATGCTCTACGTATGTACAATTTCTAAAACGAGGCAAATTATTGACAAATAAGTTGATGAAACAAGAATATCAGCTGTCTCGTTTAAAGTCATCATTTCGTAAGTTCTATGGTCGATACAATGACCTTGTCAGCAAATACAATTTATCATTGAGTCAAAGGCTGACTGACGTTTTTCATACTTATTGTTAGGCCATTATTTACACACTGAATTGTCGACGGATTTTTCCGTTATTTCCCGATCATGACAAGGAGCACACGGCGGGTGTGACCGGTCGGCAGGGGATGCTCACTCCTCCATGGCACCTGATCCCACCTCTGATGTTTGGAGGTCCGTGTTTGCTCTGCACCTATTTTGTATTGTATAATGGACTTTTGAGCTTGAATACTGTTCGTTATCTCCATATATTTCATTACAGGTAAATCCTAAAGAAGGATAACTAGTGCTTTACCTGTCAGACTTTTTTTTATTATTTTTTTTATTTCAAAGAGTGACATATCAAGTTACATAAGGAAATTATTCTCACATTCTCTCACACATTCACACTTCCCCTCTCTAGTTTGAACAAGGATGAAATAATAAATAAAAAGTTTATCAATGAGCTATAGTATTCCATTTGAAAAATAGTTACTGTTGGTGTCTTAATAAATGTTTATAACTCAAAAATATTAATCCATGGTGACCATAAGTTTTCAAAATTGTTCATTGCAAATTTTTGAATCGATATGCGTTTTTTTACTTTGTACATAAGAGTTAAATGATGAAGCAGCCCAGTAATCATAGGTATTTTGTTCTGTTTCAAACAGGAAAAGATATATTGCTTTGTATATAGAATAATAAAATGTATCACCCTATTATGATAAGATAATGGAGTTTCACCAAAAATAATATTACATGTGTTAAACCCAATTCTTTTGGAAGTTTTTGTAAAATGTGCATACTAAGATTACTCCACAATAAAGAGATTTTTGTGCAATTCAAAAATATATGTTGCATAGTTTCTATCTCCTGTTTACAAAAAGTACAGTGGTCGTCAGATAAAATATTTATTTTCTTCAAATAATATTTCACTGGAAGGATTCTATACTGTAACCATTGAACGGAAGTATCCATAGTTGTTCTAAAACAAACCTTAAAAACATCTTGAAAACAAATGTCAGATTCTAAAAACACTGATAGCTCCTGGTTCCATCGAAATATAGACGTAGGAGTGACATTGTTACTATTCAAATATCTGTAAATTATTTTAGTGCACTTTTCATATACAATAATATTTTCAAAGTAAAAAGGAATAAAAGGGGTACATTCCCTCTTAACAGATGATTTATCTATACACATTGTTTTTAAATACCTGGTTATAGCACATAAAATACTGTTGTATTGCATAATGCAAACTTTAGACAAATGAAATCTATTTTCAAAGTCAATGAGAGTTAAAAAAAAATTTCCTTCATCGTTTAAGAAATCACAAACACTTTTAACACCATTTTTATACCAGGTCTTTACAAAAATTATTTTGTTTCCCATTTTTATATTGGGATTGTACCAGACAGGTAAATTTAAATACCTAGTTTTCATATATGAATTGTTATTGAGCATCTTCATGAAATATACCCATGAATTAAACACATCTTTCCAAAAATCTTTACCTGTCAGACTTAATGAATAATAAAATAACAAAACACATACCTTTATAGTTTGAATGAAATAAATCTTTATTAGCACATTTCAATTTAAAACTCTGAAAATAATTAATGTTTTAAGTCAAACAAAATTCCTAAAAATGATATTTTAAAACATATAAAATTTCTCTCTATTACAATTCGATGATTTTTGATACTTTTTAAACTTTAACCTAACCCTTTGCATTTCAGATTATTTTTACCCCAATCTATACCTAAACTTGTACTTACCGACTGTCATAGGTACTGCCAAATTCATGGAATATAATCCAATTAAAACACTATGAATTAATTCCTACTGATATAGGCCTTTGTAATGATGTGTATACCATGTGCAATCCAAATGATAATGGTAAAACTAGTACTAGTAGGGTGACGCAAGTCCAATGTGATGTAGAAATTTCAAAAAGGTGTACACATGTATAGTACAAGGACAAATTTTAAATTATCATTACAAACGATGTTTTAACATAACTTTAATTGCTATCTATGCCTATTTCCAAAAACAGAAATTGTGTGTGGGGGAGGGGGTGACAAAATTGATTGGGTGTGGCTTTTTGAGCAGGTTTTTGCCAACCCAAATACTGAAAAATGTTTGCACGATTTGTTCAATTCTAAAAGTTGGCATCTAAGTTTATCAAAAACGCTTTGCACTAAAATAATATAATTTGTTGTTCAAAAAATAAACGTAAAAAGTTCCAATTATGGGCCAAAAATTTATATCCCCCCTTTTATCAAAACCTAATTATATAATTTACATCATTAATTAAATTCTGTAATTTCAGACCGGTAATGAATTAAGCTAATGAAATGCGTATAAGAGGCTTATGGATCACATGGTCACCTGAGCATTTTATGCTTGATTTCACAAATACATGTTCTGAGTAAATTATAGAATTATTTGGCTTTTTTCTTGGTTATCCCAATATGAAGGGGTGTGCATTTAGTGGCAAACATCTTAGTGCGTGTATTACTGTCTTATGACAGCATCTAGTTAAATTTATTACAACTCACCAATGTACACCTTTCCTGGGTACATTCGGTCTATAAAGTTAATAATAATTTATTGCTTTGGGAATAGTTCAATTACAAGACCCTTTCAAACATATATTTGTTTACACTTTTTCTTCTTGATATAAAAACATTTTTGTCAAAAAAAATATGTAACTGCATGATTGACATAGAATTCAAATTTTCTGTTATATAAGAAACGTTTGGTCTGATTTATGGGTTGGCGTCAATCTGTGGTTTCTTATGTCCTATATACATGTATTCATCTATCAACAGTCTCGATTGTAGTCATCTTTTTTGCAGTCGATACAATGACCTTGTCAGCACATACAACGTATCATTGAGTCAATTGCTGACTGACGTTTCTCATACTAATTGTTAGGCCATTATTACTACACTGACCTGTCTACGGATTCTTCCGGTTTTTTCCCCCGATAATGACAAGGAGCACACGGCGGGTGTGACCGGTCGGCAGGAGATGCTCACTCCTCCATGGCACTTGATCCCACCTCTAAATTTTGAGGTCCGTGTTTGCTCTGCTCCAAATTTGTATCGTTTCATTGGACTTTTGAGCTTGAATACTGTTCGTTATCTTCATATTTCTGTAAAAAATATATAAAAAAAGGGATTATATATATATATATATATATATATATATATATATATATATATATATATATATATATATATATATATATATATATATATATATATATATAACTATATATATATATATATATATATATATATATATATATATATATATATATATATATATATATATATATATATATATATATATAACCTTCAATGTCTCTGTATATATCATCTATAAACGTTAATGAATTAAGAGATAAGAAAAAGCGAATGTGTGTATTTTTCATGGTTGAGTAAGCGTACCTGTAAATATGATGTAGTTTGTTTACAAGAGACATATGGGACTGATCTAGATACTGAGAGATGGGAACATGAATGGGACCTAATTCCGGCAACTTCGTTTTTTACCTATACCCTACTCCTAACCCAAACTCTAGCCCTAACCCAAACCCTAACACTAACCCAAACCCTAACCCCAACCCTAACCAGAAGACGAAGAAGAAGTTTGTCAGATCCCGTTTTGTGTAAGGCCAAAGAAAGCTGTGTGAACCAGATTTCAGGATTGTGGATTGTGGGTCCATTTGCAGAGCTCAAACATAAAATGGAGAAAAGTGACTGCAGACTATGTTTGTATCATCTGTCTGTGAAGACAGGAGAGCAAGCTTTCACGTTAGCATCAGGATGGATCCTTGTTGGAAATAAAGTGAAAAAGCAGCCAAAGAATGTCACATGTTTTGTTTTCAAATGAACAATCATGAACTTCAAATCAAACTTTTGAAAAGAGTAAATGGATATCATAAGTATTTGGGAATTTCGTTTGTAATGAAATATATGGAGATAACGAACAGTATTCAAGCTCAAAAGCCCATTAAACAATACAAAATAGGTGCAGAGCAAACACGGACCTCTTCACATCAGAGTTGGGATCAGGTGCCATGAAGAAGTGAGCATCCCCTGCCGACCGGTCACACCCGCCGTGTGCTCCTTGTCATGATCGGGAAATAACGGAAAAATCCGTCGACAATTCAGTGTGTAAATAATGGCCCAAGAATTGGTATGGAAAACGTCAGTCAGCATTTGACTCAATGATAAATTGTATTTCCTGACAAGGTCATTGTATCGACGATAGAACTTACGAAATGATGACTTTAAATGAGACTGCTGATATTCTTGTTTCATCAACTTGTTTGTCAATAATCTACCTCGTTTAAGAAATTGTACATACGTAGAGCATGCTCTTGCGTATCGAATCAACTGAGAGATATAAACCCCGTATGCAGGTGATGAAGGTATATTGCTGCATAAGTAAGGGAAGTTGACGATTGAAAAGTTAAAGTCATCACGTTTATCATAAAACTTGGTTGTTAGATTACCATTAACGTCCTTTTCAAGTAAAATATCCAAATATGAAACAGACGTTTCAGACTCTGAAGTATCTTTTATCTCAAGCTCACTGGGTTATAGAATGGAAATAACCATTGTTGATTGACAATGAGTCATCGATATATCTAAATGCCGAGTTGAAGGCCACAGCAAGTGTTTTTTTCTTATCACGTATAAGATTTTGGACCATGTTTTTGAAAAATTTTTCTTAAAAAACTGAATTTAGTACAGTTTTGAAAGGATTCAATCAAAAAACAGATTTGACTGTAAATGAGCCAAAACAGTTCTTTTAAATAAACTATTTACCACAATTAAATTGTATCTTCTGATGGACTTCAAGCTTTTTTAAATATTCAAATTCAAAATTATTTAAATTGAAATCAGTGAAAATTTTTAACTTAATGTCGCTGGCAAGGTGTGAGCTTAATTAACTTAACCCTGGTACTAAAATAGGACATTCAATTTATGATTTATTTGGAACCATCACTTGGTTATATCATCTTTTTTTATCAGTTTTATCAGTATTATAATTTTCTGTAAATGATTAAAAAAAAAACTACTGCAAAACAATTTATTTTCGCGACACTTTATTTTCGCGAGATAGTCATTGACTCTTTCTTAGCGGGACATAATTTTCACGAATTGTGGATATTTAAGGAATCACTGTCTAGTTAGTAGAGTATGATGTCCCTGGCATATTCTACTAACTTGACAGTGATTCCTTATATTTCCATTTCATTGTGATATAAAATTGTAAATTTAGATTTTAAAATTGTAGACTAATAGATTTAAATTACACGAGGCCTCACATGTCAATTTCAATAGTTCCCGCCCACTGACGTCAAACACAAAGACAGCCGCACGAGAATTACATGCATATTAGGCCTTCTTAGCTCCTGACCTTTCGCTTGGCGAAATTTGCATTCCGTTAGAATGATCAAGAAATCAACTCTCCTAACTTTCAAAGAGTTATCACAGAGAAAACAAATAGAAATGGAAATATTACTCTATATAATCTTTAGGAATAGTAATATACGCGAAAATGAAATTTTTGCGAGCACACTTTTTTGTGTTATTACGCGAAAAATAAAGTACTCGTGAACAAAAAGTGATTTACAGTATCAATATTAAAAGTTCCCTTTTCTGAGATTATTGTGTTTAAGGATTTGAATTGTGTTGTCCTCAATACTTGGTATGTTTGAGGAGTTTTTGTATATTTATTGTATGCTTCTTTCTGTGTGCATGACCATGATTCCGTTTTGTCAGTATAAAAAATTGTCAATTTTTTTTTTTTTTTTTTTTTTTTTTTTTTTACTTTTTTGTAAAAGAAGTCTGTCTTTGTTCATGGATATTCAGAATATATTTTATTTTATTATTATTTTTTGCTTACAATATGTTCTTGTATTGTTTGAGTTTTACGAAAAGAAACGGTGTTAATCATAAATGGCATCACCAAGTAGTCACTTATTTATTCACATAATTGAAATAATATGCAAGTGTTATTTGGTATCAGTCTGTGTGCATTAAATATGTGGAATGAAATAAATAATTTAAACCAGGTATTACCTTGTTTTGCCTCTATGTCTTCTATTAAGGTTTTAGTTCATTGATAAAAACAAGTTCTATGAGTGTTTATCAAAAACAAGAAGTCTATTACCAAGGTTGTGAAATGCATAGGGGTGAAACGATACACCTCCTTCACGGTTCGATACGTATTGTATAATTTTGTCTCGGTTCGGTTATTTTCGATACGATACATTTTGATAGAAGGAAACAAATTCTACGTTGTTTTATGCTTTCTTTTTCTAAATCTAGTCACATATTTTACGAATTTTATTTGCAAATTGACTAGAAGAAATTGATTAAAATTATTTGACTGTCAAAAATTATTTTACAAGCTATCAGTCATTAAAAATTTACGTTTTCTATACTTATTTATTCTGAGTAACGTGTTATACCTTATGCCAAACCCGACTGAATAACGATCCCGACTGAAAAATGAACCGAACCGAAAATTAGAGATTTTGCACCGTGTATCAAACCGAGAAAAAATACCGCGGTGCATCGATACCGCGGTGAACCGTTTCACTCCTAGAAATGCATGAGCCCACTGGTTAAAGTCTGATTATGCATTATTATGTTAACACAGTGAAACTTGTCTTATCCGGATGTTGTGTATTCCGAAAACTTGCCTTATACGATATAAGTCAGTTGTTTTAATTAAATCATTAACCCGAAATGTTGTCTTATCTGGCTAATTTCTTTGTAACCAGTGGCGTCCAGATTGGACATGTTTCTCAGTATAATATTATTGAAGAAAAAATACTTTCAAAAAAAAAGATTGCATATGCTGGCCAAATTTAAATGATGCTTAAGTCACCAAACAACAAAACTGAATATAATGATCTCAGATACTGGGGCTCCATACTACCCGTAGGTATCCTGCCAAATATTGAATCCATTTTATTTATTACATTAGAAATAAAAACTCTCCCCAACACACATACATACACATAGGCTTTATATGTCATTTCACCCACATCACTCTTTCCCAGGTTGAGAAACTATCACTCGTGCCAGAGAGTATTAAGACAGGTCTTAAAGACATTGATTTGTTATAAATTTCAAGCACGTGCTAATATGAACCCGTTTTTTAGTCTTCAAATAGATGTTTTCATATAAGTAATTACATGTGTAAAACAAAAGTATAACTTCTATATTTTGTCTAAAGCGGAATATTTCTTCATGCTGCGTCATAAATTCCACCTCCATATCGTAACTAGAATTAACACAGCGGAACTTTTTTAACAGGAAACCATTTTGGAATCTAATTTTCGGTATCAAAACAGCCATATATATGTAACTGTATTTTTCCTTTCATTATGCTGTGTCTTAAATTTTTCTCTAGAATTTGAGCGTTTTTCGATTTTCATTGTATAACCTTGATTTTACCTTGTCTGCCCTGGCATTTCAATTTGAATTTAGACCGCAAAAAGGAGTCAAATTTTTCAATTTTATTGTAATTGAAGGAAAAAAACTAGAATATATGGAGAACGGACCTTTTCTTGTAGTGCGTTGAAATTAATTTTGCAGGAAATGCGATATTCTAGTAAGTAATTATAAAATTGCAACAATTGTAACAAGAAGAACTTGGGGACATGGGCATACCCTTTCTTATAGTTAGCTTTAAGGTCCGCAGTGGCATTTTATTTTGAACTAATATATTGAAATGTGCAGTAATCATGATTTTTATTGCATTTACATACAGACACTTTTGGAAATCCGGAAGGACGGTTGTTTTTATAGTGCGTTTTAAGGTACACCCTATTAAATATATAAGTACTTTATTCCTGTCCATAAATCTCGCTATGTAACAAAAGGAGTTACTATCTGAAATACAGAGGGCAGACCTTTATGATGCTGCCACTTTTTCTAGCGTTAATGCTAGGAAAATGAACCCTTTTCATAATGTTAGCTTGCAAAGAGTAAAATATCTGAATTAAGAAGGCAGACCTTTTACGATTCTGCGTTTTAGGGTCGCCACTTTTTCATTTTCCAATTATTCCAATGTGTACCCTGTCTATAATTTTTGCTATTTAAGAGAAAGATATCTGAAATACAGACGGTAGACCTTCTATGAATCATTGTATTAAGGTCCGCTTGCCACTTTCTCTAGTTTTCATGCTACGGAAATGAAACTTGTCTCTAATTATTGCTTTATAAGAGGATGACACACATTAGACTTTATAAGAGGAAGATATCTGAAAAACATAAGGGGGACCTTTTATGACGTTTTAAGGTCCCCCTGCCACTTTTTTATGCAACGAAAATGAATTCTGTTCATGAATTTCGCTTTGTTACAGTAAGGTATCTTCTATCTCAAATACAGAGGGCTGATCTTCTCTTATGATGCGTTTGAACAGTAAGTTATCTAAAACTTATATACTTTCAAAGTGTAATGTGTTTATATGTTTACTCTCTGAAATTATTTTTATATAGCATAATAAAGAAAAATAATAAATATGCACAAGGAAAAAATTAAAAAGGCAAGTAGTATAAGAAGCCTGGAGGGCCGGGTCAACTGAGTGCACTTTTGTCCCCCCCAGATCCTGGATGGCCGGGTCAACTGAGTACACTTTTTGTCCCCCCAGATCCTGGATGGCCGGGTCAACTGAGTACACTTTTTTTTGGTCCCCTGGCCTGTTCAATCTAGTATACACCCTGGAAAAACCAAAGTAAAAAAGGGGGGTTCGTTTGATCTACGTTTTGTGCTGAGTCAGGCATAGGTAATACACAATCTTGGCATCGATTCAAGTATACCATTGTGACGTCATGTGTGTCATTCACACAGAGCTCTCTCTCTCTATTTTCTGAAAACGGAAAAAACAATAACACAGTCAAGTGTGTAAGATGATTTATTCAAATAATGTGTACATATTTACTTTTTCTTCTGGAGTTTCAGGGTCTTCTCCGTCTGGGTACCAGGAAGATTCCTCTTGTTGTTAGCCTGCTTTTGATCCTGTTGACTGGTCTTATGTTCCTGATGAGTGGTCTTGTTTTCTTGTGCCCTTTTCTCCATTTTTTCGACTTCTTTGACAAATTCCATACTGTCATCTGTACACTGATGGGCCCAATGTCCAAAATTTCCACACTTGTAGCATAAGTTCTGTTTTTTTCTGGGACAGTCCGGAGCCCAATGTCCTAACTCTTTACATACGAAACATGGGTCTGTCTGTTTACTTTTCTTGGCACCTCCTATGTCTTCATTTTTCTGGTAGGAGTTTCCTCTCATTTTTTCTTCCATTCTAGCGACTTTAACTTCTAATCGGGACAATTTCCTACTTATCAAACAAAATTCACTGGTGACTTCCTGTCTGAACACATGGAGCTTCTTCTCAATTCCGTCCAAAGTAGAAGTCAAAATGCCGAAATCTTCTTTGTTTATGGGTTCTGGGATGCTATACAGCCCCATTTCTAATCCTGGCAATGTGTAAACAAATCATCACAAATATCTATTTTTAGCCTTTGTAGAAAAATACCGGAATGAGATCTATGTATATTCTTGAACGTGGCCCATCTCTGTCCTTGTCTTTTACATCCAGACAGATTCCATGTATACAAACAACCAAATTTTAAGAGCTAATCTGATATTAAAAATGACTAGCATAAAGATTGCGCTAAGATAAATTCATAAATAATTCAATCTATGCTAAAACAGTTTAGTATGACGTCATGTGTATACAAGTGCTCAAGCGGTATGGATTTCAATACCAAAACTGATTTTCAACAGTATTCCTTCGTGAAAGTTTTGAATCCGGTATCTGTGGTGATGCTATTTCACTGGATTATTTAATGGATAGTTCTATACTGGGTATAAACACTGATCTCTGGTAAGTTTGACTTATATTTGTTTTATACATGACCTGATGTTTTCATTTATTTAATCCTTAGCAATTTACCTTTGTTTTGATTCTGAATGTGTGGAATGACATATATTTACACAGAAAACCCTATTAGGTCTATTTAGAGAAGTAAAAGTAAATGTAATTTCTTTTTTAAGTCCAAAATTCGTAATATTGTCAACCTTTTCTATTTCTGCCATTTTCAGCAATCACATCATAATTTCATTTTCACTTTCATTTCTTGGTATTAGTAATAATCATTTTTCAGAAACTGTAATGCCATTTTCAGCAATCACATCATAATTTCATTTTCACTTTCATTTCTTGGTATTAGTAATAATCATTTTTTTTTTTTCAGAAACTGTAATGCTATTTTGTGCACACTGTACAGACAGGTTGATAACATATGTATCTCTTGCTAAGAAAATGTATTGCTTAAATGGAGCTACTCTGATCATAACATGTGTTAAGAATTACTTTGTGCATTATGTATTCTAAATAATGTTGCATATATAACCCCTATAATATATGTACTTTTCTCATCTGGAGTAATTGATATATAAGAAATTCCAAGATCTTTTTTTTTTTGCATTGTATTTAAACATTATGCCTTTTTTCATGCATAATATTTAAGTAATACTAATAAAATGGTTTTATTTCTACAGTCATCAACAAAGAAGATATTTTTTTTGTTCCTAACCAACTAATCAATACTGTATGAATTAAGTTGAGCCTGGGCTACTCTTCCTTTGGAAATACTTAGGTAATACTTTCAATTGAGTGTTATACTCAATTAGGGTTCAACCAACATAAACAATCAAACTTTGAAGGTAAATAATCTTAAAATAAAACATGTAATTTTTTTTAAGTACTTTTTTTTAATTATAATGTTTATATTATAAAATTGATTGAATTAATAATGAAAAGATTATTGATTATGTAAATTAATATTATAGCTGGTAAAGATAGCAATTTTTATCTCCAAAAGCCTGATGAATTTCTGACTTTTCCATGTAATATTGACATTAAATTATATTACAGGGAAGAATACTGTAGTGAATGCAGATAAATCTTAATGACTGTTTTGACTATGGCTGACCTGTAACCTTAAATCTGATCTAAGATGATCTAATTGCATGGAATTAGAAAATGCTGCTGTTTCTGCTGCCAAGGATCTTCTTATGAGTGCCTGGGGACTGCGGTGAACTTTCTTATGTTTTATGTCTTAAGAGCATGACTTTTTTTTCATAAAAGGTACCCTTTAATAACATTTCTATGATTTTTTTTTTTTTTTTTTTGTTCTTTTTCATCAATTATCTAGTAATTTTTCCCTGTGTTATGTCTCCTTACATCACTTAATTTGTATGCTCCTAAGATCTAAGATCTGTCAATATATTGTTTTCATCCTGTTTCTTTGGTTATCTGAACTAGTACCTTGGTCAAATCTTTTGAAGTAAACAACAAGGAGACTTCAGACCTGACACAAAGGATGAGCAGAGTGTGCATCATAATCTTGACCAAAGGTCATTTAACAAGGTCAAAGTCACAGCAAATGGACCTATGAACTTTTTGTCAGAAGACGTATTTTTGTAATAAACAAACATTGGAAACTCACTATGGACACAAAGGTATATTACAAACAGTTTATGTGTTATGATGTAGGCCCAAGGTCATTTTTCACAAAGTCAAAATCAAAACAAATGGCAGTGTGAAATTTTTGTCTTAGTCCATATCTTTGTTATAAACAAATATTAGAAGTTTACAAAGTTATATATTATGATCAGAGGGTGTGTCATGACACAAGGTCATTTTGACAAGGTCAATATCAAAAATTTCTCAATACTTCTCATTAATGTGGGTCATGCTCAGGACAGTTATGTTTCTCAAACACACCAGAGGTTGTGTCATGACCCTAACACAATGTCATTTGGACAACATCCTGTCAGATAAATTAACCCATTACAATGCGGTCACACAGGCATAATTCTCAAACACATCCTTGATATACATGTAGTTCTATTATTGAAAAAGATTTTCTTTTAATATAAAATCTGAATACTTTAAAAAAATACAATAAAGCATGATATTCTTTGTGCAGTCAAGCTTTTAAGTTAGAAAATATGTTAAGACATCATCTGGTGTTACATGTTTTTAAAAAGTTGGCCATTTTACCTATCATCTGCATAATTGATAAACATCACCTGTACAGTGTATTCATACATCAATCTGCTCTCCTTCCTATGGATTGTGGTTTACTGAATGATCAAAATCTCTGTAAATTTACTCATATGTGCCCCCTCCTTTTTTTTACCTTCATGTAGTCAGTGATTTAAAAAATCTACGTGTAAAATATATATAGAGTGCATTATAAGTAAATGACCAAGGTTTGAACACCCTGGATATTCTGACATAAGAAATGGTGACAACAGTGATATTAAGAATGTAATAAGAGAAAAGTAAGAATTTACAAAAGATTAATCCTAAGTGATTTAGTTTTGTTTTGATTCTGAATGTGTGGTATAGCATATATTTGCACAGAAAACCCTAGTATTTAGAAAAGTTTAAGTCATTTTTGTAAGTTTAAAATTCATAACATTGTCAAAGGTATTATACTTCCATCTGATAATAAGAAACTATGTCATATTCTGCAGTAATTTTGCTATCAAAAATAATCTATAGTTTGGTTCTTACTTTTGTTTCTAAGTAATGAACTTAGCTATTCAGAAAATGTAGGACTACATGCTTGTATTTTTTTGGCACACTGTACAGACAGGTATTTAACAAAATTGAATCTGCTGTTAAGAAAACAGTCCTTTAATGTTTAAATATTTACTCTGATAATAATTTTATGGTGATATTAGTAAAGTAATTGTGCCTTTTTATCATCTATAGATAACATGAATGCTCCTACATGCACTTTTCCCATCTGGAGTAATTGTTGAAAACAAATATTTTCATGATCTTTTTTTTGCATTACATTTAAACATGCATTTTTCATGCAGTATTTTGTCACAATAACAAAATGGTTTTATTTCTACAGTCATCAACATATAAGATATGTTTTGTTCCTGACCATCTATAATCGATTCTTTATGAAGTTAAGCCTGGCTATATTCTTCCTTTGGAAATACACAATTAAGCAACATAGAAACAAACAAACTTGAAGGTAGTTTCAATGAGATACAATTATAATTTTGTTTTTACTATACATGTTTTTATTTAAAAAATTGATTGAATTGATTATTAAAAGATATGATTATGTAAATTAATTTCATAGTTGGTAAAGATAGCGAGTTTTATCTCCAAGTACTGATGAATTCTGAATTTTCCATTTAATATTGACATTATATTACAGGGAAAGAAAACTGTAATGTGGACCAACAGGATGAACTGTGAATAAATCTTAAGGACAGTCATGACTATGGCTAAAAGCTGTAACCTTAAAGCTGATGTAAGATGATCTAATTGCATGGAATTAGAAATTCCTGGTGTTTATTCTGCCCAAAATCTTATGAGTGCATCGGGACTACTGTGGACCTTCTCCTGTTTAAATCTACTTTGGAGCATGACACTTTATTCATAAAAGGTACTTTCAATATCATTTCTATGATTTTTGTTCTTTCTATTTATAATCTAGTAATTACTTCCAGTGTTATGTCTCACTTAATTTGTATGTTCCCAAGATCTTAGATCTGTCCATATATTAATAATCTAGTAATTAATTAATTAATTCCAGTGTTATGTCTCCTTACATTACTTTTAATTTGTATGCTCCCAAGATCTTAGATCTGTTCATATATTGTTTTCAGTCTATCTCTTTGTTTGTCTGAACACAAATACCCGGCTCAATCTTTTGAAGTAAAGAACATGGAGACTTTATATCTGACACAAAGGATGATCAGAGTGTGTATCACAATCTTGAACAAAAGTCATTTTAACAAAGTCAAAGTCACAGCAAATGGAAGTGGAAACTTTTTGTCAGAATACATAGTTAATTTTGTAAACAAACACTGGAAACTCATTCTCATAATGAGCCTTAATGTCTTCATAGAGTTCAGTTTGGACTTCCTTCATTAATCCTTGTATCTTCTCCAGTGTTTCAATGGGCTAAAAATCCTGTGTCTTTAACATTTTTTTTCCCTGACAACTGTTTTCTCTTATTATCTATAAACTTGACTTCTTCTCTTGTCAAAGGTCTTTCAGGGTAATCCAGGTAATCCTTACCCTCTTTTGGTAATAAATGTCTATATTCTTCATTGGCTTCTTCTGCAGTCAAAGGTCTTTCAATGTCACATCATTAGGATCACCCTTTTCTGGGCATAATTGGTTATATTCTTCACGAGAAATGATCTCAATAGTGCCATCTCTTTTTATTTTAATTGATATGCCTCTATCCACATCTTTCTCTCTAAGTACTCTCTTTCCAAACTGAATTTTACTCATTCCTTTACTCTTACTTTTTTGTTTACTGTTACCCATGGTTATGAAAAGTCAATAACTGATGTTACACCTTGTATTTATACCCTTTTTTGTCTATATTTAGAATTCTATTAAGCTTATATTGCATAACAAATTTTTCAACAAAGACATTATTTTTTCCAGTCAAGAACTTATTGAAATGTTGTATATCTACGCTCAGAATGGAGAAAGTCTAACAGATTATACAGAGACTAACAGAATATCCTCTCCTAGAAAATAAAACAGGAGGTGAATGGAGGATTTAAGAAGCACATAAATAAATATGATTTCAAACGAATTCAACCAGTGTGATCATGGATTGTGGTTTACAGGATGATAAAGAAAGGACCCAGAATTGCACATCTTTCTAGATCTGCTCCCTTTTGTATCCTTCACATTTACTGTCAGACACCGACTATGGATAAGATGTAGTTATTTATCAAACTGAGGTCTAGTCAAATCAAAGTATTAAAAATGTGATTTTCTGATAGTATGAGATCTTCAAAAACTTATACTCACGGACTTCAATGTATCAAATGTGACTTTTATTTTGACCAATTCATATTGAAGACAGTTGTTGTGTATGAGATTTATACATTTAATCCTGTTATTTTTCATCTTATTTCTACAACCCCCTAGAAATAACACAGATATTCAGAAGTTAGCTTTGATGTTATTATTACTTTCCTGGAATTGTAAATAATTTTGTTTGTGTATATGTATGTATTTTGTCCCATTTTGAATTTAAAACTTGAAATATAAGATAGGTCTCATGAGGATCCCACATCAAGATGCAGGTGCCCCATAATCTGTGATGCAATAATATCTTGAATATTTTTACCATCCCATAGACATATAGAATGGTTGGAGGAATACACTTAGTTGTTCAGGACACTTTGTCAAGGTCAAAGCATGGGATTATTGAGATGACTACCGTTGACAATAATTTGTAACCTACAAACTTCACATCATTAGTGCATAAGTGAAGAACGAATAGGAGATTTCTATAGATTTTTTGGATCATTTTCTTCCAGGGTAAAAGTCAGTTGCTGAGATTACTGATATGAGCCTTATAATGCGATAACTTAAACATTTTGTAATAACGTATGGTCTTTATATCTACTATATTAGGTGGCAAATTCTTTGCAAAGAATTGAAATTTAAATCAAATGTACAATGTTCAAGGATGTTTAAATGACTATTACCGTGTAATACCTTGGAATTCTGTAAAAATCTTATTATCACTACATAGATAAAGTATATGTTTTGAACTAAGGTCAAGGAAAAAAAAGGTCAAGACTGTGGATATGACTATTATTCAAGTGGTACAGTACAGCAACTCTTGTAATTTACACACTTTCATTCGTAAATGGATAGGTATGAGGAAGACTCCAATAGATTTTAAAATCTTCGTTCAAAAGTAAAGAAAGTTTTTAAGTTTGGAAGATTCAATGGCAGCATATCATTTGCTTTTATTTTCTTTTTAAATCCAAGCATATACATATTCAAATGATAGCTGTAGAATTTTTTCAATTCTTGGATTTTCAGTCTTGATATCTTCCTTTTTTCCTGAAAATTTTAATGATTGTCTTTTAAACAACTTTGTTTGTATCATCAGCCTGATGAATTAATTTCTTTTTGGCATGTGAAAATGACATCATCCAAAGAAGTTCTTCATCGGCATGTTATAGGTAGGAGAGAATTTTTCATCACTGTGAAAGAAAAAAAGATTATCTCGTCTAACATAATGCATTGGTACACAAAAATATCTTTAAATTTCTAACAGGGTTCATTTTCTTTTATATGGAATGCTAATTTCTGTTGATTTCCATTTTTTTCTGAATAAAGACATACTAGTAGAGTATTAATGTATGATGTGTCAGAATTGTTTGCGGAGTCCTGTAAGAATTTATCAATTTTGTTTTAATCAAATTATGAGAGTTACATCTTTGTTACATTGTAATAGTTCCGAAATAGGGCACACACCAGAAATCCTTGAAAATCTCTCTATGTGTGTTCAGCCAATATTTGAGTATCAGGTTTAACAATACATAAAATTTCCAAATGATTTTTGAAAATACAGAACATGCATTTACTTCTGTTTGAATGTTTGTTTAAAGATATTCCAAAGGAATACAAGCACAAAGTGATGATTTGTGCTTCAGGCAAACAGATTTTTAGAAGTTTACCCTAACATTTATTTTTGCATAAATACATTTTTATGGAAAAACTTTTCGTAACTTTGAAAAAGTAGTTGTACTGTGTAATATGGTTTGCTTAAAATCTTGTAAACTTTAAAGTTCTACATGACGTGTTAAGCATCTTACATTTGTTACCATTTCAATACAGGAGTGTCCAGCATATATTAAATTCATTTGCTTATGTAATCAAGAATTTGATAATACTCAATTTAAAATATGTATGAGAGAATGAGAAAGAAAATCGTGTTTTAAAAATGGTTTTTACAATAAAGGGGTTAATCTATATATTTAATCTACAAGAGCATTCAATCTGTATATTTACGGCATTTCTGTATGAAATAAACTTGCATTTGAGCATATTTAGACACTTGTTAACATTACTTTAACCAATTTCTTTCAAAAAAAAAAAAAACGATTAGACACACTGTCAGCATATTATTTCTTGTAAACATTTTAAATAAATGAGAGAACAAACAATTTTATTTGAGTCAGTTTAAATGCATATAAGAAGCATTGGAAGTTAGAAATACTTCACAAAGTAGATTGAGCATAATTCTCACTAGGACAGTTGGAGCATTACGATTTTACCCTTAAAGAAACCATTTCAAATTTCAATATACAAAGCATGCTTAGTCATGCAGTATATAGTTCACTCTACACTTGCCAAAAAGTAAATTGTATGATTTGTATCCCTTTGCAGGGTCAATCCAAAGGTCAAAAAGGAATGAAATAATATTTCTATTTATGCATCAAACATGTAGGTATTGTTGCAATAAATTCACTGTGTTATTTTTTGTTCTCTTTCAATGTATGGATAGACCTAACATGGGCAATCAAAATACAAGAAGTAAATGAATTATGTCAAATGATTAAGGTACACACCAGAAAGTTACAAGGATAGAGAAGTCGGAGTTTCCCCAAATATGGCCACCAAGGGATATAACTTTAAAAAATGTAGATTCATCTATTATGAGTGAGACTTGTACATTTATGGATCATAAGCACTATGACATTAAGTATGGCATTAAAAAAATATTTTGATTCAATTATATGAGCAGTTCTCATCCATGCAGCCAAAATGGAGGAAATATTTTCTTTATTGACATAAAGTAACAAAGAATCCCTCAACCCATCAAAATTTTACCCTTTGAAGAAAAGGAACCTTGCTTGCTTTGTTGAACTGACATTCATTTTTGTGTGTGTGTGTTTGGTAGGTAGACCAATGGTTTCTGACTACTATATTGAGAACTTCTTTATTTGAAAGTCATCAGATTGTCCTGATATGTTGGTTAAGATAACTGCATGACATCAATTTGTTCATACAAAGGGATAAAAGATGTTCCAGGTTTCTTCTTTACCCAGATCAAATTGTGTCCAACTAATATATCCAGTATGCAATTACAGGATAGTCATCAAAGTGAAACAAAGGTAAATAAATGACCTTATTGAATTTTAAGTCAAAAGGTCAAAAATGACGAGAACCTCTGCTATATCAAATAGTCTGGTTAATAGTCATCAAACTTTATGCATAGGTTAATTAATTAAACAGGCTTCATAAATTTTGATTTTCAGGTCAAAGATCAACACAATTTCCGCTGTTGGCCATGAATATTTAATCATCTCTATTGATTTTTCAGGTTAAAGGTCAATGTGTTCCTGCTACAGTAAAACTTCATTATAAGGAACTCAGAATGATTTTTAATTTCTAGGGAATAATTTTTAAAAAAATCCCTCGCTCTTTCTATTATATATCACTGAATGTGCTCCATTATTTAAAAGAATTTTACAAGCAAAAATATGCTGCCATTGAATCTTTTAAACTTTCAAACTTTTAATCTTTCAAACTTTCAATCTTGAGGACTGAGTATTTTAATATTTATTTTGTAAGTCTTGTCTTTATGTCATTACGATTAGTCTTCTGTAATTCAAACTTTTCATATTTGTAAAACCAAAGTGTGCAAGTACAGTGTATGACTATGTAACCTTCTTAATGTTTATCTAGAATTACTGGTTTTTAATTCAATACTGTCAAATATAATTTGTGATGATCAAAATTTGCAACTTTGAAACTGAATTCAAAGACAAATTACCTGACCGATACTTATTAAAAGTTTCGATACGATACACCCTTGAATATCCATAGATATCAATATATTGATTCAGCACTAACTATCGTCCATACAATTGTTAACCTAAGGAACTCTTTTATCATAACTTAAACACATGAAATTCCTCATACAATTTTGAAGAATCTCTCTTATAAGGGTGAAAAAGACAGGGGACCCATAAATTCCCAAGTAGCAGGGTTTTTTTTTTTTTTTTCATATATCCATATTGGATTGAGGAACATTTTAAGAACCCCCTTTTTTTATAACTCATGAAAATTCATATAGATATTGGCTATAATGTGTAAATAATCTTTATAAAAAAGGATGGTGTAAAGTTACCCTCACCCAACACCCAAGGGAGAGGGGACAGGGTTGAACCCTATATCCAGGATTCATGAATTTTAAAGTTAAAAAAAAAATGTAAAATTGAATTAAATTAATAAGTTTGATTTTTCTTAAGTTTTGCTTTAATTTAACTTTTAATTTTTTCTTTTCATTTCCAGGCTACTTTATTGTCTGAACTGCATACAACTGAGTACAGATAATTTAGAGTGTTGTATTCTTTATGACATATCTTTAATAACGGGGTAATATAAACATCACAAACATAAACACGGGAGAAACTGATTACCATGCAAGTTGATATCTTTATCTTTAGCTTTGTTGTAACTTAATCAACTAAAGTATTTTTTGGTAAAGACTTCATTTACTTCATTTTTTAGTGAAAAAACTATCACTGGGGTGACAAAAATCAGAGTCTAATATTAAATGATTTTTTACATGGTCAAATCTTTATGATTGGACAAAACCAAATAAAGAGGTCCTATATTGATTGTTAAGCAGTAAACATTACATTTTATATCTAAGTGAGATAACAGACAGAGCCTTTATTACTAAATCTCAGTATAACTCCTTTTGATTTGGTTTGTATTTTTATGAAGCCTGTGGTAAATAAAGGAAATGGAATCAGTAATTTTTGTTTCAATGCTTAAAAAAAATGACAAGAAATTAAAAAAAAAACAAATTTAATTCAATTTTACATTTTTTTTTTAACTTTAAAATTCATGAATCCTGGATATAGGGTTCAACCCTGTCCCCTCTCCCTTGGGTGTTGGGTGAGGGTAACTTTACACCATCCTTTTTTATAAAGATTATTTACACATTATAGCCAATATCTATATGAATTTTCATGAGTTATAAAAAAAGGGGGTTCTTAAAATGTTCCTCAATCCAATATGGATATATGAAAAAAAAAAAAAAAAAAAAAAAAAAAAAACCCTGCTACTTGGGAATTTATGGGTCCCCTGTCTTTTTCACCCTTATAAGAGAGATTCTTCAAAATTGTATGAGGAATTTCATGTGTTTAAGTTATGATAAAAGAGTTCCTTAGGTTAACAATTGTATGGACGATAGTTAGTGCTGAATCAATATATTGATATCTATGGATATTCAAGGGTGTATCGTATCGAAACTTTTAATAAGTATCGGTCAGGTAATTTGTCTTTGAATTCAGTTTCAAAGTTGCAAATTTTGATCATCACAAATTATATTTGACAGTATTGAATTAAAAACCAGTAATTCTAGATAAACATTAAGAAGGTTACATAGTCATACACTGTACTTGCACACTTTGGTTTTACAAATATGAAAAGTTTGAATTACAGAAGACTAATCGTAATGACATAAAGACAAGACTTACAAAATAAATATTAAAATACTCAGTCCTCAAGATTGAAAGTTTGAAAGATTAAAAGTTTGAAAGTTTAAAAGATTCAATGGCAGCATATTTTTGCTTGTAAAATTCTTTTAAATAATGGAGCACATTCAGTGATATATTATAGAAAGAGCGAGGGATTTTTGTAAAAATTATTCCCTAGAAATTAAAAATCATTCTGAGTTCCTTATAATGAAGTTTTACTGTAGCAGGAACACATTGACCTTTAACCTGAAAAATCAATAGAGATGATTAAATATTCATGGCCAACAGCGGAAATTGTGTTGATCTTTGACCTGAAAATCAAAATTTATGAAGCCTGTTTAATTAATTAACCTATGCATAAAGTTTGATGACTATTAACCAGACTATTTGATATAGCAGAGGTTCTCGTCATTTTTGACCTTTTGACTTAAAATTCAATAAGGTCATTTATTTACCTTTGTTTCACTTTGATGACTATCCTGTAATTGCATACTGGATATATTAGTTGGACACAATTTGATCTGGGTAAAGAAGAAACCTGGAACATCTTTTATCCCTTTGTATGAACAAATTGATGTCATGCAGTTATCTTAACCAACATATCAGGACAATCTGATGACTTTCAAATAAAGAAGTTCTCAATATAGTAGTCAGAAACCATTGGTCTACCTACCAAACACACACACACAAAAATGAATGTCAGTTCAACAAAGCAAGCAAGGTTCCTTTTCTTCAAAGGGTAAAATTTTGATGGGTTGAGGGATTCTTTGTTACTTTATGTCAATAAAGAAAATATTTCCTCCATTTTGGCTGCATGGATGAGAACTGCTCATATAATTGAATCAAAATATTTTTTTAATGCCATACTTAATGTCATAGTGCTTATGATCCATAAATGTACAAGTCTCACTCATAATAGATGAATCTACATTTTTTAAAGTTATATCCCTTGGTGGCCATATTTGGGGAAACTCCGACTTCTCTATCCTTGTAACTTTCTGGTGTGTACCTTAATCATTTGACATAATTCATTTACTTCTTGTATTTTGATTGCCCATGTTAGGTCTATCCATACATTGAAAGAGAACAAAAAATAACACAGTGAATTTATTGCAACAATACCTACATGTTTGATGCATAAATAGAAATATTATTTCATTCCTTTTTGACCTTTGGATTGACCCTGCAAAGGGATACAAATCATACAATTTACTTTTTGGCAAGTGTAGAGTGAACTATATACTGCATGACTAAGCATGCTTTGTATATTGAAATTTGAAATGGTTTCTTTAAGGGTAAAATCATAATGCTCCAACTGTCCTAGTGAGAATTATGCTCAATCTACTTTGTGAAGTATTTCTAACTTCCAATGCTTCTTATATGCATTTAAACTGACTCAAATAAAATTGTTTGTTCTCTCATTTATTTAAAATGTTTACAAGAAATAATATGCTGACAGTGTGTCTAATCGTTTTTTTTTTTTTTTTTTTTTTTGAAAGAAATTGGTTAAAGTAATGTTAACAAGTGTCTAAATATGCTCAAATGCAAGTTTATTTCATACAGAAATGCCGTAAATATACAGATTGAATGCTCTTGTAGATTAAATATATAGATTAACCCCTTTATTGTAAAAACCATTTTTAAAACACGATTTTCTTTCTCATTCTCTCATACATATTTTAAATTGAGTATTATCAAATTCTTGATTACATAAGCAAATGAATTTAATATATGCTGGACACTCCTGTATTGAAATGGTAACAAATGTAAGATGCTTAACACGTCATGTAGAACTTTAAAGTTTACAAGATTTTAAGCAAACCATATTACACAGTACAACTACTTTTTCAAAGTTACGAAAAGTTTTTCCATAAAAATGTATTTATGCAAAAATAAATGTTAGGGTAAACTTCTAAAAATCTGTTTGCCTGAAGCACAAATCATCACTTTGTGCTTGTATTCCTTTGGAATATCTTTAAACAAACATTCAAACAGAAGTAAATGCATGTTCTGTATTTTCAAAAATCATTTGGAAATTTTATGTATTGTTAAACCTGATACTCAAATATTGGCTGAACACACATAGAGAGATTTTCAAGGATTTCTGGTGTGTGCCCTATTTCGGAACTATTACAATGTAACAAAGATGTAACTCTCATAATTTGATTAAAACAAAATTGATAAATTCTTACAGGACTCCGCAAACAATTCTGACACATCATACATTAATACTCTACTAGTATGTCTTTATTCAGAAAAAAATGGAAATCAACAGAAATTAGCATTCCATATAAAAGAAAATGAACCCTGTTAGAAATTTAAAGATATTTTTGTGTACCAATGCATTATGTTAGACGAGATAATCTTTTTTTCTTTCACAGTGATGAAAAATTCTCTCCTACCTATAACATGCCGATGAAGAACTTCTTTGGATGATGTCATTTTCACATGCCAAAAAGAAATTAATTCATCAGGCTGATGATACAAACAAAGTTGTTTAAAAGACAATCATTAAAATTTTCAGGAAAAAAGGAAGATATCAAGACTGAAAATCCAAGAATTGAAAAAATTCTACAGCTATCATTTGAATATGTATATGCTTGGATTTAAAAAGAAAATAAAAGCAAATGATATGCTGCCATTGAATCTTCCAAACTTAAAAACTTTCTTTACTTTTGAACGAAGATTTTAAAATCTATTGGAGTCTTCCTCATACCTATCCATTTACGAATGAAAGTGTGTAAATTACAAGAGTTGCTGTACTGTACCACTTGAATAATAGTCATATCCACAGTCTTGACCTTTTTTTTCCTTGACCTTAGTTCAAAACATATACTTTATCTATGTAGTGATAATAAGATTTTTACAGAATTCCAAGGTATTACACGGTAATAGTCATTTAAACATCCTTGAACATTGTACATTTGATTTAAATTTCAATTCTTTGCAAAGAATTTGCCACCTAATATAGTAGATATAAAGACCATACGTTATTACAAAATGTTTAAGTTATCGCATTATAAGGCTCATATCAGTAATCTCAGCAACTGACTTTTACCCTGGAAGAAAATGATCCAAAAAATCTATAGAAATCTCCTATTCGTTCTTCACTTATGCACTAATGATGTGAAGTTTGTAGGTTACAAATTATTGTCAACGGTAGTCATCTCAATAATCCCATGCTTTGACCTTGACAAAGTGTCCTGAACAACTAAGTGTATTCCTCCAACCATTCTATATGTCTATGGGATGGTAAAAATATTCAAGATATTATTGCATCACAGATTATGGGGCACCTGCATCTTGATGTGGGATCCTCATGAGACCTATCTTATATTTCAAGTTTTAAATTCAAAATGGGACAAAATACATACATATACACAAACAAAATTATTTACAATTCCAGGAAAGTAATAATAACATCAAAGCTAACTTCTGAATATCTGTGTTATTTCTAGGGGGTTGTAGAAATAAGATGAAAAATAACAGGATTAAATGTATAAATCTCATACACAACAACTGTCTTCAATATGAATTGGTCAAAATAAAAGTCACATTTGATACATTGAAGTCCGTGAGTATAAGTTTTTGAAGATCTCATACTATCAGAAAATCACATTTTTAATACTTTGATTTGACTAGACCTCAGTTTGATAAATAACTACATCTTATCCATAGTCGGTGTCTGACAGTAAATGTGAAGGATACAAAAGGGAGCAGATCTAGAAAGATGTGCAATTCTGGGTCCTTTCTTTATCATCCTGTAAACCACAATCCATGATCACACTGGTTGAATTCGTTTGAAATCATATTTATTTATGTGCTTCTTAAATCCTCCATTCACCTCCTGTTTTATTTTCTAGGAGAGGATATTCTGTTAGTCTCTGTATAATCTGTTAGACTTTCTCCATTCTGAGCGTAGATATACAACATTTCAATAAGTTCTTGACTGGAAAAAATAATGTCTTTGTTGAAAAATTTGTTATGCAATATAAGCTTAATAGAATTCTAAATATAGACAAAAAAGGGTATAAATACAAGGTGTAACATCAGTTATTGACTTTTCATAACCATGGGTAACAGTAAACAAAAAAGTAAGAGTAAAGGAATGAGAAAAATTCAGTTTGGAAAGAGAGTACTTAGAGAGAAAGATGTGGATAGAGGCATATCAATTAAAATAAAAAGAGATGGCACTATTGAGATCATTTCTCGTGAAGAATATAACCAATTATGCCCAGAAAAGGGTGATCCTAATGATGTGACATTGAAAGACCTTTGACTGCAGAAGAAGCCAATGAAGAATATAGACATTTATTACCAAAAGAGGGTAAGGATTACCTGGATTACCCTGAAAGACCTTTGACAAGAGAAGAAGTCAAGTTTATAGATAATAAGAGAAAACAGTTGTCAGGGAAAAAAAAATGTTAAAGACACAGGATTTTTAGCCCATTGAAACACTGGAGAAGATACAAGGATTAATGAAGGAAGTCCAAACTGAACTCTATGAAGACATTAAGGCTCATTATGAGAGTGAGTTTCCAGTGTTTGTTTACAAAATTAACTATGTATTCTGACAAAAAGTTTCCACTTCCATTTGCTGTGACTTTGACCTTGTTAAAATGACTTTTGTTCAAGATTGTGATACACACTCTGATCATCCTTTGTGTCAGATATAAAGTCTCCATGTTCTTTACTTCAAAAGATTGAGCCGGGTATTTGTGTTCAGACAAACAAAGAGATAGACTGAAAACAATATATGAACAGATCTAAGATCTTGGGAGCATACAAATTAAAAGTAATGTAAGGAGACATAACACTGGAATTAATTAATTAATTACTAGATTATTAATATATGGACAGATCTAAGATCTTGGGAACATACAAATTAAGTGAGACATAACACTGGAAGTAATTACTAGATTATAAATAGAAAGAACAAAAATCATAGAAATGATATTGAAAGTACCTTTTATGAATAAAGTGTCATGCTCCAAAGTAGATTTAAACAGGAGAAGGTCCACAGTAGTCCCGATGCACTCATAAGATTTTGGGCAGTATAAACACCAGGAATTTCTAATTCCATGCAATTAGATCATCTTACATCAGCTTTAAGGTTACAGCTTTTAGCCATAGTCATGACTGTCCTTAAGATTTATTCACAGTTCATCCTGTTGGTCCACATTACAGTTTTCTTTCCCTGTAATATAATGTCAATATTAAATGGAAAATTCAGAATTCATCAGTACTTGGAGATAAAACTCGCTATCTTTACCAACTATGAAATTAATTTACATAATCATATCTTTTAATAATCAATTCAATCAATTTTTTAAATAAAAACATGTATAGTAAAAACAAAATTATAATTGTATCTCATTGAAACTACCTTCAAGTTTGTTTGTTTCTATGTTGCTTAATTGTGTATTTCCAAAGGAAGAATATAGCCAGGCTTAACTTCATAAAGAATCGATTATAGATGGTCAGGAACAAAACATATCTTATATGTTGATGACTGTAGAAATAAAACCATTTTGTTATTGTGACAAAATACTGCATGAAAAATGCATGTTTAAATGTAATGCAAAAAAAAGATCATGAAAATATTTGTTTTCAACAATTACTCCAGATGGGAAAAGTGCATGTAGGAGCATTCATGTTATCTATAGATGATAAAAAGGCACAATTACTTTACTAATATCACCATAAAATTATTATCAGAGTAAATATTTAAACATTAAAGGACTGTTTTCTTAACAGCAGATTCAATTTTGTTAAATACCTGTCTGTACAGTGTGCCAAAAAAATACAAGCATGTAGTCCTACATTTTCTGAATAGCTAAGTTCATTACTTAGAAACAAAAGTAAGAATCAAACTATAGATTATTTTTGATAGCAAAATTACTGCAGAATATGACATAGTTTCTTATTATCAGATGGAAGTATAATACCTTTGACAATGTTATGAATTTTAAACTTACAAAAATGACTTAAACTTTTCTAAATACTAGGGTTTTCTGTGCAAATATATGCTATACCACACATTCAGAATCAAAACAAAACTAAATCACTTAGGATTAATCTTTTGTAAATTCTTACTTTTCTCTTATTACATTCTTAATATCACTGTTGTCACCATTTCTTATGTCAGAATATCCAGGGTGTTCAAACCTTGGTCATTTACTTATAATGCACTCTATATATATTTTACACGTAGATTTTTTAAATCACTGACTACATGAAGGTAAAAAAAAGGAGGGGGCACATATGAGTAAATTTACAGAGATTTTGATCATTCAGTAAACCACAATCCATAGGAAGGAGAGCAGATTGATGTATGAATACACTGTACAGGTGATGTTTATCAATTATGCAGATGATAGGTAAAATGTCCAACTTTTTAAAAACATGTAACACCAGATGATGTTTTAACATATTTTCTAACTTAAAAGCTTGACTGCACAAAGAATATCATGCTTTATTGTATTTTTTTAAAGTATTCAGATTTTATATTAAAAGAAAATCTTTTTCAATAATAGAACTACATGTATATCAAGGATGTGTTTGAGAATTATGCCTGTGTGACCGCATTGTAATGGGTTAATTTATCTGACAGGATGTTGTCCAAATGACATTGTGTTAGGGTCATGACACAACCTCTGGTGTGTTTGAGAAACATAACTGTCCTGAGCATGACCCACATTAATGAGAAGTATTGAGAAATTTTTGATATTGACCTTGTCAAAATGACCTTGTGTCATGACACACCCTCTGATCATAATATATAACTTTGTAAACTTCTAATATTTGTTTATAACAAAGATATGGACTAAGACAAAAATTTCACACTGCCATTTGTTTTGATTTTGACTTTGTGAAAAATGACCTTGGGCCTACATCATAACACATAAACTGTTTGTAATATACCTTTGTGTCCATAGTGAGTTTCCAATGTTTGTTTATTACAAAAATACGTCTTCTGACAAAAAGTTCATAGGTCCATTTGCTGTGACTTTGACCTTGTTAAATGACCTTTGGTCAAGATTATGATGCACACTCTGCTCATCCTTTGTGTCAGGTCTGAAGTCTCCTTGTTGTTTACTTCAAAAGATTTGACCAAGGTACTAGTTCAGATAACCAAAGAAACAGGATGAAAACAATATATTGACAGATCTTAGATCTTAGGAGCATACAAATTAAGTGATGTAAGGAGACATAACACAGGGAAAAATTACTAGATAATTGATGAAAAAGAACAAAAAAAAAAATCATAGAAATGTTATTAAAGGGTACCTTTTATGAAAAAAAAAGTCATGCTCTTAAGACATAAAACATAAGAAAGTTCACCGCAGTCCCCAGGCACTCATAAGAAGATCCTTGGCAGCAGAAACAGCAGCATTTTCTAATTCCATGCAATTAGATCATCTTAGATCAGATTTAAGGTTACAGGTCAGCCATAGTCAAAACAGTCATTAAGATTTATCTGCATTCACTACAGTATTCTTCCCTGTAATATAATTTAATGTCAATATTACATGGAAAAGTCAGAAATTCATCAGGCTTTTGGAGATAAAAATTGCTATCTTTACCAGCTATAATATTAATTTACATAATCAATTATCTTTTCATTATTAATTCAATCAATTTTATAATATAAACATTATAATTAAAAAAAAGTACTTAAAAAAATTACATGTTTTATTTTAAGATTATTTACCTTCAAAGTTTGATTGTTTATGTTGGTTGAACCCTAATTGAGTATAACACTCAATTGAAAGTATTACCTAAGTATTTCCAAAGGAAGAGTAGCCCAGGCTCAACTTAATTCATACAGTATTGATTAGTTGGTTAGGAACAAAAAAAATATCTTCTTTGTTGATGACTGTAGAAATAAAACCATTTTATCAGTATTACTTAAATATTATGCATGAAAAAAGGCATAATGTTTAAATACAATGCAAAAAAAAAAAGATCTTGGAATTTCTTATATATTAATTACTCCAGATGAGAAAAGTACATATATTATAGGGGTTATATATGCAACATTATTTAGAATACATAATGCACAAAGTAATTCTTAACACATGTTATGATCAGAGTAGCTCCATTTAAGCAATACATTTTCTTAGCAAGAGATACATATGTTATCAACCTGTCTGTACAGTGTGCACAAAATAGCATTACAGTTTCTGAAAAAAAAATGATTATTACTAATACCAAGAAATGAAAGTGAAAATGAAATTATGATGTGATTGCTGAAAATGGCATTACAGTTTCTGAAAAATGATTATTACTAATACCAAGAAATGACAGTGAAAATGAAATTATGATGTGATTGCTGAAAATGGCAGAAATAGAAAAGGTTGACAATATTACGAATTTTGGACTTAAAAAAGAAATTACATTTACTTTTACTTCTCTAAATAGACCTAATAGGGTTTTCTGTGTAAATATATGTCATTCCACACATTCAGAATCAAAACAAAGGTAAATTGCTAAGGATTAAATAAATGAAAACATCAGGTCATGTATAAAACAAATATAAGTCAAACTTACCAGAGATCAGTGTTTATACCCAGTATAGAACTATCCATTAAATAATCCAGTGAAATAGCATCACCACAGATACCGGATTCAAAACTTTCACGAAGGAATACTGTTGAAAATCAGTTTTGGTATTGAAATCCATACCGCTTGAGCACTTGTATACACATGACGTCATACTAAACTGTTTTAGCATAGATTGAATTATTTATGAATTTATCTTAGCGCAATCTTTATGCTAGTCATTTTTAATATCAGATTAGCTCTTAAAATTTGGTTGTTTGTATACATGGAATCTGTCTGGATGTAAAAGACAAGGACAGAGATGGGCCACGTTCAAGAATATACATAGATCTCATTCCGGTATTTTTCTACAAAGGCTAAAAATAGATATTTGTGATGATTTGTTTACACATTGCCAGGATTAGAAATGGGGCTGTATAGCATCCCAGAACCCATAAACAAAGAAGATTTCGGCATTTTGACTTCTACTTTGGACGGAATTGAGAAGCTCCATGTGTTCAGACAGGAAGTCACCAGTGAATTTTGTTTGATAAGTAGGAAATTGTCCCGATTAGAAGTTAAAGTCGCTAGAATGGAAGAAAAAATGAGAGGAAACTCCTACCAGAAAAATGAAGACATAGGAGGTGCCAAGAAAAGTAAACAGACAGACCCATGTTTCGTATGTAAAGAGTTAGGACATTGGGCTCCGGACTGTCCCAGAAAAAAACAGAACTTATGCTACAAGTGTGGAAATTTTGGACATTGGGCCCATCAGTGTACAGATGACAGTATGGAATTTGTCAAAGAAGTCGAAAAAATGGAGAAAAGGGCACAAGAAAACAAGACCACTCATCAGGAACATAAGACCAGTCAACAGGATCAAAAGCAGGCTAACAACAAGAGGAAACTTCCTGGTACCCAGACGGAGAAGACCCTGAAACTCCAGAAGAAAAAGTAAATATGTACACATTATTTGAATAAATCATCTTACACACTTGACTGTGTTATTGTTTTTTCCGTTTTCAGAAAATAGAGAGAGAGAGCTCTGTGTGAATGACACACATGACGTCACAATGGTATACTTGAATCGATGCCAAGATTGTGTATTACCTATGCCTGACTCAGCACAAAACGTAGATCAAACGAACCCCCCTTTTTTACTTTGGTTTTTCCAGGGTGTATACTAGATTGAACAGGCCAGGGGACCAAAAAAAAGTGTACTCAGTTGACCCGGCCATCCAGGATCTGGGGGGACAAAAAGTGTACTCAGTTGACCCGGCCATCCAGGATCTGGGGGGGGACAAAAGTGCACTCAGTTGACCCGGCCCTCCAGGCTTCTTATACTACTAAGGCATAAATGTAAATGTTGGGCTCGAAGCGTAATGACAACTTTTATACATACCAACAATCATACCACTGCGCCACCAAATAAATAAGTTGAAGACAGATGTTATAAATAAATTGAATAGATATTTTCATTATTTTCAAAATGAAGACCATCTTTAATCAAAATGATCTAAATGTAATGACGTGTACTCATATCCAACTAAAATGATTCAAATGTTTTTCTGCAGGTTAAAAGTGGTCTTTGGAAAAAATTTGTCATCGTTTAGGTAAATACCTCAATGTTTACAATATTGTCCATACAGATTGAATAATTTTCACATTCATCAAGCAAGGAAACTATCTTAAACATTGCTGTGTTATTTGAGTTTATACATTTATAAACAAGATTGTATGACAAAGTTTTAAAAAAGTTAAACTTGAGTAAGCGAAAATGCCTATGAAATGCTCTATGGATGTAAGTATTCTTTGTAGAGGACACCTTTATATGGTCCACCTTTAGAAATAAACTTTTTTTGTTCTTGTTTTGCTTTGTTTTTTTTCCCCCAAGCAAAATTCAGTTAGAGAACAAACTCCTCTTTATGATTTTCACAAAAGATCTCAAATTCATTAATCACCTGCGCCAGACTCTTTTATACACACATAATAAATCTTACTTAGAACCACGGATGTAAAACAGAGTATGCATTTCAAAAGTATATTTTCATAAGCGTTTTCAACTAGCTAAATTTTAATCAAAGGTTACTGAGCAAAGTATTTTGAAACATTCCGAAATGCAATATTTAAATAATACAAATAATACACGCGATTTTTAAGGTCAAGATCTAGTAAATGAAAAGAACCTACAGATTTCTCAAACTTGAGAAATAAATTCCTTTTATGATGCTTTATAACTAAAGCTCGGTCAAATAAGGTGTATCGGGGCATAATTTGTAGGAAAACAAGACGAGAAATCATTTTGTAAACCGTCATTTTCAATGAAAAATTAAGAAAGCCAGTCATGAATATGGGAGTTTTTTCCATATCAGAAAAAGGAAATGTATCCAGATTGCCTACAGTCTCTCAGAAAAAGGTAATTTGTATGTTCTTAGCCTCTTCTATAAAATAATGTAAAATTGAATATAGGCATCGGGACTACTTTTCAAATGATTTCAAATTGAATGCTATGAAAATACTTTATTTTCTTCATAATTCTATTTGAGCTGTAAAGTACGGGAAAAGGAAAGTTTAAATTGTTTATGACGTCATAATGGATCTAGCACCAAAAACACAGTCTAAAGTCATTTACTAGATCTTGACCTTAAGGAATGAATTTAATAGCTACCCAATTTATACGGTATAAAGTGGGTTGGGGCAGTTTACGCTTTATAAACCACGAAGCGGTTTATAAAAAAGCGTAAAGTATTCCAAGTCACTTTAAACCGTAAATTGGGTAACTATTAATTGCATTCCTTATAATTTAATTTTCATTCATTTAATTTCAGAAAAAAAGATTATTGCCCTTAAAAAATGACTTCAAATTGTAAAAAATTTAAATGTAACGTCAGGCGGATCTATACGTTTTTGACGCAAGTCATTGTGACGTAGGAAACCTAATTTATACGATATAAAGTAAATTTGTTATCAACAGTATCTCTGAATGGAATAATGGTTTCCCCTCTGGACATATCTGACCAAACAATGCAAACTGATCGATAGAATTTATGGAAATAGACAACAACCTTATCTATAAATAAAATGATCCTTATATCTACCTTAACTCATGGTCTTTAGGTTAAACCATTATTTGTATAGGGACGTTTAGGATTTTAAACATATAAATTAGTAATGCATGCGCAGCGCTTGTGTAAATGTATGGATGAATGGATGAAACCCCTGAAATAAAATAATAGCATTAATCAAAATAAATTAAACTAAGTACAAGTACCAAATTATCACCACGCTAATTATGTATACATTAGATACTTAAACATCATTATAATACCGCCCTCTAATTAAGTAATTATTGCTGGCTTGAACAACCCAATCGTCAACTTAAATTTGGAGACAGGAGTCAACGCTAGAATAGATGTAAAACAACAACTGATATTGAACTTAATTGACATACGACTAGAATGTTTCTCAACTACAATTGGTTCTAACTAAATTGACATATGATTAGAATGTATCTTAAACTAGATTTGTCTTTAAACTAAATGTGCATGTAGTAGCATGCGTTACAAAATTTCATTAGTAAATGTAAGGCCCTGGCAGTGTCAAGTTAATATAAAGTCATTGTATTTCCATGGCAATTTTACAACCCTTCCCGATCTGGTTTCTTGCGGAATATGAAGACCTGTTTGAATTTCTGGATGTTCATGAATTTCATCATACAATTTTAGTTTAGTTTTATTCTGAATTTAGTCCAAACGGCATTCGAAGCCATCGATAACGACCATGTGGTGTGTTAAAGGTTGTTAGCATTGAACTGGCCTTGTC
This sequence comes from Saccostrea echinata, assembly GCF_033153115.1. Classification (NCBI taxonomy): domain Eukaryota; kingdom Metazoa; phylum Mollusca; class Bivalvia; order Ostreida; family Ostreidae; genus Saccostrea; species Saccostrea echinata. The sequence continues at coordinate 136,578 of NW_026889809.1, forward strand.
AAGTTTAACATGCCAGAATCCGTTTTTGGCATCGGCAACAGAAAATTTCTTCGCTTTTTTTTTAGGTCTGGGAGAAGTTTCTCCACTGTGGGCATTGGGTAATGGCTGCGCTGAATGGCCCCATTCAGATCCCGAGGGTCAAAACAAATTTTTAACTTGTTAGGCTTCTACACAATGACTAGGTTGTTAACCCATTGGGTTGGCTTAGTAACTGGTGTGATGATCTCTTTCTCTGCGAGACGTTCCAGTTCTGTCTAGAGCTTATCCCTTAGAGCCACTGGAATCTTACGTGGTGTATGGACTACAGGCTTTACAGACGGCTCAGCTGGGAGCGTATAGGTACCTGCTAAACATCCTGTTCCATTGAACATGTCTTTGTATACTGACTGAAGACATACTGTCCTGTAAGTGCTTCCTCTGTTACAGGTAGCATGTTGTCGCAATGGATAGTCACTAGCTTCATCTTTTGAATGGTCTGACTCCCCAATATTAGTGTAGTCTCCTGTTTCACTACCAAACATTCAGGTCATAAAGTTCTTTGGTTTTGGGGTTCTAAAGCTTTAGACTTGTTTTCCTTAGTGGCTGGATCCTTGTTTTTTCATACGTAGTAAGTATAGTTAGATAGAAAAATATTTTCTTTAAACCGTGCGGACGTGTTTCTGGTGCTCTGCAATTAAACCGTGCGGACGTGTTTCTGGTGCTCCACTATTACGCTTGCATTTTCTTGTGTTTCCTATGATTTTGTGGTTTTGATAGATTTTATGTAGTAGATGTGGATATCTTATAGTGGTATTAGATGTGGATATCTTATAGTGGTTGATTTTGTGAAAAGGTTCTGATAGATTTTATGTACTAGATGTGGATATCTTACAGTGGTTGAATTTGTGAAAAGGTTCTGATAGATTTTATGTACTAGATGTGGATATCTTACAGTGGTTGAATTTGTGAAAAGGTTCTGATAGATTTTATGTACAAGATGTGGATAACTTACAATGGTTGAATTTGTGAAAAGGTTCTGATAGATTTTATGTACTAGATCTGGATATCTTATAGTGGTGGATTTTGTGAAAAGGTTCTGATAGATTTTTTGTACTAGATGTGGATATCTTACAGTGGTTGAATTTGTGAAAAGGTTCTGATAGATTTTTTGTACTAGATGTGGATATCTTACAGTGGTTGAATTTGTGAAAAGGTTCTGATAGATTTTATGTACTAGATGTGGATATCTTACAGTGGTTGAATTTGTGAAAAGGTTCTGATAGATTTTATGTACTAGATGTGGATATCTCATAGTGGTTGAATTTGTGAAAAGGTTCTGATAGATTTTATGTACTAAATGTTGATATCTTACAATTGTTGAATTTGTGAAAAGGTTCTGATAGATTTTATGTACTAGATGTCGATATCTTACAGTGGTTGAATTTGTGAAAAGGTTCTGATAGATTTTATGTACTAGATGTGGATATCTTACAGAGGTTGATTTTGTGAAAAGGTTCTGATAGATTTTATGTACTAGATGTGGATATCTTATAGTGGTTGAATTTGTGAAAAGGTTCTGATAGATTTTATGTACTAGATGGGGATATCTTGTAGTGGTTGATTTTGTGGGCAGGTTTTTATAGATTTTTTGTACTAGATGTAGATACCTTACAGAGGTTGAATTTGTGAAAAAGTTCTGATAGATTTTATGTACTAGATGTGGATATCTTACAGTGGTTGATTTTGTGAAAAGGTTCTGATAGATTTTATGTACTAGATGTGGATATCTTACAGTGGTTGAATTTGTGAAAAGGTTCTGATAGATTTTATGTACAAGATGTGGATATCTTACAGTGGTTGAATTTGTGAAAAGGTTCTGATAGATTTTATGTACAAGATGTTGATATCTTACAATGGTTGAATTTGTGAAAAGGTTCTGATAGATTTTATGTACTAGATCTGGATATCTTATAATGGTGGACTTTGTGAAAAGGTTCTGATAGATTTCTTGTACTAGATGTGGATATCTTACAGTGGTTGAATTTGTGAAAAGGTTCTGATAGATTTTTTGTACTAGATGTGGATATCTTACAGAGGTTGATTTTGTGAAAAGGTTCTGATAGATTTTATGTACAAGATGTGGATATCTTACAGTGGTTGAATTTGTGAAAAGGTTCTGATAGATTTTATGTACTAGATCTGGATATCTTACAGTGGTTGAATTTGTGAAAAGGTTCTGATAGATTTTATGTACTAGATGTGGATATCTTACAGTGGTTGAATTTGTGAAAAGGTTCTGATAGATTTTATGTACAAGATGTGGATAACTTACAATGGTTGAATTTGTGAAAAGGTTCTGATAGATTTTATGTACTAGATCTGGATATCTTATAGTGGTGGATTTTGTGAAAAGGTTCTGATAGATTTTTTGTACTAGATGTGGATATCTTACAGTGGTTGAATTTGTGAAAAGGTTCTGATAGATTTTATGTACTAGATGTGGATATCTTATAGTGATTGATTTTGTGAAAAGGTTCTGATAGATTTCATGTACTAGATGTGGATATCTTACAGTGGTTGAATTTGTGAAAAGGTTCTGATAGATTTTATGTACTAGATCTGGATATTTTACAGTGGTTGAATTTTGTGAAAAGGTTCTGATAGATTTAATGTACTAGATGGGGATATCTTAAAGTGGATGAATTTGTGAAAGGTCTCTGATAGATTTTATGTACTAGATGTGGATATCTTATAGTGGTGGATTTTGTGAAAAGGTTCTGATAGATTTTATGTACTAGATGTGGATATCTTACAGTGGTTGAATTTGTGAAAAGGTTCTGATAGATTTTATGTACTAAATGTGGATATCTTACAATTGTTGAATTTGTGAAAAGGTTCTGATAGATTTTATGTACTAGATGTGGATATCTTACAGTGGTTGAATTTGTGAAAAGGTTCTGATAGATTTTATGTACTAGATGTGGATATCTTACAGTGGTTGAATTTGTGAAAAGGTTCTGATAGATTTTATGTACAACATGTGGATATCTTACGGTGGTTGAATTTGTGAAAAGGTTCTGATAAATTTTATGTACTAGATGTGGATATCTTATACTGGTTGAATTTGTGAAAAAATTATATGATATGGGCGAAAGGAGGCGTCGGAAAAAAGAGAAGAAGGGGGTCAACTGGAAATGTGAGTGAAACTCATGTAAGTGTAAGTGAAACTCGTCGCTCATGAATGCACTGGAATCGGCAAATCGGATATTATATGGAACACCTGACGATGATCAAAACACATCTACGCCTATTGCCACAAAAGTAAAGGTGGAAGTGAACGATGATATAAGACAGCAAATTTGTGAAAACACTAGAATGTTGAAAACGATATTGCAGAATCTGCATATTTTAGATGAGATTAATGCCAAGTTCTTGCGAATAGATAGTGATGTTACTAGCATTAAACAACAGGTCAATGAAGTTACGAATAAAGCTAGTAAATTAGAACACTCGGTAACTTTTATGTCGGATACAAATGCAATTGACGATATACAAAAGTATGGAGGTGTAGGCGCAATTAGAAACAAACTATCTGTTGTGGAGGCTAAAACAACTGATCTGGAAAATTTTATTCAGTTCACGCATAGTCGGTTATCAGATATTGAAAAACGTGAGGCGGATGTACAGGCAGTAAGGAATGTAATTTCGAAACTTGACTGAAATGAAACGTCACTCGATTATGAAATAAAGTATGGCACGCTGTCTGGACAATGTAAGGAGAGAAAAAAAACCAAACAGATGAACGCATAACAGGCTTGCAATATCATACAATATCACGCAAGCGCGGGGAATTGAATTTATAACACTACCGACAGAAAATATATTGTAGTTTCTACTGACAGCCTACAGACTTATAGAAGGAAGATATACTTTGTTCAAAATCACACAGGAAGTAAATGTACGTCTCCACCTCAACCCCTACCCCACCCCCTTTTTGTAAAAACTTGAAAAATAACAATTTCATTTAATTGTCGTGAAACCTGTTATATAATGTTATGGATATAGTACTTCAGATGCTCTTATTTCATTTCCACCAAGGATAAAAGTAGAGAATACACATGTATGCACATTTTACTGATAAATTGCTTTGGGGGAGGGGGGGGTAAAAATTCACAGGTACTTGGGTCTTGGTTTATAAATATGTATGTATCTTATTGATATGTAAAAAATGTACTTTACCTTTTTGACATATCAATAAGGTACCCGGTACATACATATTTATATACCAAGACCCAAGTACCTGTGTAAAAATTAGCTGCTTAATACCCTGTGAATAGGCTGAGTATTTGATACAAAAGACTGTATTCAGAAAAAAACTGAAATATATTGATTAAAGTAAAAAAAAATTACAGCTTTAATTATATTTGAACAATATCTTATTCATTAATTTTCTCTTTTCATGTAAGCAAGTGTATTACGAAGTACAAATTGTACTTCGGGTTCGTTGCCACGATGCTCTCAGTAAGAAAAATACAAATTTTACCGAAAAAAATTACAATTTTATTAGAAAAACCTACTACATATATGTAATAGTCTCTCGATAAATAAATATATTCACAACTTATAGTGTTATCAATGATTTACCATTATTTCAATAACCATTCACACAAAAGCTTTTTTTTATTTTCATGCAGCTATAATCGCCTCGTTTTTCTTTTTAACTTCGGGCTCGATGCTATCTGATGTTCCAGAAGCTTTCGTCAATATTAAGATCGGCGAATTTGCACATTTCCCTTTTTAATCGGTTATCACAACTTATTTCTTTTATATTATTTAAATCAAGTTTTGATTGAATAATAAAGCGATGACATTTTATAAAATAAATAGATTGCTTGTTGTTAGTTTCGTTTAAAACTGCCAGTAACTTAGATCCGCCAACCGGAAACGCCACCGTACTCACGTTTTTGCTATTTTATTGCTGTTTTAGAAAATAAAAGTAGACTTTTAATTTAATGTACGACACTTACTATGCGAGTGAAATCTAAATATAGTTTACGGACATCATCTTGTATATAGTGTATTGTTAGAGGAGTAAGTAAGAACTCTGATGCACCTGTTTCGGAGTTTATTTGCAAAATTTATTAATTTATAAGTATAGATGAAAATGAACTTGGTATTCACAGGAATAAGGGGTGAATCCAGAGGCGAGAACACAGAGCAGAAATTGCGTGAGTTCATAATGAACAAATTAGATATTGGTCACTACATAGAATTTGTAAATATACACAGATTTGACAGATTCCAGAAAGGAAAACCCAGACCAATTGTCGCACGTTTCATATACCAGGCAGACATCGACGCGGTGCTGGAGAGGGCCAACTGGCTGAGAGGAACACCATGGAGAGACCATCGTCAGTTGCCGGCTGGAAATAGACGAACGACGCAGGTCTCTGATTCCGGTGATGAAACAGTTTAGAGAAGATGGCGCAGATGTTAAGCTTGGTCGTGATCGTTTATTTGTGAATGGTCAATTATACGACCCAGACAGTTATAAATCTGCTGATTGCGACCCAACAGAACCTATGAACTATGCTCGAGCTGTTCAGGATGACACAAACACCAGAGATGTATCTGATCCGATCCGATAGGGACGCGTGGCCGCAAAGCCCAGGACAAATACGGAACAGTATGGAAGCGGCCAAGACTGCCCATATGGTCTTCATATTTACTCATGGAATGTAAACAGGTCAATTGTAAATAAGTTAGATGATGAAAATTTTGTTGAAGTTATTCGAAAATATGATATTGTATTTCTTTCACAATGCTGGATTGATAAAAACTATAATTTTTCAGAGTATATTTTAGGTACAGTATTTGACATAAATATATTTCACAGGAGTAAAAGAAAAGGTAGGGGTCTCAAATTACTGATTAAAAAGCACTTAGCTAAGAGTATACATATTTTGAAATGCATGTATGAAACTGCCGTTTGGATTAAAATAGATAAAAACCTTGTTGTATGCCCTAATGACGTATATGTGTTTTATGTACATTCCACATAAAAAATGTTTATTATAATCTATTTGTTTGTTTGTATGTTGTTTAACGTCCCTCTCGAGAATTTTTCACTCATATGGAGACGCCACCATTTGCCGGTGGAGAGCTGCAAATTTTGTCCTATACTCGGCACTTACGGCCATTGAGCAGTGAGGGGTCTTTTTCGTGCCAGCACCTACTGGGACACGGGACCTCGGTTTATACGGTCTCATCCGAAGGACCGGTCTCCACTCTCCATAGTGGGATTCGAACCCGCGACGTAAGGATCAACTCCTTACTTCGCGACTCTAGAGCAGACGCTCTAACCACTGCGCCACGCGGGCGGCTATTATAATCTGTATGATAAAAATATATATTCGAGGAGCTGGAATATGATATGTTAAACTATAGTGAATTGGGTTCAAATGGTCTTATTGGGGATTGGAATAGTTGGGTGGGTACTCAGCTAGATTATATAGAATCTGATGAAATTTCGAATGCGCTACATAGAACGCTGGAAGATATTTTAATTATGATTCAGAAAAGGATATGTCAGTGCGTTTAACAGAACATAGTTATTAATTTTGATAAATGTATGATTGAAATGTTTAAATCTTTTGGTTTGAGAATATGTAATGGTAGAAAACCCGGAGATATTTACGGTAAATTAACGGTAAATTGACTTTTTATTACCACCTGGGGTGTAGTGTAATAGACTATGCAGTAGTTGATTATGAATTGTTTGGACATGTAGTTGATTTTAAAGTTCTTGATTTCAATGAATGGTCTGATCACGCCCCGATATATCTTAGTTTTAATAAATGTAAGGAAGAACCACTGGACCAAATTTCTCAGGATTTCAATGGTATAAGTGGTACTGGTTACTTTTACAGGTGGAATCAAGATAATATATCTGAAATGAGAGAGAATTTACAAAATGTACTACACGATTTAGATGGTATAGTATCCTCTATGGAGGATGGTGTAGATATCTCAGAATCTATTTCTAATTTTGCACATTGTCTGAATGAAGTATTTGAGCCATATTGTAAACATAATATATGTAATAAACAAAAACGTAAGGATGTCGGTAGAAATTAACCCTGGTCTAATCAGGGATGTAAAGATTTGTATAGAATCTACAAAGAGAAACTTTTTTTTATATTCAATAGAAGCAGAAGTCATTTTAATAGACAATTAATGATTGAATGTAAAAACGATTATTAAAAAAATGTATGTATAGGGCAAAATGTGAGTTTATGCGATGTCAAGGTAGCCAGTTAGAATATCTGAGGCGCACTTCGCCAAGAGAATTTTTTAATTTTTTTAAAAATCGTAGGCCAACAAAAAATTGTTATCTTCGTGTAGAAGAATTTTATGAACATTTCAGAAACCTAGGACTCTGTAAAGATGTAACGTATACTGATATTTCTAATACAGAATATGATATGAGTGCTGTATTTGATGAACTAGATGTTAACATAAATGTTGAAGAGGTTGTAGATGTTATAAACTGTTTAAAAAGCAGAAAATCGCCAGGAAAAGATAATTTGATAAATGAGTATTTAACATATATGTGTGAAAACCTAAGCCCACTTTTAACAAGAATATTAATGTTATTTTTATACAGGTAATATTCCTCTCACATGGTGTGAAGGTGAAATAGTTCCTATCCTTAAAAAGACAGACCCAGATGTAACAGATAACTATAGGGGCATTACCCTCATGAGTTGTATGTTAAAAATATTTACATCAATACTTAATAATAGACTGATGAAATGGTCCGAAAGTAACTCTGTTTTAACTGATGCACAGTTTGGATTCAGACGAGGGGTTGGCAGCATAGCGACTTTTTTAGAGTAGAACAAGGAGTTCTTCAGGGAGAAGCACTATCTCCTCTACTTTTTTCTTTATATTTAAATGATTTTGAGAATGCTTTTATCATGTCTAACTGTCAAGATATTGATCTCCAAGAAGTGTCATTGTTGTTAATGTTATATGCAGATGACATGGTATTATTTTCCGATTCTCCTGAGGGATTACAAAAAATGCTTGATGTGCCTTACTTATATTGTAATGATTGGAAATTATCTGTAAATGTAAGTACAACTAAAATAGTAGTATTTAGGAAATCTGGTCGATTGAATCAAAGTTTTAAATGGTATTATAATGATGCAGAAGTTGAAGCTGTCAATCAGTTTACTTATCTTGGTCTCACTCTGACATACACAGGTAATTTTATAAATCTCAGATAAAATTGGCTGCTCAAGAAAGGAAATGTAACTATGTTACATCTGTAAACTAAGGATTTTTTGTTCTTTAATATTTGGTTGGAAATATTGTACACAAATAATGTTATGTTAAAACAAGTGTATGTAAATATTTTATGTATGTACATTTTGTATTTTGTAATTGTCTAATGAGTATGTAATCTGATAAGCCATATGGCTTAAGGAATAAATAAACAAACAAACAATAGTTGATGACTTGGTAGGTGTGTACTGAAATCCACACTCGTTCAATTAACTCACTTACTGGAATTACATTGCAACTTGCGCCATTGTCTAATTGAAACTTTATGGGTGTTTTGCCGATATTCATACAGTGTAGTTGCATAAACATGTTTCTTTAGTTCGGACGTGACGCTTCGGATTGTGTCATAGTAGTTTTCATTAGAGTCAGAGTCTGAGTCCTTAACAGTAACTTGATGCAATTTCCTGTTGAAATTACCCGGTTTCCTTCCAGAATTTTGCACTGACTGTGAGTGTTGTCCACACATAGATTTAAAGTGGTCCTTCTTTTCACACTTGTGGCATGTTTCTCCATACGCTGGACACTTAAGTTTGCTAGCTTCATGTCTACAACCACAATACTTACAATTTTTAGCCAGCAATTTGGCTCTCACAGCTGTTTCTGTTAGAGTCTCAATCTCCTTCGTTCTCTTTTTTGACAATTTTGATGCTCTGCATATATCAAGACAGCTTTTCAGAGTTAAGTTCGTTTCTCGTAAAAGTCGTTCACGTAGGTGCAAGTCTCTTATTCCACAAACAATGCGGTCACGGACTAACGACTCCCCTAATTCGCCAAAGCCACAATATGCTGCTAAAAGTTAAGGTTCAGTCACATATCTGTAAATTGTTTCCCCACTTTGTTGATTCCTAGAATTAAACTTGTATTGTTCCACACTCTCGTTTTTCATAGGGTTACAATAGGCATCGAATATTTCTAAAATTACCTTCAAAGTTCTTCAGCATCTGTGAATGTTGATGTGTCATACACTTCTCTTCCACGTGTTCCGATGAAGTATTTAAGCATTTTTACCTTCTGTTTCTCGTCTGATCCCGCCATTGCTAGGTCAACATAAAGCAAGAATTCTTCCTTCCATTTTTCCACGTGTGTGCTAAATCTCTAGCATCGAAATTAAGCGTTTCTGGTGCTGTCAATTTATCCATGGCTAGGTATCGCTAAACCTGAGGTCCTTTAGATTATACATGTAACGCTGCCGCCATGTTTCTTTTGTGTCTGTTCTGAGTGGATGATGTAAGATAAAGACTCAGAATATTCAGAACGGCATTTAGGACCCGGACCACAATTAGCTTACATATAGACTCAAATAGTAGAAACATGTGTTTTATTTCGTTTGTAACTTTTTTAAAAAGCTTTATTTCTTAAATATTTTTGACCAAATGATAGAGCAATGTGTCAGATAAATATTCATATCCAAAAATAGCGGTGTTCAAAGTGGTAGTCCCTGGTAATTAATAAGCCTATGACGTCATGTCCTCAGAATAGCTCTCGGTCGGCTTAAAAAGTGTAAACAAACCAAATTACCTCCCATTTCAATACCATTTTTATGCATAATTTATGCTTGAAATGCACCTTGATGCATATCATTGTAAACTTTAGACATTAAACTTTTATTCTGTACCCAAAAAGTATCACAAACATGTCAGCTGTTTTTATTATTGTCAATGAAAATGAGGCATGTGAATTTACTACATGTGCTACATTTCAGCCTGTTGACCTTCACCTTTTAATTGTGGACCGGATCCTATATGGAAGCATATGATTCATAAAAAAAATTTTAAGGCCATATTTCAAATCCTTAGATACTTCTAAAATAAAATACCAAGTTTGAATGAAATTGGTTGATACCTATATGTATAATTACATGTTATGTATACTAAGGCATTTGCAGAAAAGAAATGGCAAAAACTGGCAAGCATGAAATTTTAAAATTGAACTATGCAAAAACTGTTAGACAAGAAAAGAAACTAATTATTACAAGTAACATGTTTATACCTCTTAAACATACAAACACTCTTAAAAATGCATAACATCAGATTTTTAGATTTTTACGGAATCTGATAATCTATACCCTGTTTTTTCATAAATTTTTCTTACATTAAGAAATATTAATTCTAACATGTAAATGTGAGAGTGTCAATAGGGGTACACATTTTAAGTACATTTATCCATAAATTCAATGATGTATCACATTACTGATAAAAGTGTATATAGCATTCAAAATAAACAGGTTTTTAAGCCCACCCCCACATCCTTTTTCCTGGCTGTAAAGAGGGGCCATGTGCAGCTGATTGGCTAAGAGTCTTTGTATAGGTAATCTTAATACCCTATGGGAGTCTGTTTTGACAGGTAATTGTCAAAGGAATATATTGCAGTAAACACTAAAAAATGTCCAAATAAACATTGTCTTAATTATTTTTTCCGCTCTTCACTATAAAAGGTGACCGTAAAAGAAGAAAAAATCCTAATTTTGGGTTTAAAAAAGGGAACACTCATTATATTAAGGCTCATCAGGCTAAATCAAATGCTGCAGGCACTTCAAGTTCAGCATCAAACTTCCAGGGATCCCCAGAGATTGAGACAACACAGCCCCTTGCTGAAGACCAGGAAAACATCTCAAGGACACCAATCCTTCGTCCCAGGCCTGAGCCATGCCAGGAGCTCAAAAATGAAGAGGCGTCTAATGAGTTTGAAGGAAACCGCATTTTTGACATAACATTGGTCTTGGAAATGTTCGATGATGCAGCCAAAAGCCATTTTGACCAGTCCAAGCACTGCAATTTTCCAGTGTGGGAATACTCAGGACAGAGTAAATGGGGGTTTGGATGGCAGAAGAGACTAATGTGTACGGAATGTAATTTTCAGACAAATTACTATAAATTATACACTGAAATTCCTACCTTTAACAAACCAGGCCCTAATCCTGCCAGTATCAACTGGAACTTTCAATTAGCCCTGCAGAACACCTCCATGGGGAATCGACGCAGTCGGGAAATGGTAGCTGCCTTAAACTTTCCTCCTCCTAACCGCAGCTCTATGCAAAGGGCCAGCAACCAGGTCAACGCAGCCACTTTAGCCTTGAATAAGAAAGACATGGGTGAGAAAAGACAACTGGTTAAGGCCATCAACCGGGACAAGGATCAAGAACATCCAGAGGAAATGGACATTGCCATAGATGGACGCTACAACTCCATAACCTTCGGTAGCAGCAAAAAGCCAGGCTACAATGCATCACAAGTTTACGCCATTGCATGTGAGACCAACATCAACAAACAGTATATAATGGGTGCAGCAATGCAGAGCAAACTTTGCTGGACTGGAGCCTGGCTTCGAGGTAATGGTTATGATGTTCATTGTCCGGGGGGTCGTGAAGACTGCACAGCTATCATTTAAATGTTCTCACCTCTTTCAGAGTACGAGATGGCTAAATCCATAGGTGAAGATCTGGCAGCCGACGGGTTCAAGGTGAAGCACGCCACAACAGACGGTGATGCCCGGTCAGCCCAGGGATTCCAAGATGCCATGCGCATTTTTCATCCAGACTGGCAGGTCACTCGACTGGCAGACCCAAACCATGTCAGCAGAGCCCAGTTCCGGCAGTGTCGCAGTGCCCACTTCAGCCCAGAGATGTTTCCCTGCAAAACAAGGACGAGGTTAGAACACATGAGGAAAGTTTTTGCACAAGATGTAAAGGCTCGGTGCAGCTTAGTCTATAAAAAACTCGTGAATACTTACACTGGAGATATCAACATCATCTGTGGTAAACTTCCTCTTGTCATCGAAAGTACCATCCTCTGCTACTCCGGAGACTGTTCTAAATGTCGTAGGAATTCAGTGGTGTGTGAGGGTGGAGACAGACACAACTAGTGGAATCAGTCTTATTTCCTCGCCCCAAACAAACTGACATCCCTGCACCTGCATGAAGATGACAAACACTTGTTAAAAGTCATTCTTGAGATGCGACTAAGCCAAAGTGTCATTGAGGAAATGAAACTCAACACTTCAACTCAGAAATGTGAAGGTCTTAACAGAGCATTTTTATGAAATTATTCTATAATGCATAACCTACCTCCTGTCGAATTTCATTGTCACATCTTTAAAAATAAATTCAGGGGAAACTTGCAAACACCCCATCATCAGGACCCGGACCACAATTAGCTTACACATAGACTTATATAGTAAAAACATGTGTTTTCTTTTGTTTGTAACTTTTTTAAAAAGCTTTATTTCTTAAATATTTTTGACCAAATGATAGAGCAATGTGTCAGATAAATATTCATATCCAAAAATAGCGGTGTTCAAAGTGGTAGTCCCTGGTAATTAATAAGCCTATGACGTCATGTCCTCAGAATAGCTCTCGGTCGGCTTAAAGAGTGTAAACAAACCAAATTACATCCCTTTCAATAAACATTTTTATGCATAATTTATGCTTGAAATGCACCTTGATGCATATCATTGTAAACTTTTGACATTAAACTTTTATTCTGTACCCAAAAAGTATCACAAACATGTCAGCTGTTTTTATTATTGTCAATGAAAGTGAGGCATGTGAATTTACTACATGTGCTACATTTCAGCCTGTTGACCTTCACCTTTTAATTGTGGACCGGATCCATTTATGAAACCGGAAGTAAACATGAAAAAAATTAAAGTGCACAAGACAAGTCGTACATGAAATATAATAAGTAGGTCGTACTAATATTGAGAATAACAAATACGTTACAACGTGTATTTTTTTCAGCAGAGTTTTACTGGTTTCATACAAATAGCACGCTCGCAATAGAACTTGTCCGCGAACTTTTCTAACAACCCTCGTACACGTCTAATTTGCTTACAAATATACACATGCACGTCGTACAGGCAATATCAAGAGCTTTTAATAGACCCTTGGTCATTCTTTGGTAATTAAGAATGTCAGTGATTGGATATATAACACAGACTGATTTATAAATAGAAGTGTCAATCAAAGTTAAGTTAATGTTTTAAAAGTTATCAATAAAATGTAAAATGCAAAATGTAATAATCCAAAAATCGTGTTATTACATTTTGCGTTATTTCATTCTGTGTTGATTATGTTGATCTCGACGCAAAATGTAATAATTCCAGTATTACATTTTGCGTTGTTATAACATTTCGCGTTGTAACACACCACCTATCATATTCTAAAAGATTTATTGGTTCCTGCTTAAAATAAAAGAAGAGTTTGAGGAAGAAGAAAGTGTGACAGACGGACAGACCAGGGTAACAACAATATACCCGAACTTTATTTCAGAAAGTGCGAGTATAATAAGAAACTATATTGTTCAGTGTAAAGAGAGTCAAAGGGTCCTTAATACTTTTTTTTAAAACGGCAAATATCATGCTTGCTAAAATCCCATGACTTTCTGCCCCTCCCCCAACCCCCACCACCACCACCAGGGTGTTGCCTTTGACCCGTGTGGGATGTGAGTGGTTCTCAGACCTCTTGCCTAACTAAAAGTTCGTGCTGAACTACGGCCTTGGAGAAATTTTATTGCCAGAGCTGCAATAATAAATAATAGAAGCACAATGTGGATATAAAATGCTGATCTAGACATTGAAAATGATTATTTTGTCATATGTTGATCTCAAACTTTAGATTGAAAGTTCATCTATAATTGATCATTTGACTAAACCGACCCTGCTTGTATAAAGATAAAAAATGGAATCCAGAATCGTTGTTAGCAATAAGATTCAAAGATACACAAATACATGTAATTTGAATACATGTGTAGCGGACAGTATATACGGAACTTATACTGCCTCGCTAGTGAGCTAGCTTTTCTTGTGATGCGGTAGAGTCTCTCTCTATTTCAGGCAAGTTAAGCAACGGTGAGCCTGCATAATCCTTGGATGGGTGACCGCTTTACGTTATAAAATCGATCGGTTGCAACGGTGGGATTCTGGTATTTGGGGACCTGCCTCAGGGAGTCTTAAAGCTAGGACTTAGTTTCCAATAACAGACTTGGTGTCTGTGGACGGCAGGGGTTGTCGCAGCTGAAGAGGTCCCCGACCTGTTTCATGAAGCTCTAAGGGTAGGACTTTGTGTCCAGGTACGGACTTAGTGTCCGTGGACGGCATTGGTTGCCGGTACTGAAAAGGTCCAGACACTCAAAAAGAATTCATGCTAAGCTTCGGGTCAAAGCTCCCCTACGCGGGGGAAAGGTTGCGGACAGTATATAGGGAACTTATACTACCTCGCCAGTCAGCTTGCCTTTCTAGTGATGCGGTAGAGTCTCCCTATGTTTCAGGCAAGTTAAGCGACAGCGAGCCTGTAAAACACTTGGATGGGGGAGGGCTTCACGTTACACATGATTAAAAGACCATTTTATTTTGTAAAGGCTTCCAATACGTTATATTTCCATTAGTGAACTCTTCAAAATTAGAGGCGCGTTTGGTCGTCTGACAGGGACAGCATGGCGTTGCGGATAATACAAAACATGCCAAACTCAATCCAATTTTTAATGTTAAATGTATTTGTCATTCCAATTAAAGAATAGAAGAACTAAAAGACATATGTAAGAGAGCGAGAACCCTAAATTTATCATCCATTAATAAAAAAAATACGACATTTCCGAGGCACGTGTATTGTATTTAGATGTACCATACGATAAATAGATACATACGATCAACAATAGATATATATAAATTGATATCGTTGTCATTCCTACTCTTGATGTATATAAAGTCCACAACAATAAAATATTTCATTTGCATTTTCTTAGGATTTGTTCATCGACATTCAACATATTGTTTAAATGTTTACGTTACGTTTGTCCCTGAAATCCCGCGAGATTTGTACATTTTCCGACTTTTTCACAAAAGAGCGCACTAAGAAGTATAACTCTTCCATAGTGGAAATAGAACGTATTGTCCAAATGGCGAGCCAATTTTTATCGAGGGTTGGGCTAATTGTCCAAAGGGCAAGTTATCTTAGGAGCGACTTTTCTTGCATTTGGTTCATGCGCTAACCTACTTAACATCATCAGATCTGGTTTAACTTTGATGTTATGCTTTTTCGTGGACGTCAGAGTCCATACAACAATAACGGACTAATAAGGTGGTTTAACACTTTGCTAAGTCGTGACCTGACAGAGAACGTCCTATAAAACGTTTTATGGAAATAAAGTTTTATATCTTCTACCCTGATTGTGTGGGATAAATTAACGATTATCATCAGCTTGTAACTGATCCATGGGCATCTACTCGTACCATATCAAACCAGTATCTCAAAACAGGCGTTACTTGCAGATCATCAGAACATTCTTCAAACCTTTATGTGAAAGGTGAGACACCAACATCGGATCAATTTTTAATAGTTCATTGTCTACATGCTTGGTTATCTACCTATATACTTTAAAATTGTAATCCATTTAGAGTTTCAGTATATGAACGATTGAACAAAACTTTAATGAAAATAATTACATGTGCTAGGTGAATAAAGTGCCAAGCAAACTATTCTACTCTGTTAAAAAAAACAGTTTTTTTTTCTAATGAAGGCTTTTGTAATGATTATAGCAAAAACCTGTGTGTATTTGTAAAGCTAGAATATTGAGGTATACCAAGGAAAGACTAGTCCCTACCTTCAAAAAGCACCTTTGTCTTCATTGCATCATATGCTATTCAGAACTGTAATATTGCTTAAACTTTATAAAGCGCATGGTGGCCGACCACAATTTTTTAAAGGCTTAAAAAAGATTATGTTAAAAAATCTCCAGTGTTTCGTTATTATTCGAAGGCTTGGGTACAGGGTTACGCAAAATAATGTAGTTGGATAAAATCATCTTCAAACACGTAAAAGATATGTGTCAGCTAGCTTCTTTATACATGTATGTGTAAAATCAGTGCTAACAGGTAAGTCATCTCAAGTTGTTTTTTAAGTGGGATCCAAGATAGGAGAATATGGATTAACAATGTTGCGTTGGGTCTGTCAATGTCTTTGTCTGCAACTCTAATCATACCCATAACGTTTGAAAGCGAGAAAAATGGTTGTGACATATAGAATATCACACTGCTGTTTTGATCTCGGCCTTGGTATCAGCCCGAGCGGTTGGTATCGGCCCAAGCCCGGAGGGCGCGGGCCGAGACCATCCGAGGGCTGATTCCAGGGACAAGATCAAAACAGTGGTGTGGTGTTGTTTATATCATATATATAAAACCAAAGAAATGAAAGAACAAATATTAAGACTTTTTCCCAACAAAATCTATACTACTATATTAAAATAATAGACTCGGATTTTTGGCCTTTAATACCGATAAATCGGAAGAGTACTGTCTATTGTTTTATATATTTTAAACATCATTGGTACTTGAAGATTACCAATTTGTTTTTATTTTTTCTCAATTAAGCTTCGCTAATTAAGTACAGTTCTGTGTAAAAATCATGCAAAGGGTGATACATGAGGGTTCTCAGAATTTGATGATTTTCTACACATAGTTTTCTTTTGCCCAATGAACCATGTATGCAAAAGGAAAAATGTTCTGATTCACGGTTACCATGGAAACGTGGATAAAGAAATTTCCCTAGCAACCAGCCGATTTTCAGCTTCGATGGACTCAAAAATCTCTTATCTTTCAGGCTCAAATTAAATGTAAATACTAAAAGACTTTCTTTTTCATTGCTGTTATTCTCAATATAATTATCTAAACAGTTTTCACAATCAAAAATATAGAAATAAGATTTAAAGATATATCTGTGATAGATGTGGGAATATATGCATGTTTTTCCTTTTTTGCTGACTCAACATTTTCCTTGATTTTGGAATTATTCAATGCCTAATTACTCCGCTGATGGACCTCATACAGACATCCCTTGTATATAACATAAAAGCAGAGGATTTTGTCTTTTAGAATTTGAATTCAGAAGCGTATAATTTTTAAACATTTCTATCCGTTGCCTAGCAACAAAAATGGATGTTTTGATGAATAAAAAGAGAAAAAATGTAAAATGCTAAAGTCATAAATCACATAACTTGTTATCTTTGAATACTCAAAACAAATTTTATAATAAGTTGAAATTTTTGAGACTTCTCTGCAAACTATGGAATGTTTTATAATTTGTAATCTCCATGGTAACAGCAATTTCCCCTTAGCAACACATCATAGAATAATAATTTTAGCATGTTCACGTACCTGTTGTTAAGGATTCTTCAAAGCATGCTGTAAAATTGTGATAAGGCAAATTTTACAATGCAATTAGTATCTTATGAAATTCTATTTTTCACTTGATTTTACCATGGCAATGATTCTGAGCACTTAGCAACCAATGTAACCTATGTAGAGTTAAGAGTCATTCTCTGTAGGAATTTCAACTGTTTTGATACTCAGAATCAAAATTACAGGACATTGTTATGTAAAATCATTGCTTTTACAAAATATACATAAATATATGCATTTGCAATCAAGATTTAAAAATTCAGACTAAGAATGTTACCATGGTTACGGGTATAAATATTTTTTGTTTATATCTTTTCAACTTTATTTTCCTTAAAAAAATGAAATATACAAGCACGGGTTTTCATGTTTTGAAAAAGAATATTAATGCACTGCTTTAATTACTATTTCATGAATGAAATAAATTCATTTTTTTATTAAAGTATTCTATAAAATGAATGTTCGCATTTAGGCATTAATTTTCTGTACATTTTTGTTATGCTTGTACCAGAAAATTGAATCTGATGTGGGATTTCTGTGAGGCAAATCCTACTCTAGAGTCATTTTTCCGTGGGGGAAATCCTACTCTTAGAGCCAGTTTTCCAGGGGGAAAAATGTTATTAAGGATTCTTCAAAGCATGCTGTAAAATTGTGATTAGGCAAATTTTACAATGCAATTAGCATCTTATCAAAGTTTTTATTTTACTTGATTAACCCATGGCAACGATTCTGTGAACATAACAACCAATGTAATCTATGAAGAGTTGAGAGTCATTCTCTTAAGCACTTCAACAGTTTTGTTACACAGAATCAAGATAACGGAACATTGACAATTATGGACCCTCTATACTCTAGAGGAAAAAATTGTTTGGACATTGAGAAAATTATAGTGTGTAAAGGTATAAATATTGAGCTTATCTATCACATTTTCAACATAGGGTACCCTGCATTTATCCTCAGGAAAAATGTTCAAAGACAATGAAGTACTGATGAACAGAAATCATTGTTGTTTACTTAAGTGGGCAAAATGCCTGCAAATGAAGTGTTCAGTCTATTCATCTTGGCCTATTAAAATTTTATGAATGCTTGATTTGATCACAAATGAAGTAATAAACTGTACATTTCAATTTATTTTATTTTGATCAAAGGGCAGATTTTTCTATCTGCATAAAAGTATCACAAAATCAGAACTCTTTAGTGTGCAGTGTATAGAGGGCTCTTAAAATGATTGCTGGTAGAATATATATATATATATATATATATATATATATATATATATATATATATATATATATATATATATATATATATATATATATATATATAATGTTATACATTCTGCAATCAAGTCTTAAAACCAAAACTAAGAAGGAAACTTGTGTTATTTTTTTTTTTTTTTTTTTTTTTTTTTTTTTTTTTTGCATATAAAACTTTTTCCTGTAATGCGCCATTTGATTCGTTAAATTTTACTTTAAGTCATAAAATCTATGTTGCATTCGTACAATATGACCAATATCAAAAACCTATCAATCATCTAGACGTTGCTATTAAAAATTGTACATCTTAACCTTAATTGTAATGATGGAGAATCATTTTCGATTTTATTCTCTTCTCCCTTAGATATATATGTTTTGTTAGAATACACTAGTTTGCGACAGTTTGGTTGAATTTGACCAGCGGGTTTTGTAGAAAAAAGTTGAAAAAATAAGAAATGAACAACGGGCAGACGGACAGATAGACAGAAGACAGGTGATTAGAAAAGCTCACTTCGTCACCTTTCCTTATGTTTGTAGTAATTTTCCAGTATCACTAGCTTATGGTGTTTATTCGGTACTCAAGAGCTTGCTCTGAGTACGATCAATTTTTTAAAGCGAGGCATGCTACTCACTGATAAGTTTATGTTACAGGGATTTCAACAACCTCATTTAAAGTTGGTATTTCGTAAATATTATGGCCGTTAATGACCTTGTTAGCAAATATACCCGATCATTGGACCGTATTTGGATGACTTGTCTTATACCAATTGTTACGCCTTTGTTTTTATACTGAATTGACCAAGGAAAGTTCCGTCATCCTGATAAATACATAGGGCTCACAGCAGGTGTGACCGGTCAACAGGGGATGCTTACTCCTCCTAGGCACCTGGTCCAACCTCTGGAATTTCCCACAGGCACTTGGGGTATGGACCCCCTCACCTTTTCCATTTTTTTTTCTTTTTAAATTTGGAATAGAGTCACCTTTTCCCTATTTTTGTATTCTAAAATGCACTATATATTATCTATAATGTTACTCTTTTGTCTCTATATGCTGTTTTTAAATATACCGTTTTCGACTGATACATAAAAAGAGAGAAGGCTTGCAACTCTTTTCTCGTCATCTGCCTCACCTCGCTTAAACTTCGCCTGATTATTTATCTAAAGCATAAGAACACATGGAATATGCATATGTCAATAGATTTGTTACACATTCTTCTTCCTTTTCATATTTCCATTTAATTTTTATGTGCCCCCGATTTGTAAATATTTCGAATAAATCACCCTCATCTAGGGTAAATTTTCTCGGTGTGCACCAGCTGGGACGGAAGTGCAATAATGGTAGCTCTAACTTTAAAAATGTTCTGCATTAATAAAAAAAATCCAGGCTTTGTAATAAAAATATTGTGAAATTTGGTTGTGTGGGTCGTATGTTTTATGTTAATCTTCATCCATCAGAATCTGCTAGTTCGAGTTATATATCTTGTTTTTCACAGAACTTACCGTTACATGTAATATGAAGAGAAAACTCGAGATTTTTCCCTCTTGCATTTTATGTTCCCAATGACATTACACTTAATGATGACACCCGAAAATACCGGGCACTTCCGTCCCAGCTGGTGCACACCGAGAAAATTTACCATAGATGCGGGTGATTTAATCGAAATATTTACAAATCGGGGGCACATAAAAATTAAATGGAAATATGAAAAGGAAGAAGAATGTGTAACAAATTTATTGACATATGCATATTCCATGTGTTCTTATGCTTTAGATAAATAATCAGGCGAAGTTTAAGCGAGGTGAGGCAGACGACGAGAAAAGAGTTGCAAGCCTTCTCTCTTTTTATGTATCAGTCGAAAACGGTATATTTAAAAACAGCATATAGAGACAAAAGAGTTACATTATTGATAATATATAGTGCATATTAGAATACAAATATAGGGAAAAGGTGACTCTATTCCAAATTTAAAAAGAAAAAAAAATGGAAAGGGGGGGGGTTCCATACCCCAAGTGCCTGTGGAATTTCCAGGGGTCCGTGTTTTATGCCCTATTCACATATTTGTAATGTTTATAGATTTTTCATTTGAGCATATTTTAATATGATCTACATAAATATATTAGGCAGCAGACATTGCCTATAATTATAGCCTTGTCTATGACAATTAGAAACTAAGTCTAATGGCTATAACTTTTGTATCTAGAGGCCCATTGGCTACACTACTCACCTAAGCACTTGGGCTTATTAAAAAAACAGAACACAGTTCAGAATTGAAAACTTAAAATAAAATATTGATCCAAAATTATTTGACAAAACAAAGGCCTAACTATTTAAAGATGTTTCCATATCTATTTACCTAATCATAGCTTTACAAGATTTTCCCTATACATCTGATCTTCTATCGTGGTCCTCACCCTAAGCCCGGGGACATTTGATTTGGACAAACTTAAAATTTGCACTTAGGATGCTTCTGAATTTAAATGACTAATCCTGGCTTTGCTGTTTTTAAGCTTTTCTATATATAGTAAAACATGCTTATATCGAAGTATCAGGGATAGATAGTTTTAATACATTATAAGTTTATCTAATGGGTAGTATCCACCACACGTGTGGGATTAAACTAATTACGTTTAATCTCATACTTGTGGTGGATAGTACCCATAAGATAAAGTTATGTTTTATCCTTGTGTATGCTTTATAAATAGCACTACCGGTTTTGAAACAATCCCTTGCTTCAAGACGTAAAACTTTCGAAACTTTTATTTTTGAAAGTTCTTGCGTTTTAACATAAATGATAATAAGCGAACATTTTGTTAAAACAAGAAAGCTGTCGTTTTACCTCAACGAACTTTCATTTTTTTTAAAAACTGACTACTGTAAATATGAATGTTAACCCCACTCCCCACACCACCAACACGTTCTCACAGGAAACATTAGGCCTATCAGTGAAGATGGTGTTGCATGATTCATTTTACCATTCAAGAAAGTCTAGCTACTTTCATCAATACTTTCTTACATACTATATTATACTATATAAGTTACCATGATTCTTTAAATAGCCAGCTTAGCACTGTCACCCTACACAGAATGATTTCAGAGCACGATTACATTTAATGATTCCTCGGTCTTTACAATGTGTACAACTTCAAAATCAAAAGTTTGTATAAAATGAATCTTCAACAAATTCTCTTATATGTTTTAAAAGACGCAGCAAATATCATTCCAAGATTTCATATTTTGTATAGATTTACAAAAACTTTTTTTCAGCATTTCAACGTAAACAGTGCGGCGTCATCAATTTACGCCTCTTCGATTTGGATAGAAATCAATTAACATCATTTTTCAAGGATTATCTTAATTTTTTGTGAAAAAAGAAAATCTTATGAGATAACTAACATATCTATAACATATCTATAACATATCTATAACATATCTATAACATATCTATAATTGTGCGATTAATAAAACATATATGATTGTGTGACGTGGTATTTGCTTTATTCACGTCGTATAAATTGTGTATATTCGCTCGGCAACCATCGGGAATGTACACCATTTCAACTCATTTGATAAAGTACAGTACCAAATATTTTCTTAACCCACAGATCACTTAGCTGTAAGCGTCATTTCATATATAAGCTCCTTATTTATAAGCATGCTTTTCTGTATTCCTTTCTTTAACTTTGATCATTGTTGTGACTCCACACTATTCCTAGGTGTTATGATTTGAACAATAAAAAGATGCTTGAACCATCTGCTCTGGTTAGCAAAAAATGGACCAAAAAACTCGAAACCTGATTTGTAAGTCAACAATATCAAGAGACATACCAAAAATCATCTCATTATCTACCGGTCTTGTAGAGTAGGATTTCCCCTCGAAACCCCCCCCCCCTGGAAAACTGGCTCAAGAGTAGAATTTCCTCCCGGAAAATAGACTCTAGAATAGGATTTCCCTCACGGAGAAATGACTCTAGAGTAGGATTTCCCCCCACAGAAATCCCACATCAGATTCAATTGTCGGTACAAGCATAGGAAAAAGTACGGAAAATTTACTATGCCAAATGCGAACATACGTTTTATAAAATACTTAATTAAAACAATGAATTTATTTCTTTCATGAAATAATAATAAACGAAGTGCATTAATATTTTTTTTCAACAATTGAAAACCCGTGCTTGTATATTTCTTTTTTTTTTAATTTAGAGAGATCAATGAGTTCTGAATGAAAATGGAGAAATAAAACTGAAATGATATAAACAACAAGAGGCCCATGGGCCACATCGCTCACCTGAGCTCTGTGGCTAGGAAAAAAGCAAAAATCAGTTCAGTATTGAAAAGCTTTAATGCATAAGTGGTCCCAACCTACCCCTAAAAAGGGGTGTGCAATGATTTGAACAAAATTGAATCTACACTAACTAAAGTTGCTTTCATATTTCTTTGACTAATTGCGACTTTTTCACTACAAATTTGAACTTTCATTATGGTCCCACCCTACCCCCCGGGGGTCATGATTTGAACAAATCTGAACCTACACTATCTGAGGATGCTTCCATATAAATATAACTAATCATAGCTTTGCTCTTCTTGAAAACAAGATTTAAAAAAATGTCCTGTGTATTCCTATGCATAACTTTAATCATTATTTGTGACCCGTACATATCCCCAGGGGATATTTATATATACCAGGGGGTCATGATATTTATCAAATATGAATCTACACTACCTTAGGATACTTCCTAATAGTTAATAACCAATCATGGCTTTGCTGTTCTTGAGAAGATTTTTCCTATATATATTTCTCTGTAAAACTTCAGAATGACCCTCGGGGGTCATGATTTTAACAACCTTGAATCTACACCACCTCAAGATGCTTCCATGTAAATATGACTAATTATGGGTTTGATGTTCTTAAGAAGAAGATTTTTAATTTTTTTTCCCTATATATTCCTATGTAAAACTTTGATCGTCCATTGTGGCCCCACCCTACCCCCGGGAGTCATGATTTTAAACAACTTGAATCTACACCACCTGAGGATGCTTCCATATAAATATGACCAATTATAGCTTTGCTGTTCTTGAGAAGAAAAAGATGTTTAAAGATATTTCCTGTATATTCCTACGTAAAAATTTGATCGTCCATTGTGACCCCACCCTACTCCCGGGGGTCATGATTTTAACAAAATTGAATCTACACTACCTGAGGATGATTCCACATGAGTTTCATCTTTCCTGGCCCAGTGTTTCTTGAGAAGAAGATTTTTAAAAGATACCATTAATATTTATTATTAATTATCTCCCCTTGGAAGAGAGCGTGGCACTTCATTTGAACAAACTAGAATTCAATTTATCCAACGATACTCTGTGCCAAGTTTGGTTGAAATTGGTCCATTAGTTCTGGAGAAGAAGATGGTATTGTGAAAAGTTTACAACGACGACAGACAACGGACAAATTTCGATTAGAAAAGCTCACTTGAGCCTTCGGCTCAGGTGAGCTAAAATGTTTATACCCGTCACTATGGTAACATTCTTAGTTTTATTTTTTAAATCTTGATTGCAAATGTATATATATATAAATGTATATTTTGTACCACAATGATTTTACATAACAATGTCCTGTAATCTTGATTCTGAGTATCACAACAATAGAAATTTCTTCAGAGAATGACTCTTAACTCTACATAGGTTACATTGGTTGCTAAGTGCTCAGAATCGTTGCCATGGGAAAATCAAGTGAAAAATAGAATTTCATAAGATACTAATTGCATTGTAAAATTTGCCTAATCATAATTTTACAGCATGCTTTGAAGAATCCTTAACAACAGGTACGTGAACATGCTAAAATTATTATTCTATGATGTGTTGCTAAGGGGAAATTGCTGTTACCATGGAGATTACAAATTATAAAACATTCCATAGTTTGCAGAGAAGTCTCAAAAATTTCAATTTATTGTAAAAATTTGCTTTGAGTATTCAAAGATAACAAGTTATGTGATTTATGACTTTAGCATTTTACATTTTTTCTCTTTTTATTCATCGAAACATCCATTTTTGTTGCTAGGCAACGAATAGAAATGTTTAAAAATTATACGCTTCTGAATTCAAATTCTAAAAGACAAAATCCTCTGCTTTTATGTTATATACAAGGGATGTCTGTATGAGGTCCATCAGCGGAGTAATTAGGCATTGAATAATTCCAAAATCAAGGAAAATGTTGAGTCAGCAAAAAAGGAAAAACATGCATATATTCCCACATCTATCACAGATATATCTTTAAATCTTATTTCTATATTTTTGATTGTGAAAACTGTTTAGATCATTATCTTGAGAATAACAGCAATGAAAAAGAAAGTTTTTTAGTATTTACATTTAATTTGAGCCTGAAAGATAAGAGATTTTTTAGTCCATCGAAGCTGAAAATCGGCTGGTTGCTAGGGAAATTTCTTTACCCATGTTTCCATGGTAACCATGAATCAGAACATTTCCCTTTTGCATACATGGTTCATTGGGCAAAATAAAACTATGTGTGAAAAATCATCAAATTCTGAGAACCCTCATATATCACCTTCATGCCTATTTTGCATGATTTTTACAAAGAACTGGGCCCCGTTTTACAAAAGAACTTACGACTAAGACCAAAATGTAATTTTGCAAATAACTTTCCTTTTTTCATTAATATGACAATGGTTTTAATCTTTTGAAAAAGATTTTAAAAAGATATATTTATGCTGGCAAATTGTAATAGAAACATCAATTGTGCAAGATTTTACAATCACCTCAAATTTTTGGTCTTAGTCGTAAGTTATTTTGTAAAAGGGACCCCTGTACTTAAGTGTACTTAGTTATATTCCAGATGACGAAATTACGAAACGAAAAACATAGGATCTTAGTACTAATTCTCATGGACGGGCCCTCATTTCCTTGTGTAAATCCACGCAGCTAAGAATTCTAAACGGTCGGTCTTCTGAAGACAAAACCGGAAAAGTAACGTTTTGTAGTGCGAGATGAACTAGTTTAATAGACTATGTCCTAGTTGAAGATATTTTGAAGATATTTTCTTGCAATACAAATTATGTCATTTCTGTGTTGGCGATTTTAATATGCATTATATATATATATATATATATATATATATATATATATATATATATATATATATATATATATATATATATATATATATATATATATCACGCGCCTATTTATCTTTACATTAAATACAAAAGTAATCAAAAAGGAGGACCACAATATTCACCCCGTCCCTTCTATGAAGTCGGAATAAAAAATCATGGGATCTGATGCAACAAATGATATTAAAATACATGTAGACAACTGCATGCCAAATATAATATCTTCCTTGGGAAATATCGACGAATCTCCAGAGGGCATCAACAATACAGTTAAACACTTCTCAGATGCAATATTGGATAGGTTTAAAAAATTCTGCGAAAAAAAATCACATATAACCCTAATAAGAAACAATACATAACAAAAACACCAAGGACAGAGGACAAACTATGGTTTGATGATCAGTGTCGAGCTTTATATAAAGATTCAGGAAAAAGAACTGCGAACGATAGTATTGTTCTCCCGCCTACCTCCAAGTCAATTTTCAAAAGTTAACACATTTGAATGATTTTTCATAATTATATAGATATTTATATCTTTGGCGTCTTTCAACGTGTCACAATTCATGCCCATAATTGTTTCCATATATTTTTATCAGATAACTGTACATGTATAACTAATATTTATTGCCCAGTATGTTCTCCATACTTATAAGCTTGTTCAGCAGTTTTACTCGGCGATTTAAATCCTGTGCTATTCAGAAATCAGATTGGGCGTAGCAATTGACCAGAGCAGTCGTGTGTAAGACAGCTCAAGGTTATTCCATATATGTTCATATGTTTGCTTAATATTTAATGACCAGAGATCCACCTATTCTGAGTAAGTCTATTTTATTTATTATTATTAGTTATATGGTTTATTGACGGTTTTATTCCTAAAATCACCACAGAACTTTGCTCTATATTTTCATTCGTAAGTTAGATTCAAAGTAGTGTTTGCTCATGTAATGTATATATATTATAAGTAAAAGTATAAGTATAATGTAGACATAGTGTTGTGTGTACAAATTATGGCGTATAGTATTCGTCTTAAAGTAAAGTTATTGTCTAGAAGTAGTACACTTGTCTATGTCTGAACGTAAAAGTTCTGTAAAGTAAATTGAAGTAATGAAGTATATGTACAGTGCAGTAAAATGCAACTTTATGTATAATGCAGTAAAATGTACCTTAGTGAAAGTACAGGAAAATGTACGAGTATAAGCAAAGTATATTAAGTATATTACATCTGTAGCTAACTTTGATTTATATTATAGGTCCCATTATGCCAATAAGCCATTGAGCCATATAGAAAACGCGTGTGTTTGTAAATATTGTAAATAAAAACTATTTTATCAAAATTGTATTGTGATTTTGGGAAGCCGCAAGCCACTCTGTGACACAACGTATCTAGAACACGAGAGAATCATAAAAAATTTGTTACTGCTAAAAAGAAATATAAAACAGTGGAAAATCGACTTAAACGACCATATCAAAGACTCTAGGGAAATCAACTAGAGTTGCTCCGCTTATCCAACGCAAAAAGTTTTTACCGCGTTTTCAAAGGTCCGAAAAATAAAGTTGACACAACTCTAACGAAAAGTGAATTTTATGAACATTTCAAAAAACTCGCGAGTGATAAAGCAGACCAGGAGGCAGCCTTATTTGAAATACCCGAATCGCCGACTCTCCAGGAGCTTGACATTCCGATTACAATTGATGAAATTGTTAGTGCTATTTCTGATTCAAAGGCAGATAAGTCGCCAGGTTTTGATAGTATTATTAATGAATTTTTCAAAAGCTTTTCTACAGTTTTTTTCGCCTCTTTTGGGAAAGTTGTTTAATTTTATATTAAAATCAGGTTGTTACAGATCTGTTTGGTCACAAGGCATTATTGTGCCAATTTACAAAAAGGGTGATAAAAATAACCCATACTATTATCGGGGGATAACTTTATAATGTCATCTATCAAAACTATTCACATCTATCTTGAATAAACGTTTGTTGTCATGGAATGAGGAAAACAGTGAAGTGATTGATGCACAATTTGGTTTTAAGCCCGGTTCCGGGACTAGGGATGCTATTTTTGTATTGTATTCATTAATTGCTTAGACTTTGAGTGAAAAGAAACGTTTGTATTGTTGCTTTGTAGATTATAAAAGAGCGTTTGACAGCATTCAGCATAATAAAATGTGGTATAAACTAATGAAATACGGTATCAACGGAAAATTATTTAATATTGATAAGTCTATGTACAGTGGCTTGAAAAGCTGTGTGAAAGTTAATGGTCAATTGTCTGAATATTTTTCTTTACAAAGAGGTCTAATGCAAGGTGAAGCTCTCTCTAGCCAATGTTATTTTCATTATTTATTGATGATTTAGAGATAGAAATGCTCACAAATGGTTGTGAAAGTGTTCAATTTCAAAATTCGAATCTGTTTTTACTTCGATTCTATATGCGGATGATACTGTTTTTTTTCTTGGAATGTGCTCAGGGCCTGCAGAAAAATGCTTGATACATTGAAGTTTTATACAGATCAATGGGTTTAATTTGCTTAATACAAATAATTGCATTCTGCAGACATGTTATAAACAACTGTTATGTGAGTATGAAGAACAACAGGAAAATTGTACAAACTGGTTAAGTGTAGTTGAATGAAAATGGAAGGTATAAAAACCTACCCTGAAATGACCGCAAATGTTTATTTTGTAAGAGGAAAGAAGTTGAAGATGAATTTCACTTCGTTTTGATATGCCCGGTATTTTCTGATTTACGTAAAAAGTATATTAAGCCTTATTACCATAAAAAGCTTCCTTTTTCAAACTCATTCAACTTTTCAGTGCATATAATTTTAAAACTATTCAGAAACTTTGACAATATTTATTGAAAGCTACAAAACAAACGGAAACATTAATTTGTCAAATATCAATGATGTTTCAAATTTCAGTTAGTTAGATTCTATCTTTGTTACAAACTCTTTATACCCGTACATTTATATATTGTAGTTCATTTTGAATCCTCTGTCATTTACCTGTATTGCATATATTTTGTGTACCTATGAGCCACAAGACTCCTTTGGTCAACAATAAACAATAAAGTCTTTTACTAATTATTGAATTATTAAAAATTCAAATAATGAGTGCACAACAATTATCGTGTACTCATTA
The DNA here is from genome assembly GCF_033153115.1 of Saccostrea echinata. Classification (NCBI taxonomy): domain Eukaryota; kingdom Metazoa; phylum Mollusca; class Bivalvia; order Ostreida; family Ostreidae; genus Saccostrea; species Saccostrea echinata. Next base: position 165,593 of record NW_026889809.1, read on the forward strand.
TTTGGATTTCTAATAATTTAATAATTAGTAAACGACGATAGTTATGAGAAGGAAACATGTCTCTTCCAAAATTGTGAAAGATGTGGCTTCAGGGTCAAGAGTTCCGGGGGAGGGGCTTATTTAATACATACTGAAAATAAATCAATGTTTGGGTCAGTGGTTCTGGTATTTGGACAGGGTATATATTAAAAATATAGTTATACCTTGACAGTCTTCTCTGCCCCTGAGTATTAAGCAAACAGACTTAATGCAATAATATAAATGTTATTTTTATGAATATAAGTAGATATGTCTTTTCTCTTCTCCTGGGTATCTAGAAGACAAACAGAGTATAAAATTGGAATAAGTGAAGCAATTAAGAGTTACGCCCCTTTGCTAAATTGTGTTAAATCAAGAAATCCTTGTATTCAATTTAATTAGCAAGTTATTTAATTGAAAGAGAATACAAAAAAAAAATGTTATATACACTAGACAAAATTGCTAATGCACCACTTATTATTCTTATTTGTGAATTGATCATTATCCTGATTGGTACTAGTATATAAAATTTGTCATCTTTTCCAAAACAATTGGATTGACAAATGTCTTGGTGTCATGTCAAGACCCTTAAAGGACCATCTTGTCCAAAAACCAATGTCACGTTTTTGCCAAGATATGAAGTTGGTGATTACCGATGGTGATCCGTGACGTTGCGACGGGAGCAGTCTCCCACTTAAAAATCAAATGATATAGCCTGATTGACTACCATATTGATTAGAAGTCATCCAGTGCCTTGGTGTCCCTACCAATTCCACCCAACTTCCGGTTGCCCCAATTTTGTGGAACAATCTTGAAGTTATTGTGTGCTGCTTATTTAATGCCTCCATATCTATTGTAAACGTTTTTATGATCGTTAATTCATTTTCAACAATTTTTCACCAGAGAAATGCATAATCTTTGAATTGTTTTAATTTTTCACAAATTTCTTCAAAGGAACACCCTGCAGATACCACACTGGCTGCCTTAGCAGGCTCTTCTAGAGTCAAACGCCGCATACGGTGTAACTTTTTTTCTGAGTTTTAATTAGTATAAATATAAAGAACACCACCACAAAGAAAAAAATAGAAATTTATTCCAACAAAAAAGTATGAATATGATTTTATTTTTTTCTATGAAGTGGTTACGCTTCAGTAAACATTGCTGTATTTATCAGTTAAAACATTTAAATGTCTCATTTTTTATTAAAGTAAAATAATTATACATCAAAAACATCATAAACAAGTTTTGAAAAGAAAAAATGTTAATTTATTTAGGTGGTGCGTTAGCAATTTTGTCTAATATATATATATATATAGAGAGAGAGAGAGAGAGAGAGTCAATTGGCAATTAAAAAAGATTTTGCAGTTTTGCAAAAGCTAAAAAGTTCCTTGGAAATTAAACATGTATTATTTCATTTTGTTTGCTTTTGATAATAAATTAAAATAATTTTGTTCAATCCTCTGTATTTCCTATACATGTCTTTAGCATTATTGCACAATTACCTACATATTGTGTTTGTCTCCCAACTGATTGGATACTCAAAAGGATGTTCTAAGTACGATCAATTTGTAGACAGAAACAGGCTACTGACAAATTAGTTGATGGTACAAGGTTTTAAAATATCTCGGTTAAAATCAGCAAATTCTATGGTTGTCATAATGACCATTGCAAATACATCCTACTATTGGACTGTTTTGTGACTATTTCCTATCAATGGATTGACAATTGTTTTTATTCCATTTCGACTATGGATTACAACCTTTACCTGATCAATATAGAGAGCTTATGGCGGGTTGACCAATGCTAACTCCAAGGCACCTGGTCCACCCTCTGTTGTTTCCAGAGGTCCGTTTTTTATTCACGATTCGTCCTCTTCAGTAGATTTATGAGATTGATCACTGTTGTTTTTTTCACTTATGTATTATTGAAACAAAAGTGGTGAAAAATTCATAACCATTCATTTAAATTAAAAAATAATCAATCTTCCACACGAATATTATTAAAATCATAATCGATTGTAAAGAAACCTGCACTCCACAAGAATGTTTCGCTAAACATGAATTCATCAAAAGTGGAATTTCTTTTTCTTTTTGCAGTCTTATTTCGTAATAGCCTTGGAATATTTATTTGTACCTCCAAAAAGGCTTTTACTCTTTGTCAGTCTTGTAATGACGTGATGAGATTGCATTCCTGCAATAAAAAGCTTTATATCGATGCTGACATTTCGTGATTTCAGATAATGCTACTTCATATTTTCTTCCGACCTTGTGAACGAGATTTTTTCTTGGATTTCTCAATGTCATTTTCCAAGAAAACCACTAATAAAGGAACTGAATGGTTATAATAACATTTTAAGCAATTTCAAAGAAGATGGATCGACGTGTTTGGCGTGTGATCTGCAGGAATAAGGCGTACGAAACATTTATAGTTTAAATGTCTACGATTTGGTCGGTTGACCACAGCTGGACATACTTTACAAAGTTATGCACATGGGAAAATGTTACATTTAGTTTGAAATACTTTGCCAAATTTAATATATCAGTCCGCTTATCTTAATAATTACTACATCTAAAACTTAGTAACGCTTCACATAAATAATAAACACCTATAGGGTATAGTTACATGCAATTACACGTACATACTTGTATATATCAAAGTATCAGTAGGTTGGAAGAATTGATTTCGCTTTCGGTGCAACAGAACCAGAATTTATCTATTTGGAAATAAATCAGTTCATAAAATTAAACTGACAAAAGAATTGATTGTTTGTACTAAAAAAAATATATTAACGCTCCATGCGAGGATCGAACCAAAAATATTTCTTTTTCGTTGCACTGGACGGGTAACGCATACTACAGAGCGATTACCGCTACGGGTTTTTAAAGCGACAATGAAGCAACGCATTTACACATTGGAATTTTTTTTTTTTTTTTTTTTTTTTTGGAAAAAGTTCATTTTTTATCGTCTCTGGGTCTTCTCTCCATTTTTCACAAATGTTTGTTAGTTTCTTTGAATTAAAATGCACGTGTCACAAATAACGTTTCAAAATCATGGAGAGATGACCCAGAGATAACAAATTTTTAGAAAAACGTGTTTAAAATTGTAACATTTTGTAACAAATGACCCATCTAGCCAACTTTCAAGTTCTTTTTAAGCAAATCAAAATACAATATCGGGAAAATATTTCCCTTTCCTATTTCACAGGAACCCGATACATCAAAAGAATGTAAAATTCCATGTGACAGATCAATGAAATTTTCACTCTTCAAGTGCGCCCAGATTCCTGCCGAATGCCAATCTAAATCGCCCTCGTTCTTTGAAGTGTTATGGTAGTTGATATTTAGTTGAATAGGCATATAATTGTGAAGGTCTTGACATCAAAATAGATAATTTTATATTCATTGAATAGCTTTGGCTATTAAGACCATGATTTAATTTTGCATTGATGCCTGCGTAATTTCTCTGATTAAAATATTGAAACAATTTAAGGTGCTTTATTTTTATGCGAATGTAATTTCGAAACACATTAAATGATGAGGTCATCAATACTGAAAGAAAAACAATAAAATCGATTTTATTTTCAAAAGGAAGTTTTTACATGTAAGCCTTTAATATATAAAAAGTAATATAAGATAATTAGTTTACATTTTTATTTACTTTTTTGCATTTTCCTTCTAATATGGTAATAACGAAGTGTAAATTACTTCATGGAAAATATACATTTGACCTTTAACACTCGTCTTCTTCCATATCTTGAGTTACAAATGACTTTAAATGTTGAGATTGTTAATTAAAGGAAAAGAGTCGCCCACAAAATCAACAAGAAAGCAACTCGCTCGATATCAATTGAATCCACAGTAATGGGACTCTAGATATTATTTTATTTGCATGAAAGATTACGAAGCCATTAATATTCAAATGGAAAGACAAATGATAGGAGTAGACTTTTCCAATATATAACCGTTAAAAAATAAAGCATGTACATGTAAGTGCATAATTTTTTTAATCAATTACATACATGCACTGACAAACAAAGAATACTGAAAGAATTCTCTTTCCACTACATACCGTATAACTGAATTATTCTAATTTTCAAATCTAATTTTCCCTCACATACAGTAAACTTACACAAAATCAGAAATCCCTAAGAAAGTTTTCAGACACTAAATTTAAATGAAATATAGGGAGATAACGAACAGTATTCAAACTCAAAAGTCCATTAAACATTACAAAATAGGTGCAGAGCAAACACGGACCTCCAAAACATCAGAGGTGGGATCAGGTGCCATGGAGGAGTGAACATCCCCTGCCGACCGGTCACACCCGCCGTGTGCTCCTTGTCATGATCGGGAAGTTAAATAACGGAAAAATCCGTCGACAATTCAGTGTGTAAATAATGGCCTAACAATTAGTATGAAAGACGTCAGTCAGCATTAGTAACGTGTTTAAATAGCATTTTTATATGAGTAGGGTGACGGATTAGCAGTGATCAATCTCAAAAATCTTGTAAACAGTACAAATCGTGTACAAAACGGAACAAAAACGGAACCCTGGAAACATTAGAAATGGGATCAGTAGCCCAAGAGGAGTAAGTATCCACTGTTGACCTGATACACCCACCGTGAACTCTATATATTGGTCAGATAAACGAAGTAACGCGTCGTTAGAATTAGTGTAAATAATTACTCAACACTTGGCACAAAACATTTCAGTCTAAACAAGAACATTATAACACCTAACAATTTGCGAAATGCCAACTGTAAACGAGATTGTTGAAAGCCCTGTAACAACTTCTTATTTGTCAATTACCTGCTTTTCTTTTAAAATTTATATTATTTGAGGATTATTATTTGACAATGAAATCTGTTTGTCGAAAAGCAACGTTTTGAGACACTTAATTCGTTGCATTATAATTCTATGACAACAGTTAAGAAAAATAAATTTTGACCTAATCGGAAATTAATTGCTCCACAAAGTGAATTATGTGCAGATAGATAAATAATGAAAAAGGAAAAACAACCATTGATTTACATAGAGACCAATTTTATTATAAAGTTTAAGTGTACAAGGATAATGCATCAATCACCAACCCGATTTGTCTCCAAAGTCGTAATATACTTCCTTGGCCGATTTGAAAGGAAAATCAATAAGCAAATCAACCACAATAAGAAAAAATCTCAATAGTAGTTGTTGCATCAGCCCTTTTTGCCAGACTTGCTTAAGTAAGCCTTGAAGGTGCACAATTTTATTAATACTGTCTCTCAATTTCACTGATATAAACATGTATTGCACATTCTGATATAATTAATGCAAAAAATATGCAAGTTTAGTTATTATTACACGTCATTCAAATAAACTAAATTTTCATATTTTACGATTTTTGAATTGACGAGACATGCTCGTGAATCCACAATTAATTGATGAATGTAAAATTTGCATCTAAGAGAATTAGAAGCTTGTAAGTCAGGAAGATTAATTCGGGAAGTACGTAAGCGATTGTCTGGTGGTCCTGTATTTATTAGCAGTAGTGCCAATAGCGATAATATTAACTGTCTGGAAAATAAACGGATATCTGCGACACATCATTTGAGATTGGCAATCTGGTTGTCATTCCTTTATTAAAATTTAAGGTAGATCGCGGGTTTGCTGACGTCACAATAGGATTCGACGTAGAAAACCTACCGCGTTTACCGTATCAAACTACAAACAATAAAAAATATCTTCCACAGTATACAGTTTAAATTGAAACATACAGTAAAGCTTGTGTGGTCTGTAAAATATTTATTTATTTATAATTAAAAATAAAGGATGGATCAATGATTAAATTGAGAGTTTTCTTTCTGTTGGAAAATGCAAGGGCTAAAACTAATTCTGTTCATCAAAGTAAAACGCAATAATCCATCATTCTTTGCATATATATATATAATTGTCATTCAATTTATTTTTGGCGGAATTTAAAAATTACGTCATTTTTAAAAAGAAAATTGCGTCACAATCAACAAACCATCAAAACCTTTTAGCAATGAATATAAAGGAAAGTTTGTGAAACAGGAAACATAGAAAGCTTAAATAACTTGGTTTTTAAAACAAAAACACAACACAAAGAGAAGAAGAAAGATGCCCCAGCACTTGCAAAACACTACACGGACGAAAATTCATGGGAGGCAGGGAGGCGAATTGAAATTGTTGCAGAAGGATTGAAAGAGTGTGTATTTTGCGATGAATCCTTACATCTCTATTCTTACACTGGTGAAAAAAAAAACACGGCTTGTCACGCATTTTCTATATAGAATATCAGAAGTGCGGCAAAACGAATTCCATGCCCACAGGAAAACGCCACAACACAAATGGCAAAGGACTGTTGCTTTGACATCAACACCAAACTAGCCGGGAATTATGTTATTTGATTTAGTTTATTTCAGTTTAATACAGATTAAAATTCCCAAAATGGAAGCCTGAACAACAACACCCACCTCATCTCCGGAATGGCGTGTCAGCGATGTTGAGGTCAAGGCAGTCTAGTCTTTTTCAAATGATATATGTATGTGTACCCTTCTAAGATATGGATCCAGCACCGGAGTGCCAAGCGCCTTCCTTCCAATTTGATGTTTTATTTTGTACTTTTGTAAAATTTGTTTTGTTTCATCTTAGTTTACATGCTCTTTTACGTGAATAGATATTGATTTTTTTTACACACAGGTTACACATCTCTAAAGCATTATTACAAAGTACATGTATTTATTATTTTGATGAAATGTAAACCTGGAATTTGTAATAATTGGAAATTTGATTTTTTAAGATCAACACTATCGTCTGAACCATGTACAGGTATGGGAAAAAATTAGTCAGTAATGAAGCAAAACTGAAATCAAGATCAATTATCCCTTCGTTTCTCGGTAGTTACATTGTGATGACTTCCTGTTTCTTTGTTCCCTTCGGTTCTCAGCAGGTCACGTGATCTGAAGTGTGTATATATATATACGGAGACAGTCGGGTTGTTTGAAGCAGTCTGTTGCTGACGACTGACTCGTAAAGACGGTCTAGAACAGAAGAGCTGAACGTGGTAGGTACTGCAAGGGAATCCTTGAATAAAGTCTTACGTGCCTGAATTAGACTTTTGGGACTTTGGTTGGTTATATATATTTATATAAAGTACCTTTATACATTGTTTGGATGAAGGCAAGAAGCGAATGCGCTTCAGTCCTTGGAAGGCGCGTGCGCTCCCGAGAAACGAGAGGGATAGTGTACATATTTCTAATTTAAATTTATGATTGAGAAAATTGATTAATTCTTAAATTGTTCAGATAGAACAACCGAATCCCATAAAAGAACCCGGAAACGTTACATAAATTTGGTGGCAGCGCGGTGGGATTCGGCACACAATAAAAGTAATAAATATTTTAAATTGATTAAAGTTTTTTTTTAATTATATTTGCTTTGTAAATTATGAGCGGGATGGAAGAAATGCTCAATGAGGAGATATCTTTTCTTGAAAAGAGCTGCGAGCGATTGCGCCTTGAAATAGAGAAGCAATCTACACCTGTTGATTCAAATAGACCAATGCGCGATTCTGGCATTGCAACAATGGCTCGTGAAAGCCCTCAAGGAAATCAGCCCCGAGAAGACATAGGTGGAGTGACAGTAAGAAGAAAAACGGCGCAACGAAATTTGACTTCTGGGCCAGATGCATCACTCTTGACAACAGATTATGCTGTGAGTGCGCCTCAGTATGAAGCAATTGCGCCACTGCCCAACAGAAGAACGCCGAGCATTTTGTCAAATGCGCATCCGCATCCAGCTCATGTGTTGAGTGAGACTCTTGCGCATTCTCCTTTTCAAGTTCCACTGAGTGTGCAGTCGCAAATGCCATCGCAAGCGCAATATCAAATTGGGCCTCCTGCGCAAATGAGAAATGCAGAATTACCTCATGAGGGTCAGGTGCAAAACAAGTATGAGATTCCAAGGTTGTCATTAAATGCGCGGTTTTCAGAAACTGCTTTAAAGGATTATGCACAGCCACCGATACCGATGAATCATTCATCCGCGGATGCGCTGCATCAAATACCAGCGGATGCGCTGCATCAAACACCAGCGAATGCGCAGTATCAAGCACCTGCACGTGTGCAGTGTCGACTTGGAAATTCCGACAGGAATGAGGTAAACGCAGGGATAGATAGCGTATTTCCTCGGCAGATAAGGGACATAGTGGGTAAAGAGAAGGAAGACCAAAAAGATAAAACTATAGCCAAGCAGGGTTCTCCACATTTGAAAATTTAACCATGGAGGAAGCTACGCGAAGGCAAAATGTGACCGAAAACATGAATGTGTGTTAGACTTTTTAACTTTCAATGATTGGTATCACAAAACTTAACCACTGAAATAACCAACAATTGTTTTTAAGTTAAAAAAACACAAATAATAATAATAAGGAGTATTGATAATAAAAATGTACAAAAATTGGCACAAAACTGTACGAACGTTTTGCAGGAATTTAGAAAAAAAAATATTTTCATTGAGTAACCATGACAACATTATTCAAAAGCTGATATACAGAATTAATGTTGCCTGTTGTATGAAACGTTTTATTCAAATATGACTAAGACTGATGAATGGGTAGTATTTTGAAGAAAAAAGTTAACAGACGTACAAACCAACAGACGAACTAACACCGACATCTCTAACAATGCCTAAGCTTTTTTAACTGCATGGTCTATGAACTTACTGTCGTAAGTACATATTAAAAGAGGATACATGTACCATAACTTTATATAACCAGGAGGCTCAGCATAATTTTGACATAACTATTTTTCCTTTCTCTATTCTGTTTTTTCTAAACGTTTTTTTTTTTCTACATATTGAATTTTTCGCCAAATTTCCCAAGCATTGTTTACTTTTCCACGTGTCCCCGTGCTTGAAATAGCGCCACGCGACGTTTCATAAAAGCGGGAGGTAACTCTAAACAAAGGCGGCGATTGCACTTATGTACATTTTATCAGAAAGTGCATTGGAAATTGATTAATCACAAAGGAATGGGTAATTTTGAAAAGGTTAAATTTTTCTGGGCACAGAAACTTGAATTGGATGCTTATCGATTATCATGTTGTTACTGCTTGTTATGTCATCTTTTGTAAATCTGTTATCTTATGGTGAACACGTTGGAAATCCCCGAAATTACATGCATGTGTACAGAAAAATTAATTGATCATGAGCTGATTGATTATCCGTTGTCATGCTTCAGAGCATAGTCGCCAATCAACAACTGTGTTTGTTTAGCAATGTCCGCTTTCTCTCGAGCATGCGAGGTTCATGGCAGTCGTAGTATAAACACAATTAACTACTCAAGTCATTAAAAAATAGCTGTCAATATTGAAATGCAATAAAAATTTAATCATGGCGGCCGCCGATTTTAACCATGGCGCAGCTCGTTTAACCATGGCGCACATAAATTTAACCATGGCGGGCCGCCATGGTAAAACCCCTTGTGGAGAACCCTGAGCCAAGTGTAACTTAAAGCCTGCAACCTTTGATGGGACTAATTCTTGGCTAGATTATAAATCGCATTTTGATGCATGTGCGGCTATCAATAATTGGAATTCTAAGGAAAAGGGGTTGTATTTAGCAGTGTCATTACGAGGAGCTGCACAAGGAATATTAGGAAATGTTCCGTCAGAAACAGGACAACAATATGACATTTTAGTGAAAGCCCTTGAAAGAAAGATTTGCCCCACCTAATCAGACTGAGTTGTACCGTGCGCAACTAAAAGAAAGGCGCCAACAGGCATCAGAAACATTATCTGAGCTAGGCCAAGCTGTGCGTAGATTAACTTATTTGGCATATCCATCTGCACCAGCGGAAGTAAGAGAAACCCTTGGTAAGGAGGCTTTCATTGATGGATTGATAGATTCTGATATGAGACTACGCATAAAGCAGAGTCGACCACAGAATCTTAATGAAGTTATTCGCCTAGCAGTAGAACTTGATGCCTACTACAAGACAAAAAAAAGCCACATGCGCGCAATTGAAACTCACGGACAAACCCAAACCCAAACTGCCAGTTCTGAAGATTTGAAAGCGCTGATGCAGAAAATGCAGAGTAAAATAGATAATTTGGAGAGACAGATAAAGACAAATACATGATTTCAGAGAGAATCTTTGCAGAAAGAAGGCAAACGTAACAGGGTAAAATGTTACTACTGCTCGGAAGAAGGACACATTCGGAAAAATTGCCAAAAGTTGAAGAACAGAGTTCAAGACAAAGAAAAGGATAGACGGAGACATGTAGCAAAGTCAGATGGCGGAAGCGCATGTCAAGTTCGCGGTAGACGTAAAAGGAAGAGAAAATCTACAAAAGATGGCAATGTTGGCGCAAACAACTTGTGCGAGGAAGCAGGAATTTTTATTCAGGGAAATGTGAATGGGAGTAGCGCAAAACTCTTGATTGACACTGGAGCATCCCTTACTCTTATTTCAAAGAGATTGTTTGATAGATTGCAGAAGGAAAGACCTGAGCTAAAGGAGAATGCACAGCGAATATTTAATGCTAGTGGTTCTGTTCTGTCCCACTATGGTAAAGCAACATTTTCTTTAAAGATTGGTGAATCAGATAGAATTATTGATGCAGTTATTACAGATATTTCTGTGGACGGAATTATTGGACTTGATTTTCTAAAGAAATACAATGGGCTGATAGATCTTCAAGAGAGTTCGCTGCGATTAAATAATGAGAAATGTGCATTTTCCTGGGAAGGTACATTAGGTTCTTACGGAGTTACTGCAGCAAGTGATATTTGCATACCACCAAGAAGTGAAATAATTATTTCAGCCAATGTTACGGGGAATAATAACTACGGAGGAGCGGATTACTTAGTTGAACCAGAACGAAAATTTATTGAGACAGGGCGTGCACTGGTTGGACGCACTCTTGTTAAAGGTAACGATAAGATACCAGTTTGCCTAATGAACGTCACAGATGATGTGCAACAGATTTTTCGAGGAACACTAATTGGAAAAATGACAGCAGTTGAGGAGAAGCCAAAATCGACATCTTATCCTCAGGAGTTAACTAAAGAATTGCGAGGTGATCTGAAAGATTTGTTGGACAGATGAAATATATGAAGATAACGAACAGTATTCATGCTCAAAAGTCCATCAAACAATATAAAATAGGAGCAGAGCAAACACGGACCTCCAAACATCAGAGGTGGGATCAGGTGCCATGGAGGAGTGAGCATCCCCTGCCGACCGGTCACACCCGCCGTGTGCTCCTTGTCATGATCGGGTAATAACGGAAAATCCGTCGACAATTCAGTGTGTAAATAATGACCTAACAATTTGTATGAAAAACGTCAGTCAGCATTTGACTCAATGATAAATTGTATTTGCTGACAAGGTCATTGTATCGACCATAGAACTTACGAAATGATGACTTTAAACGAGACAGCTGATATTCTTGTTTCATCAACTTGTTTGTCAATAATTTACCTCGTTTTAGAAATTGTACATACGTAGAGCATGCTCTTGCGTATCGAATCAACTGAGAGATATATACCCCGTATGCAGGTGATGAAGGTATATTGCTGCATAAGTAAGGGAAGTTGACGATTGAAAAGTTAAAGTCATCACGTTTATCATAAAGCTTGGTTGTTAGATTACCATTAACGTCTTTTTCAAGTAAAATATCCAAATATGAAACAGATGTGTCAGACTCTGTGGTATCTTTTATTTCAAGCTCAGAAGGATATATCGTATTGACATAAGAATGGAAATAGCCATTGTTAATTGACAATACGTCGTCGATATATCTAAATGTCGAGTTGAAGGCCACAGCAAGTGTTTTCTTCTTTTCACGTACAAGATTTTGGACAAATTCTGCTTCAAATGAATACAAAAAAGGTCTGTTAATAACGGGACGCAATTGGTACCCATGGGAATTCCAATAGATTGTTGGAAGACCTGGTCTCCAAAAACCACATAGATATTGTCAATCAGAAACTCAAGCATCCTTTTAAATGTCAACTTCAGAGTACTTGTGTGTACAACTGGAATGTTTTTTAACAAAATAATTTTGAAAATGACCAATGACAAGGTAAGTATATTTACGAGTTCCATTTTTATTGAAAAAGCAGCTGTCAATGATATCAAAAAGCCTGGACTTTAATTTATCGTGGGGAATGGTTGTGTATAAAGTTGAAAAGTCGTAAGTTTTTAAGCTGTTGATTTTGGTAAAATCTTGTGATTTCAAATTTTCCAAAAGTTCCTTGGAATTTTTAAGTATCCACATCTGATTTACACCACTTCTGGAATATATTGTTGCACAGTACTCTTGAAGTTTCTCCTTCACTACTTAATATCTTAGTGAGGAGTAAAGAAAGAGGCTTGGTTGAACATTTGCTGGAACCCGCTATGTATCTTTGTTTGTAAGGATTTTTATGAAGTTTCGGAATCCAATATAAATATGGTAATTCAAATTCATTTTGGTTGTTTGGAATGTTAAAAATGTTCAAAACTGACATATGATTTTAAAGAATTTCTTCCTTAGAAAGGGAACTACAAGTATAAGTTGGATTACCACTTGTAGAATTAAATCCAAGTTCCTCTAAAATACATTTAATATAATGAGCCTTACAAACAAAGACAATGTTGTTACCTGCTTTGTCAGCAGGGACCAGTACGTACTGATCATGTAATCTATCTAATTCTTTTTTCACTTCTGGATTATTGAATACAGAAGGATAGATGGTTCTCATATTGCCCCTCAATCTTTTTTTGCGGGATTTTAACATACATCTGATACATTTAATCCATTCTGACAAAGTGTCAAGGTCTTCTTTTTCATGTCTGGCCCATCCCCTGGCGTAGTCCTCTACAGAATCCATAATATTTATGAAATTCCGACGCCAGTTGAAGGATCGGGGTTCCCTATATTTAGGACCTTTTAAAATTAGTGATCTAAGGTCCTCATTATTAACTATATTTACGTCACCAGTAATAACGTGTCCAGCAGGACTATAGTTATAGGGTGAAGAAGAACATGAACACGACGGAGGATTATGTTTCAGATATTCGATATCTAGGCCCTGTAAAGTTTTCTTGTAATTAAAAAGTTTGGAAGCAATAGTCGATGTATATTTGTAGGGACAACCTATTGCCCGACGAAGTTACAAAAGTTGAGGACTTTCTACTTAAAAATCAGTTTTGTTTGCAACCTCTAATTATGATTTAGGGCAGACAAATGTGGTGCGCCATAGGATAAATACGGATCAAGCTAAACAACCCATTAAATAAGGTCCTAGGCGAATTCCGATTCATTTGTCTCGTGAAGTAGATGCACATGTACAGGTAAAGGAAATGCTCAAAAAGGATGTGATAGAACCTTCAAACAGCCCTTGGGCATCGACAGTAGTTCTTGTGCGCAAGAAAGACGGTACAATGCGCTTTTGTGTAGACTACCGTCGATTAAATGATGTGACGACAAAGGACGCTTATCCTCTTCCAAAAATTGATGAGGCTTTTGACCATTTGTCAGGACACGAGATGTTTTCTACGCTTGATCTTAACAGTGGTTACTGGCAGGTTAGTATGGAGGAGAACGATAAGCCAAAAACTGCATTTGTAACGTGACAAGGGTTATTCCAATTCAAGGTAATGCCTTTTGGCTTATGCTGTGCGCCTGCGACGTTTGAGAGACTTATGGAAACCGTTCTTGCAGGACTCCAGTAGGATAAATGTTTAATATACCTTGACGACATTATTGTTGTGGGCAAATCATTTGATGATATGCTTGAAAACCTACAACATGTTTTCAGAGATTGCATCAGGCAGGCCTAAAGTTAAAGGCCAAGAAATGCAATTTATTTGCTACCAAGGTATCCTATCTGGGACACATCATTTCCAAAGACGGGATTGCGACCGACCCAGAGAAAGTGAAAGTGGTAGCTGAGTGGCCAGTTCCAAGTACTGTGACTGAATTAAGATCTTTTCTAGGTCTTTGCAGTTATTATAGGCGTTTTATCATGAATTTTGCCTCAGTTGCCAAACCACTGCATCGACTCACCGAAAAAGGAAGGAAGCTTCTGTGGAGTAAAGAGGCACAAGAAGCGTTCGAAGTGCTGCGCAACAAACTGATTACTGCGCCAGTATTAGCCTTACCTGATATAACAAAGCAATTTATTTTGGATACCGACGCTAGCAACGAAGCGATTGGTGCGGTATTATCTCAAAATATTGACGGTAAAGAACGTGTTATAGCATATTCTAGCCGTACATTGTCAAAGTCAGAGAGAAGGTATTGTGTGACACGGAAAGAACTTTTGGCCGTTGTCCATTTTATAAAGCAATACCGCCACTATCTCTATGGTAAACAGTTTCTACTTAGAACAGACCATGGGTCATTGAGATGGCTTTTAAGGTTCAAAAACCCAGAGGGCCAGTTGGCTAGGTGGCTGGAAGTAATCAGTACCTATGATATGAAAATAGAACACAGACCAGGTAAAAAGCATGGTAATGCGGACGCGCTAAGCAGAATACCATGCGCTCAGTGTGGTTTGATACAATATCATTGGAAAATGATCCGAAAGTTGAGTCAGCTGTAAGAATTTTGCAGCCATCGGAGATAAGTCGAGACCATATGGACGCTCAAGAGCAGAGTAGAGACATTAAGCTTGTAAAAACATGGGTTGAGAAAGGAGAGCGACCAAGTTTTAGCGATATTTCTATGCATGGCTACGTAGTGAAATCTTTGTGGAATCAGTTCCCTAGACTTACTGTAGAGAACGGACTACTAATGCGTAAATGGTCTCTGCTTCTTCCCAACAAGGAAGTACATCAGGCTATCATACCAGACCAAGAGCGCAGACGCGTCTTAGAAATGTGTCATGATAATCAGACGTCGGGACACTTGGGGGTGAACAAAACGATAGCTAAGATACGACAAAGATATTATTGGCCTGGATTTCAAAAAGATGTTTATCAGTATGTTACAGGTTGTGACAAATGTAGGAGACGTAAAATTCCAAATCCTAAACATAAAGCCCCAATGCAGATAACTGGATCAGGTATGCCCATGGAAAGGATTGCAACAGATATACTATGTGAGCTACCTGAAACTGATAGAGGAAATCGCCACATCTTGGTTGTGTCAGACTATTTCACCAAGTGGACAGAGACATTTGCTCTGTCAAATATGGAGGCTGAGACGATTGGGCGTACTATGGTGGAACAGGTTTTTGTCAGATTTGGTATCCCTTTCACCATTCATTCGAACCAAGGTCGGCAATATGAGAGCAAGCTCTTCCAAGAGATGTGTCGGTTACTTGGAATTAAAAAGACCCGTACAACACCCTATCACCCGAAATCAGACGGGATGGTAGAGCGTTTTAACCACACATTGCTCTCTATGTTAAGCACACGAAAACCAACGTGACTGGGATTTGCATCTTCCATATATACTAATGGCATATCGTTCTACAGAACATGACACCACCAATTTCTCGCCAAACATGCTAATGCTGGGACGCGAAGCGACTACACCATTAGAGTTGATGTATGAAATGTCTCCAGATATTAAAGATATTCCAACAAATCAATGGGTTTGGGTGTTACGCGAACGATTAGAGTCAGCACATAAATTGGTCAGAGAAAATATGCAAGGTGAAATGCAGCGCCAGAAGAGATACCATGATACCAAACTAGCATGGTCATCCTTTAGACCAGGAGAAAGAGTTTATGTGTTTTTCCCTACAAGAAAGAGCGGTTGTTCTCCGAAGTTAACATCGTTTTGGAGAGGGCCTTTCTTAATAGAAGACAAGTTATCGGATGTTTTATATAAGGTTGCATGCGGAACAAAGAGCAGAAGCACTATTATCCACTGTGATCGCTTACGGAAGTGTAAACCATAGATACTTCAAAGAGAGAACAAGAAAACATTGATGTAACCATCAATTGTCGCCCGGGAAATAAATAAAGTAAACAATGGAAATGAGTCTTGATCATCAAACCGCTTCGATATGTGTGAAAAAGGCATGCGTCTAAATGATTGAGACGATAGTCGAGAATATTTTGAAAACTTATAGTCGGATGAAAATCGAACAAAAACGATACCCTTTTAAACTTTATCAATTCCTCAAGTAAATGTTGGCTGCATAAAATATAATTTGAAACCAGACACATGCATCACCTATTTTCAAAAATGTCTTTCACTTAAAGAATATAAAACACGAACTGTGTAAAGTACTTTTTTACGTTTTTATGCGATAAGTAAGATTCGATGTTCTAAAAAAAGGGACCTGTCGTTTTTTCGATAGTAAATGATAAGCAACTTTATATATTAAATATGAAAAACATATATATTTTTACAGATTCACTTTATGGAATATAAATATATTGTGTATCTCGTAATTTATAAAGGGAAAGAACATTCTGATTAACAATCTTTTTAATGTTTAGAAAACCTTTAATTCTGAATAACTTCTCCCACCTCAATCCCCATATACCAACACTTAAGCTTATATGTATAGAGCAGCCCGGTCCTCCGGGCTGCAATGATGTCAGTAATTCAGCGAATCAGAACAATGCGGAAGATGATACTCCAGAGAGTCTTGTAGAAGACAATAAAGATCAGTATGATATTGGTGAAAACTCAAGCGATTGTGCTTTAGATAGGCCAAGGCGCATTAGAAATGCACCTGCGTGGCATGATGACTTTATTGTTGAATACAAATTATAAGCTGTCAGCTCAGCACACCACAGATTAGTGAAGAGCATAGTTTCATTATTTGTTTAGTTTATAAAATACTAGTAGTGTTTATACTCAGGATTTTTTTTTATTTTTTGCAGATCATGGCAAACACCAAGACCACTAAAAGAAAAGAGGGTCACTTTTGTCCTATGTGTTCCCAGAGAATTAGTGAAGAATCAGAGTGGGAGAAACATATACTGGAGTGTGGGAGAAAGCGCAGGCAAAAACGGTTTGAATGCAGTCATTGTGACTATGCTACAAATAAGAAGAGCGACATGGACAGACATTGTAGAACGCGCCATGATTCGCTAAGGTTGACAGCGAGAGTGAGGACAATTGGGAGCAGTTGGATCCCGGAAATCTCTCAGATGTTGTTGGTTCCTTCTTCCGAAATGACACAGAGGAAACCAACAAGACCGTCTCCGTACACACTCCAAAAGTCAAGAGCTTGCTGAGCAAGCGTTCTTTAATTCCTGTTGCTCCTGCTATGTTCCAGCATCCTATGACGACTCTGAAAGAACATACAGCTCCTTCAGCAACAGTACCAGCGGCTGTGTCGACTGATGTCTAGAATTGCAGTGTTCAGGTTTCCATCCATTCAGTTGGAGTGGACAAATGTACTCAGACTCCTCCTTCCGAACAAGTACTCGAGGCAACTCAGACTGAATTTACTAAGAAGAGGCGCCTGGATCGGATTCAGGAAACTTATCAAAAGGATGGAAAGACTGTTGTAGAGATTCATGAGGACGAACTTTGGTTTTAGTGATTAAACATGTAGTTATGGCAAATAGCATAGTAAATTTAAGCAGAGGGCTTAGAATGCTTAAATGTTTATGGGACATGCACAGAGTTAGTTAGAAAGACTATTGCATGATGTAAATAAATAATGAACATGTGCAAATATTGTTTGCCTCTAGTTTTTCTTTATTGAGGTATGCGAGACGCATTTCCTGGAGGCGTGGGTAATGAAGCAAAACTGAAATCAAGATCAATTATCCCTTCGTTTCTCGGTAGTTACATTGTGATGACTTCCTGTTTCTTTGTTCCCTTCGGTTCTCAGCAGGTCACGTGACCTGAAGTGTGTATATATACGGAGACAGTCGGGTTGTTTGAAGCAGTCTGTTGCTGACGACTGACTCGTAAAGACGGTCTAGAACAGAAGAGCTGAACGTGGTAGGTACTGCAAGGGAATCCTTGAATAAAGTCTTGCGTGCCTGAATTAGGCTTTCGGTACTTTGGTTGGTTATATATATTTATATAAAGTACCTTTATACATTTGTTTGGCTGAAGGCAAGAAGCGAATGCGCTTCAGTCCTTGGAAGGCGCGTGCGCTCCCGAGAAACGAGAGGGATAGTGTACATATTTCTAATTTAAATTTATGATTGAGAAAATTGATTAATTCTTAAATTGTTCAGATAGAACAACCGAATCCCATAAAAGAACCCGGAAACGTTACAGTATGATCATATCTACATGTAATTCCTTTTGGGTTTTTTTTATTTGGGGGGGGGGGGTTCAATGATGAATTAGATAATTCTCAACAAGGGAGACGTTCATCAATATACATGTAGTTCTGAGGTGATTTTTTTTTTAATTATATGTAGTAATCGATTCTAAAAAAGAAATAAAAGTAATTGTTATACCTTGTGACGGTACATATTGGGCAATCAGATTTTGGAACGCAGTTCGCAGTTCGCAATTCGCAATTGAAAAGTGAACTGCATTCTAGAACGCAGTTTGCAATTCAAAAATTAACATATGCCCCCCGGGTCTGAAATTTTGGGAGTGGGGTACTAGGGGTCAGTTACCACTTCTGTGAAAAAATGGTGATGGTACCGTCTCTAGTTTCCGAGATCCACCCCTCCACTTTTTATGGCTACTATATAATACTAAGTGAATAAACATCGGGCTCGGGGACATTGAAGTCCCCTGTCCTGGGGTCTGAAATTTTGGGCGTAAGGTACTAGGGGTCAGTTACCACTTCTGTGAAAATATGGTGATGGTACCATCTCTAGTTTCCGAGATCCACCCCTCCACTTTTTATGGCTACTATATAATACTAAGTGAATAAACATCGGGTTCGGGGACTTCGAAGTCCCCTGTCCTGGAGTCTGAAATTTTGGGGGTGGGGTACTTGGGGTCAGTTACCACTTCTGTGAAAATATGGTGATGGTACCATCTCTAGTTTCTGAGATCCACTCCTCCACTTTTTATGGTTACTTTATAACAAGAGGCCCAAGGGCCTTAACGGTCACCTGAGTACAACAATTTAGAGGATCCATCAACTGATAAATGAAGCTTTGTTGCCCAATAGCAAGAAAAATAGTACGATTCTGATCAACAAAATAATTGGTCTAGTATCTTCCTATCTGTCCCCCATTTATCACTATTACCATGCAGACTTTTAACAAAATGTCTATATTATTACCTCTCACATTGGCCTCACTTGGCTTTTGAAGAACATTTAAGAATATAAGTTATTTTTGTTTCATTTTTATTCATCTATTATTTCCAAGTCTACCTGATTATAAAAACTATGAAAGTACTTTTTGTATTATATAATAAATGTTCTTGCATAATTCTCTTGATCTATTAACCTTTCAAATACATTATCTACAGTGATTAATTATCAAAAGTGAATGGAAAGGGGAATAACTTCACTCAACAGAATACAAATTAATAGAGCCCTGGCCAGGGCCAGAACACTTGACTAAATGGTCCAGATGTTCAAAATTCTGGTAAAAATACCCTTGCTTATTAAAACTTTTACTCTGTTTGCTTCCAATATGCCCAGGAGCAGAGGAGATATTCGAGGAAATAATGCATTTTCACTATTTAACACAGCCCTACCCTAACACCAGAACCCATGACTTTGGGTCATGAAAATTTACAAATTTGGAAGAGGTACCCTCATCATCATAACTATGCAATTAGTTGAAGATTTTCAAAGAATTCACACATTTTCAGTATAAAATCAAATAGAGCCCCCCCCCTCAGTGAAACAACAGAACCCCTGGGACCACAAGTTTAAAAAATTTTGTAAAAGCATCCTTGCTCATCATAACTATGCACTTGTTTCTTTGCTTTATAACCAGGAGTAGAAAAAATATTTTGAAAGAAATTATGAATTTTCACTATATAATCAATAGAGCCCCCCCCCCCATTCTTCAGAACCCCTGACCCAGGGGCCATGAAATTCACAACTTTGAAAGAGGCAGCTATGCTCATCATAAAATATGTACTTAGTTAATTTATATAATACCCATGAGCAGAGAAGATGATTTTCAAAGATATAATGCATTTTCACTATATAATCAATAGAGTCCCACCCTAACACCAGAACCCCTGACCCAGGGGCCATGAAATTCACAATTTTGAAAGAGGCAGCTATGCTCATCATAAATATGTACTTAGTTAGTTTATTTCGTACCAATGAGCAGAGAAGAAGATTTTCAAAGATATAAGGCATTTTCACTATATAAACAATAGAGCCCCACCCCAACACCTGAACCCCTGATCCAGGGGCCATGAAATTCACAATTTTGAAAGAGGCAGCTATGCTCATCATAACTATGTACTTAGTTAATTTATTTAATACCAATGAGCAGAGAAGAAGATTTTCAAAGATATAATGCATTTTCACTATATAATCAATAGAGCCCCCCCCCCCCAACACCAGAACCCCTGACCCAGGGGCCATGAAATTCACAATTTTGGAAGAAGCAGTCATGCTCATTATAACTATGTACTTAGCTAGTTTATTTCATACCCAGGAGCAGAGAAGAAGATTTTCAAAAATTAAATGTATTTTCACTATATAATCAATAGAGCCCCACCCTAACACCACAACCCCTGACCCAGGGGCCATGAAATTCACAATTTTGGAAGAGACAGCTATGCTCATCATAAATATGTACTTAGTTAATTTATTTAATACCCAGGGGCAGAGAAGAAGATTTTCAAAGATATAATGCATTTTCACTATATAATCAATAGAGCCCCACCCTAACACCGCAACCCCTGACCCATGGGCCATGAAATTCACAATTTTGGAAGAGGCAGCCATGCTCATTAAAACTATGTACTTAGTTAGTTTATTTCATACCCAGCAGCAGAGGAGAAGATTTTCAAAGATATAAGGCATTTTCACTATATAATCAATAGAGCCCCCCCCCCCCCAACACCAGAACCCCTGACCCAGGGGCCATGAAATTCACAATTTTGGAGGAGGCAGCCATGCTTATGACTATGTACTTAGTTAGTTTCTTTAATACCCAAGAGCAGAGAAGAAGATTTTCAAAGAAATAATGCACTTTCACTATATGATCTATATAGCCCCACCCTAGCACCAGAACCCCTGACCCTGGGGCCATGAATTTCACAGTTCTGGTAGAGGGCTCAATGCTTATTACAATCATGCCAACAGTTTGACTGCTTGATGTCCAGGAGTAAAGAAGAAGATTTTTAAAGATTGCATTAATTTTGGTGGTTTTAGCCCCACCCCTCAGGCCCCAGGGGGGCAGGGACCATGAAATTCACAATATTTGTTCCCCTTTAGACATAGATACCATATGCTAAAATTGGCTGAAATTGGTTTTAGCGGTTTCAGAGAAGAAGCTGAAAATGTTCAAATGTTAACACACGACAGACGATGGACGACGGACGACGCACGACGACGGACGAAAATAGATAGCAATAGGTCACCTGAGTGACTCAGGTGACCTAAAAATAAATGAATAAACATCGCGCTCGGGGACATCGAAGTCCCCTGCCCCGGGGTCTGAAATTTTAAGTACTCGTTTTAAACTGAAAGATATATTGGATTTATCAAATCTTTTCAAGAATTATTAGTCCATTGCAGATTGAGCACAATATTTAACCCTTAATCTTGAGACATATCCAAGTTGTGTTGATTCCCTTTTTTAATCTTCTAATTGATATGGCTAAAATTGAGATCAAATCTTATTACAAGTTAAAGAGGAAAAAAACTCTTTTCCAGAACTGCAGTTCCAATATAGTCAATTCATATCAAAGCATGCATACGCTGTGTTGATTCAGATACCATTTCGAGTAAGGTCTATAATAATTACTGAATCACAGTTTTTCCTGAAAAAAAAGAGAGAGAAATTTCTTTTAAATAAAAGCGGGGCTAAAGTTTCTCAGGTTTGCATTTTGGCCCAAGTCCACCTGTGTTATTAGTCCCCTACCGGTGAAACCGGAGGGGACTATAGGTTTCCTCTGAGTCTGTCCGTCCGTCTGTCCGTCCGTCTGTCTGTCTGTCTGTCCCTCTGTCTGTCTGTCCCTCTGTCTGTCTGTCAGTCTGTCCCACTTGGTTTTCCGCACTTTTTTCCTAAACGCTTGCAGATATCGAGCTGATTTTTGGTATGTAAGTGTATCTTGATGAGTTACAGATCAAGTTTGCATTTCGTTCCGCTTCATTGATTTTTGACTGAATTACGGCCTTTTCGATTTTTACGGGTTTTCCGCAATTTTCTTCTAAACGCTTGTAGATATTGAGCTGATTTTTGGTATGTGGCTTTACCTTGATTAATTATAGATCAAGTTTGCATTTCGTCCCGCTTCATTAATTTTTGACGGAATTATGGCACTTTCAATTCTTAACGGGAACGGAACCAGATTACACTTGCCGGTAGGGGACTAGTATTGCTAATGCAATACTCTCAGAATGCTTGTTCATTATGAATTTTATGAAGCCAATTGACTTCCGACTTAGAACTTGTACAACAGGGATAAATTTAAGTGCTGGATACTATGAAACATATTCGAGACGCATTGGATATTATTGTCAAAAAACCTTTATGAAAAACATGGTGATGCCGTCGTGTTTTACGATTTAAGATCCGACCTCGAATCTTGATCCTTTCGATAGGACCCGATTTTTTAAACATCACGCTCAGAAATATTGAAAAACCCGTAATATAGAGGATTGAAATTTTTAGTTGGGATCTAGTCGTCAAATTAAGCTAACCACTTCCCGAAATATCTGGAACAGAGGCTCAAGGGTCCAAGGTCACCTGAGTATAATGTCACAATATAATTATAAAGGATCAGGAGATTGAACAAGAAGTAAAACAAAGACTCCGATAAATAAAGCTATGTTGCCCCAAAACAAGAGAAATATGAACATAGTGAATAGGGATCAGCAACAAAATTAATTTATTGCTCAAGAGCAAATATAAAAATTGATTTATTTACTTGCCTGTACTTGCCCAGTTTGTCACTATTCTCATGCAGGCTAAACAACACAATGGTTATTGAGCACTGTTAGTAAACCTATCTCATTCTCTCTCACATTGGCCTCTTTTTTATTCAGCTATTATTCGAATGTCTACCTGATATTATTTAAGAAAATACTTCTTGTCATAAAAAATTGTAAAATTCTGTTATTCTGTTGACCCTTCAAATACATTTTCAGTATTTAACTATCATAGGTGAATAACACTGTGGAATAACTTCTGTCAGTAGAATACAAAATGATAGACTGACCAAATGGTGCAGAATTTCAAAAACCTTGTAAAAATAATCTTATTTATTTCAGTTTTATATATATTCTTTTTCACTCCTAAATGTCCAGGAGCAGAGACGAAGGGTTTCAAAGAAATAATGCATTTTCAATACAGATTCAACATAGCGCCATCCTAACACCACAGCCTTTAACCCAGAGGTCATAAAATTTACAATTTTGGAAGAGACGCCCTTGCGTATCATAGCCATGCATTTAGTTTGTATACTAAATACCCATGGGCAGAGGGGAAGATTTTCAAAGAAATACTGCATTTTTACTATACAGTCAACAGAGCCAAACCCCTGACCCACGTGGCGAAGTGGTTAGAGCCTTCGCTATAGAATTGCGGGTTCGAATCCCACTGTGGGACGTGGAGACCGGTCCTTCGGATGAGACCGTATAAACCGAGGTCCCGTCTCGCAGTAGGTGCTGGCACAAAAAAGATCCCTCACTGCTCAATGGCCCTAAGTGCCGAGTATAGGTCAAAATTTCCAGCTCTCCACCGGCAAGTGGTGGCGTCTCCATATGATGAAAAATTCTCGAGTTGGGCGTTAAACAATAAACAAACATACACACCCCTGACCCAGGGGTTATTAATTTCAATTTTTTGAAGAGGCATCCTTGAGAATCCTTATCCTGCAGTTAGTTTGTCTGCTAACTTTCCAGGGACAGGGAAGAAGATTTTCAAAGAAATATTGCATTATCACTATATTTCATTTTCACAGTATACATGTATTCCACAGACATGCCCCGACCTTAACACTCTAATCCTGGGTGACAATTTTCACAATTTTGAAAGTAGCATCCTTGCTCATCATAACCATGTATTTAGTTCTTCTGCTAAGTACTCAGTAGCAGAGAAGATTTTCAAAGAATATATGCACTTTCACTCTATTATCAAAAGTCCTCCCTTTCTACAGAACCCCTTAGTGGGGCTATATGTTCCACAATTTTGGAAAAGGCAAATTACTCATCATAACCATGCAGTTAGTTTGTCTGCTTCCCAGGGATAGAGAAGATTTTCAACGAATTGATGCATTTTAACAATATAAAAAATAGAGCCCCTCTCGAAGACCTTGGGTACGTTTTACAACCAAAAAAAAAACGCCTAAGATCAAAGGCTTAAGTTGGTTGTAAAATTTTACAGAATTGATAATTCTGTTTGAAATTCCTAGTTAAAAATTATCTTGTTAAATTCGTTTTAAAAAGATTAAAACCATTTTTAACATTCGTAATATAGAGAGTAATAAGCATAGTTAAATTTTGGTCTTTTGTAAAATGGGCCCCAGAACCCCTGAACAAGGGGCCATGAGATTCACAATTTTGGAAAAGGCGCCCATGCTCATCATAACTATATACTTGGTCTTTTTGCTTAATACACTGGAGCAAAGAAGATTTTCACAAAAATAATGTATTTTCACTATAAACTCACTATTAAATTAATAGAACCCTCTCCTGCAATACCCCTCACCCGGGAGGGGGGGGGGAGTCTCAAACTTCACAATTTTGAAAGAGGCACCCTTGAATTTCACTTCACCCTTGAATTGAAGTGATATCACTTATTTGAATAGGTGATATCACCTTTTCGAGATAAATAGGTGATAAAACCTATTCGAATAATTGATATCACCTATTCGAATAGGTGATATCACCTATTCAATTGGAATGAGTGATATCACAAATTGGAATAGGTGATATCACCTATTTGCAATTCTTATATTATAAAATAATGAATGCTCCCTTCCTCAAAACTATCTAGTTTTCCATTGGCCCCAAGAAAATTCGGGCTGCCCAGTTAATCCAAAACATTTTAAAGACCTTATGTTATCGATCCCTGTAAAGATATTTTAATTGCACTCGCAGATTAGTTTTGCAATATTTATTGATAGTTTCTGAGTTCTCTCAGTTATGATTATTCGTGTTCAAAAAGAATGAATTGTATAAATCTTGTCACCTGACTCACGAGATTTTTCGATAACATTAACAAATTATAAACGAAAGTGAAAGAAAGCAAGGCTTTCAGAGCCTCTAGTCTTGAGAGGAGTTTTATTTCATAAATAATTTGAATAGATGATATCACCTTTTCGATTAAGTGATATCACCATTTCAATATCATAAGGTGATATGACCTATTCGAATAGGTGATATCACCAATTCAGAAGCTGAATAGGTGATATCACTTATTCGAATAGGTGATACTGGTATCATCAATTGAATAGGTGATATCACTTATTCGATTACGTGATATCACCTATTTGAATAGGTGATATCACTTTATGGCAGTAAATACCGAAACGGCGCCTCAGAGAGGAAACTGAAAATAATGTAATGTTTGCGACGAACAAAACAAAAAGTAATAAATTAAATGAACTTAATACAACATTGAGTACTTCGAGACCGGTCTTTTGGCTGAGACGTATAAACCGAGGTCCCTTGTCGTAGAAGATGCTGGCACGAAAAAGATCCCTCACTGCTCAATGGCCCTGAGTGCCAAGTATAGGTCAAAATTTGCAGCTCTCCACCGGCAATTGGTGGCGTCTCCATATGAGTGAAAAATTCTCGAAAGGGACGTTAATCAAAGAACAAACAAACAAACACATTAAGTAAACTCGTTATAAATGAACCCCCCCCCCCCTCAACCGAACAAGCATCCACATAGGAACACCAACTTTATCAGATTTTTTTTTTAGATTTTGGAATCTCTCTCTCTCTCTCTCTCTCTCTCTCTCTCTCTCTCTCTCTCTCTCTCTCTCTCTCTCTCTCTCTCTCTCTGTATTACAAACTCAAAGCACGATTACAAAGGATATACACTTCTTTCATGAGTCTATAGTTATTATTTATATTTAAGGTATCTTCAACCCCATGTGACGTCATAGGTTTTGAGCTTCGTGGATAATAAGAATGATTCTCATAAAAAAGTTGCTTTCATTTGGTGTAATAGAAATATTGAAAAAATATCTTTCAATAATATATTTCTTTTATAGTTTGCAATAGTAAAAAAAAAAAGGTTTGGCAAGGGCAATTACTTCTACTTATGTTTTTTTCATACATGTTCATAGTTATACTTCTAATTGAAAATTTCCCTGATACTAGTATTAAGAATTTAAATATATTTATAAAATAATAGTTAAAATTTAAAATAATGATTATTTCGTAAATTCAAGCCCTTTTTAAGCATCTTTATTGAGGTTGTTTACCGAAATGTTCCATATTTACATTTTGACATATATGCTTATATTTTGATTTATGTCTGACATCTTTAAAAAATGTAGCCTATGTATTTTATAATATAAAAAGTTAAAAATAAAGTTTTCTACTTTGAAAAAAGGTTTTGGATTTTCCTTTATTAAATATAGATATTATTTCTACATATTTATGGAGGATGAATTCTAAAATTAGAAGAATATTTCGTTTTAAATTATATATATATATATTGATATCTTCTATATATTGGATATCATCTTCCACTTTTTTAAAATCCTTTCTCTGGACCCCCGCCCCTCCCCCTTTTTTGAAATTGCTGGATTCGTCTAAAAAACGGTGAATAACCTATCAACCCGAACTACTTATCACGCACATGTACATATATTCAGTTTATTTCTAGTTAACAGATTATTTAATTTTTATGAAATAATATTATTCTGAAATGACCATAAATGAACATGAAATTTCAAAAATGGATAACATTACAATTATTGAAATAAGAATCAAAATATTAAACAAATTGACAAACACTTTTCTCAATGATAACTAAAACATGACGTACGTCAATGCTGTGAGGAATTTTAATTTCAATGGAGATGGGTTCATGGCAGTTCATTCATTGATGGAATCATAGGAGTTCATTCATTGCAGCCCGGAGGACCGGGCTGCTCTATACATATAAGTTTAAGTGTTGGTATATGGGGATTGAGGTGGGAGAAGTTATTCAGAATTAAAGGTTTTCTAAACATTAAAAAGATTGTTAATCAGAATGTTCTTTCCCTTTATAAATTACGAGATACACAATATATTTACTTCCATAAAGTGAATCTGTAAAAATATACATGTTTTTCATATTTAATATATAAAGTTGCTTATCATTTACTATCGAAAAAACGACAGGTCCCTTTTTTTAGAACATCGAATCTTACTTATCGCATAAAAACGTAAAAATGTACTTTACACAGTTCGTGTTTTATAATCTTGAAGTGAAAGACATTTTTGAAAATAGGTGATGCATGTGTCTGGTTTCATATTATATTTTATGTAGCCAACATTTACTTGAGGAATTGATAAAGTTTAAAAGGGTATCGTTTTTGTTCGATTTTCATCCGACTATAAGTTTTCAAAATATTCTCTACTATCGTCTCCATCATTTAGACGCATGCCTTTTTCACACATATCGAAGCGGTTTGATGATCAAGACTCATTTCCATTGTTTACTTTATTTATTTCCCGGGCGACAATTGATGGTTACATCAATGTTTTCTTGTTGATTCATTGTCTAGTATTCCCTTTAGGTGTTTAGCAATGTCTTTAGAGTAAAAGAAAAAAGTTTACAGAATTGAAAAAATATATGTAACATATCCACCACAATAAAAATATTGAAAGTTGTAATATCAAGGAAGCTATGAGACTAGTGTTTTAAAATGTTCTTGTGTATATTAATTAAAATGTCTCCGAGCCCGATGTTTATTCACTTAGTATTACATGTGGTAGCTAAACACAGTTTCGTATAAAATCTAGGGTGTTTTCCCAGAGAGAAGAATAATGGGAAGGGATTTGCCTGCTATTTATAGGAAGTCCACATATACTAGGCCTAAAAACTGGAGGGCTATATCTCGGAAACTAGAGAAGGTACCATCACTATTTTTTCACAGAAGTGGTAACTGACCACTAGTACCCTACCCTCAAAATTTCAGACCCTGGGACAGGGGACTTCGATGTCCCCGAACCCGATGTTTATTCCTGTAGTATTATACAGTAGGCCTAAAAACTGGAGGGCTATATCTCGGAAACTGCAGATGGTACCATCACCATTTTTTCACAGAAGTGGTAACTGACCACTAGTACCCTACCCTCAAAATTTCAGACCCTGGGACAGGGGACTTCGATGTCCCCGAACCCGATGTTTATTCATATAGTATTATACAGTAGGCCTAAAAACTGGAGGGCTATATCTCGGAAACTAGAGATGGTACCATCACCATTTTTTCGCAGAAGTGGTAACTGACCACTAGTACCCTACCCTCAAAATTTCAGACCCCATGACTTATGTTAAAATTTTGAATTGCGAACTGCGTTCTAGAATGCAGTTCACTTTTGAACTGCGAATTGCGAACTGCGTTCCAAAATCTGATTGCCTACATATTGTCGCTGGTGACATTATGTGCCTCACCCTCACTGTACATCTTGTCGCCCCACATATATTGTTGCTTAAAGATTTCTTTTTTTTTTTTTTAGTAATTTTGTGAATGTAATTGGTGTGTGAATTACACTGACGTGTCTCTTATGTTATTTCATGCAGAGTGTTGTGACGGTACATTTTGTCGTCCTGTTCATATTGTCGCCGGCGACAATGTGTACCTACCCTCACTGCGCATATTGTCGTCCATCAGAACATGTTGCAGGACAATGCATGGCAATGCTCCATGGTAAATATCATTAATCATTGCTTTGCTCTTTTTATGCGCCCGGATCGATAGATCGGGGCGCATATTGTTTTTGTCCTGTCTGTCTGTTTTTCTGTCTGTTGTCAACTTTAACCTTCGCCATAACTTTTGAACCATAGGAGATAGAGACTGCATATTTGGTATGCAGACTCCACTAAGTTCTTTCAAATGACACCAAGGTCAATGACCTTGTGACCTTGACTGTGACCTATACGCTAAAAATAGCTTTTTCGAACTTTGTTGCCGCCGGGTGCATAGTGTTTCACAAACACATCTTGTTGAGAAGATAATTTCCATATACATGATTGTATTCCTATATAATTTAATTCTGGTTATAACTCGGTATTTGATTGAATAAAAAATTTTCTTTATATCGTATAAATTGCGTTGCCAACGTCACAATGACTTGCGTCAAAAACGTATCGATCCGCCTTACTTTACATTTAAATTTTGTACAACCTGAAGTCATTTTTAAGGACAATAATTTTTTTCTTTCACTAAATGAATGAAAATAAAATTATAAGGGATGAATTTAATAGCTACCCAATTTATACGGTATAAAGTGGGTTGGAACAGTTTACGCTTTTATTTAAACCGCTTCGCGGTTTATAAAGCGTAAACTGCCTCAACCCACTTTATACCTTATAAATTGGGTAGTTATTAAATCCATTCCTTAAGTAAAACTTTAATCGCCCATTGTGGCCCAATGTACCCTAGGCCCGGTTTGATTTGAAGATACTTGAATCTGTACTACCTGAAGATGCTTCCATTTAAACATCACTAATCACGGGCCTACTGCTGCTTCTCAGTAGCGAATCCAGAAATTTCAGAACGGAGGGGGTGGGGGTGCGCGGTTCAGTATTGTTTTTGAAAAGCAAAAAAGAAGTCATTTGTATGTAAAGGTGTGTTACTGTATATGTAAAATAAATTATGAAATTTTAGCTATAGACTAAATTGAGAGTATAATTATTATACAGGTTTTTACCAAAACCACAAAAAATCAAACCTCCAAGCGGGGGTTGAGAGGGGGGGGGGGTTGCGCCGGTGCGTCATCTGTCTTTGGCTTTTTAGAAGATTTTTAAAGATTTTCTGTATATATTCCTATGTATAACTTTAATTGCCCATTGTGGACTTATCCTACCCATGGGGTTATGATTAGAACAAAATTAATTTTGTTTTTGTTTGTTTGTTTTTATGTATAATGTCCCTCTCGAGAATTTTTCATTCATATGGAGACGTGACCACTTGCCGGTGGAGGGCTGCAAATTTAGACCTATACTTGGCACACAGGGTCATTGAGGGATCTTTTACGTGCCAGCACCTCGAAATTGAACGTACGCTATGTAATGAAGCTTTCACATTAATATCTTCTGACCCAGTAGTTCTTGGAAAGAAGATTTTGAATTTTTTTTTTTCAAATATTCTATGAAAAACTTTGATCACCTTTTGTAGCCACACCCTTCCCCCTAGGGACATGATCTGAATTAAACTGAATCTACATTTCATAATGAACCTTTCACATAGGTTTAAACTTTTCTGACACAGTGGTTCTTGTTAAGATTTTTAAAAGATGTCACTAAATTTTCTGAACTCCTTCCCTTGAAAGAGGACATGGCCCTTCATTTGAACAAACTTGAATCCCCTTTATCGAGGATGCTTTGTGACAAGTTTAGTTGAAATTGACCCAGTAGTTTTTGAGAAGAAGCTGAAATTGTGAAACGTTCACAGACGGACGGACGGTCAGACAAAATGTGATCAGAAGAGCTCACTTGAACTTCCAGTTCAGGTGTTCTAAAAATTAACCCCAACACCAATTATATAGGCACATGATTGTATATATAAGAATAACGCAAAAAATAATTTCCAAATAATCATTACTACTGAACAAAAAAACTAATACATGTACATGTATTCAATCTCCATGTATATATTAAGAAAAAAGAATAGGCTGACTTATCATATATCTGATGAATTACGGTATCTTGACATACATGCATCATAGTGATGTACGTCAATTCTGGACAAAATTTTTTGACCAAAAAGTTTTCTTCCTACAGTATTGCTAGTAATGCTGTCTGTCTCCTCCGTGTGTGTGTGTGTTTGTCAATCTCTTTTTCCTTTCTCAAGTAAATATTCGTCAAAACAATATATCGACGACAATATATGCCGACCTTGACTGCACATATTGTCGCCGACGACAATATGTGCCGATGCTTGACTGTACATTTTGTCGTCCATGATGCAGGAGGAAAATAAGGCTCGACTCGGGGGATCAGGCAAGAGTTTCTCCCTCATTCTGTACTGTATTTCTGGATCCGCCACTGTAATACTTGATTTAGTCAAAAGTCATTTGCTGAAAACAAACATGCTAAACTGATCAAAAATTGGCCAAATTTCTCCTTGGATAAGACGTCATTTTTTTTTTTAGAAATTTTCCGCATTGCCTAAGTTTATTGAGGAAAAAAGTCTAATGACTTCGAATTCTCTCCTGTGTTTCATTGAAATAGTGCCACGCTGTGGGTAAGCTATGGCAACTTTTACATGAACATTATCATCAATCAATAAAAATTGAATTTACGGACGACATGCTTTATTCTGAGTAAATTACTGAGTACTTCATATTTTTTTTCTGGTCACACAAGCATACGAAAATAATGACGTCGCACTAACGTATTATAACGTCTTGATGAAAATATAATGCATTTGATGGAAAATTGTAAAACTTTAGAGTGTTTTTGAGAAAATTGAGCTAGAATACATATTAATTTTTTAAAATAGATCGATTCTGAATTTACTTCACGTTCATTGTGTTGAGTACCGGTAATATAAAATTCGTCTGCTTCATTTTAATATTATGAGCATGTTTTTGAAATGCATATAACGGCGTGAAAGGCGCATTTTACTATATATTTCATTGAAATAGCGTCACCTGTTCTCATCACCATTAGTGCATTTGAAATACGATTACTACATAACCACGCAGACGAATCTCAAAAAAATTTTAGAAAGAAAATTTTGAAACGAAAGGATTTAGCTGACAAATTTTCAGCGTATGTTTTCAGACAAACAATAAACCTGCCATCTACTTTAAAATTCTCTTGTTTAAGAACGGCAAAGCCATTGTTAGTAATATTGATATTGAAGCATCCTGAGGTGGTGTAAATTTAAGTTTGCCCCCCCCCCTTCAAACTTTTCAATACTGAACTGATTTCTGCTTCTTCCTAGCCAGTGTGCTCAGGTGAGCGATGTGGCCCATGGGCCTCTTGTTTGTTTTTTTTTTTTTTTTTGTTTTTTTGTTTTTTTTTTTTTTTTAAATATATTTCAAATTGTTGAACTTTGAGCTGCTTTCAGACAACCAACAAAATTCAAAATTATCACTACAATCATCATGATATATGCTTAAACTGTTATTACTTCATGCATGTAGCATCACTTTTGAAAGTTTGGGGAGGGGCTAGGAGAGTAATTGGCAATTTACCTGAAATTTCTTTGTCTAACTACCTAGAGAGAAGAAAATCCTATTTAGGGGGTGGCTTAATTTTCAACTTTTCGACGAGAGAATTGACTCTACTGTAACAAAACGGGGGACGGGGGTGGGGTGTTGGGGCAACCGGCCTTTCAAAGAATATTTTTACACTACATAAACGGCATTAGATTAAGTTTGGGACCCCTCTCGATATTTTATGCCTTAAGAATAAATAAATCTGATCATTTTTGCAGCATTTCAGAGACAGACTTACATGTTATGATGAGTGACAACGGATACAAATATCAATTTCACATGTCTTGACAACGGACATTTTGTTTATAAATGTTCTCATTTAATATGCGTTCTGATAAAGGCTGTGATATGTTTAATGAAATGAAGATAGAGTTACTTTTCAAACTACGAAATTAAAGTGCTTTTTAAATAAATTGACGACGAAATATTTTTTTTTCACCGCATATTATCCATGCTTTTTCACCATGTCATGTGTTCGCCAATCAAAACTACTCGGAATATGTTTAGAATTACATAGACATGAATGTTTGTTGTAAATACTGAATGCTGTATCTGTTCCCCAATACTTAAGTGTATTCCTGTAATTCAACAAAAACATGGATTTTTTGCATTCAGTAAAAATTCTTGTATGTTTTGAATGACACCGGACGGATATAATCTTAACCTCACCTGTGACGTCAGAAGGAACTAATTTTAGTGCTTAACTTTAAAGGTCTCTGACAACGGTACTGTAAAGGAACTTAAAGTGTTCCTGGTCTTGATGTTGTTTAAATCCCATTCGAGAATTTTTCACTCATATAGAGACGTTATTGCTTGTCAAAGTAAGAACTTTGAACACATAGATAAATGTTAGCTTAGAAAGGATGGCAACCACCACTTAACCGTCTAATCAATCGGAAATGATCGTAACCGATTACTTTTTTCATATTAAATAAGTTGCTTTTTTTTTTTTTTTTTTTTTTTTTTTTACAGTTTATGTACTTTTTCAATAGCTCAACACAATCGTATCATTGTAATCGTGAATACTACAAATCAAAGTTTACCTTGGTACGTTTAACAAATTATAGTCTCTCCTGCGTAAAAAAAAAACAACTAGTTTTCTACTCAGCATAGTTTTATGGAGTATTTGTTCTAGTTTTATAATTCACTGCGAAGCAGCAAAATGTCATCAGCATCACTCGCAGATTGGCGATATTTTAAGAGACACCAGGACGGCATTTTCACAAACAAGATTACAAAAACCTATCTCTACAGTTCCTTACCTTTTTTATATCCAACTATCAAAAAAAAAATTTAATTTAAGCAAACTTTCTATTTGATTTCATGGTCATAATTGAAGATACTCAACCTTTTAACACAACACTATGGAAATAAATGTAATAATTTTATTACTTTAAAAAGAGTTTGTTACTGTATATTAATTGTTTCAAGAGTTAGTTATAAACATCGCAGTTATATTCTTCGATGAAGTACACGTTTGATAATTAAGCAAGTAATTTTAGTGGCATTTCGATTTTAAAATTGTGTATACCATACTTAATTGCAATCAATAAAAAATCATCCTATCAAATGGAAGGCACTTGCTTCACACAATAGACAAGGACGTTTTCAATTATACATGGAAACCCAGCTCTAAAAATGAAAAATACTGAAATTTGATTTTTCAGAACACACATGTAATACAAATGTAATATGAAGAGAGAGAGAGAGAGAGAGAGAGAATACGGACAATGATTAATTATACTTTGATTTTTCTTCAATGTCAAGATGACAAAGTTTCATTTGAAGATGAAAAATGAAGCCTTCAACTCACAAGTGATTACAGAAAAATATATGAAAAAAGTGTTACACTATAAATCCCCACCGAAATAGATTAAAGATAGAAGACGCGTCCTAATCGTGATGACGTCCTACGAAAAACAATTAAGATGTATCATGTTTACCTATGTGACAATTTGACCCCTGCATGTTAAAGAAAATTATTAACGTACAATTAGATATATTGTCAGAGAGAGTTGCCCTGATTCCAGCATAGACTGCTGTCAACCCCAAAGGAACCACTGTAATAAAACAAAATTATTTATTGTTACTTGAAAGCATTCAAATTGTCTTTGTCTAAGAATTAAATGCAGTTTTAAAAATAGTCTAAAAAGTGCTTAGTGTGCTAATTAAGGACCCTCCCTATACACTAGCTTTTGGACTTTGAGAAGATAATATTGTGTAAAGATAAAAGACAGTATTTTAAAAGTTGGCCTATTTCAGTTTTCATATAGGGTACCTGTCATCTTTCCCCGGAAAAATTCATAAGAAGCAAAGAATTGATGAACAGAAATAATTGTTGCTTGCTTAAATGGGGAAAATAAATGCAAATGAAGTTTTCGAGAAAAATTTTCATCTGCATCTAGTATAATTTTAAGAATAATTAAATTGATTATAAATTGTGCATTACACCAAAGATTATATACTTTATTAAATTCTGAATCAGAATGCAGATCACTAGTACTCTAACTGCATAAAAGTACAATGTAATTAGAACTCTTCAGTGTCCAGCGTATGGAGGACCCTTAAATCAACCAAGAGAAAAAAAATCTAGAAAGATGTAATTTATAAAAGCAAGTCCCAAAAAATCCAAGTATATAGTTAATTCCTATTTCATATTTTTATATATTTGTAAATTTACAGGAATCATTTACTATGCCATCATAATAACTCTTATCATAGTTCGTGGACAACCAAAATTTAACTGGTTCACTAACTAATTTAATGAGTAAGGGTGACATATGAAACCCATTAACATTGGCGGCTCTATAGTAATCATATAATATACCCAATCCCTATCATGATAAATATGACAAATATCTCCTTAATAATACAATTGTAACATTTAGCTCTCATTAGTGTTATACTTACTCCAACCAATGATAAAGCAGGTCATAATGAGAGAGTGTCCGGATGATTAAAGCGACAGTACGGCTGCAAAATGTGTGCTATTTCATCCAAATTTACCCAATATGTCATTAAGAAATAAGGTATAAAGTTGATGTAAGCAGTTTGAGAAACAGAAATATTCTCTACTCAAACAAAATTAACGTAATTAGAATCTGCCGGAAAATCAAGGGTCGTACGAACTGGAGCAATCTTAGATCTGTTTATTTGTACCACGTGAATTCTAAAACGGCACGTGCCTACACTGTAGAGTTTACAGTTATAATGAATATTAGGTGAAAGCAATTTTCAAAAACACAAATTATCATAACTTTCTGATAAAATAATCTAAAATAATAATCGTAAAGATTTTAGTCTGCATTCAGGCGAATTTAACAGAATTAAAAGTACAAATGTTTACGTTTTGTGTATTGGGGTCCGAGAAAGGGAAAACCAACTAATCATACGTTATCGCGGCAAATGTCAAACAAAATATTTTTCTGCACAGTTAAAAAAAATTAGCATTTCAAATGGCAACAATGTTTATAAGTCAAAGATGTATTTTTAATGTTGAGTTTACACTATTTTTTTTCTTTGAAAGCGACGGGAAAATGAGAAATGATAACAAGTATCAACAAACCTGTCGAATAGAACCTTCGAGAGCCCTGCGTGAGTGTCGCCGAGTTCCCGTTTCTTCCTTATCCAGCGATTTTATTAATCCCCAAACTAAATTTTAGTCATGAAAGTTGCTTTTTCAAGTTCTATTTTCAGTTTCTTTTTCTTTTTGGTCGACTTTGTCAATGTAGCAGGCCTACCGGGATTCCCACTCTAACCATGCTGTTTTGTTTATGAAAACTACGCATGCGTGCATAGCATGGAATGTGGAACCCCGAACACGTTGCGATGTATATATTTACGTCCCATAAATAACTATTAATTTTAATGAAATAATCCAAATTATTTAATTGTAAAAGTTGTAATTTTCTGAAAGTTAATACATTTATGAGTAGTACAAAAATTCCAAATCTTGTCGAAAAATTTTATCTAGTCAGTTTTTTGATGAGATGCGCCGTACTGTCACTTTAAGGTGTGTAGGAACAGCATACTGTGTTATAACGTGTAATACTCGACACCACAACTACAGAAGCAAAAACATTAAGAAGACTTGTATCAAAGATAAAATTCTGAAAAAAAAATTCTAAAAAACAAAACAAAAAAAAAACTAGATGTGTTTGTGAAACACTGATGCCCCTGTATGGCAACTCATATCAAAGGTTAAACTTTCTCAAATGCTAATCAAATACATTGGTACCCAAAGTAAATAGGAATATACCTATGAAATATGAAAGCCCTAGCAGCTACCATTGAATAGATATGGAAAAGGTTAAAGTTTTCAAAAATAAGTCAACATCAAGGTCAAGCTCAAATGGCCAATACTAATAGTGCACAAGGAAAGACTTTCTCACGAGAAATACACATCTGAAATATGAAAGCCCTAGCACCAACCGTTCAAATGTTATGGCCAAGGTAAAAGTCTTTCAAAAGTAGGTCAAATTCCAAAGTCTAAGGGTCAAAGTTGTTGGTATCCAAAGTAAGGTCTTGTCACAAGGATTATATCTGGGGACTATGAAAGCCCTAGCACCAATTATTCAAAAGTAATGGCCAAGGTTAAAGTTTTCCAAAAGTAGGCCAAACTCCAAGATCAAAGTGTCAAAGTTGTTAGTGTTCTAAGAAAGGCCTTGTCACAAGGAATACACATGTTAAATATGAAAGTCCTAGCACCAATTATTCAAAAGTAATGGCCAAGGTTAAAGTTTTCCAAAAGTAGGCCAAACTCCAAGATCAAAGGGTCAAAGTTGTTAGTGTTCTAAGAAAGGCCTTGTCACAAGGAATACACATGTTAAATATGAAAGCCCTGGTACCAACTGTTCAAAAGTTATGGCCAAGGTTTAAGTTTTCCAAAAGTAGGTCAAATACCAAGGTCAAGGTCAAAGGGTCAAAGTTGTTAATATCCAAAGGAAGGTCTTTTTACAAGAACTACATATGTGAAGAAAGAAAGCCCTAGCACCAATCGTTCAAAAGTTATGGCCAAAGTTAAAGATTTTCAAAAGTAGATCAAACTCCTACGTCAAGGTGAAAGGGTCAAAGTTATTGAAATCCAAAGGAAAATCTTGTCACAAGAATTACACGTGTGAAGTATGAAAGCCCTAGCACCAATGCTTCAAAAGTTATGGCCAAGGTTTAAATTTTGCAAAACTGGGTCAAAATCCAAAGTCAAAAGGTCAACTATGATGGTACATGTACCCAAAGAAAGGTCCTGTCACAAGAAATACACAAGTGAAATATATATGAAAGCTATAGAGAAATGTTAAAGTTTTGCGGACAAACAGACAGCAAGACAGACAGACATACGGACGGACAGGGCAAAAACTATATATCCCCGAATCTTCGATACGGAGACGTAAAAAGGATGTCAAAATGTTGCGAGCATAATTCATTAATCGTTTTGGGGGGGATTTTCAAGGTCACCTGCTTCAGTTAATAAAAATTTACAAAAATTGCATATTGAATTTTAGGTGAACTTCGAAATGCAAATGGTGTTTTTCGACCTTTTGACCTTGACCTTGGAGTTTGACCCACTTTTGCAAACTTTTTTGAGACTTTAACCTTGGTCATAACTTTTGAACAGTTAAAGCCTGGGCTTTCAAACTTCATATGTGTATTATTTATGATTAGACCTTTCTTTGAATACCAACATCTTTGACCCTTTGACCTTGACCTTGGAGTTTGACCTACTATTGGAAAAACTTTAACCTTGGCCATAACTTTTGAATACTTTGTGACAGGTTCCTCTTGTGACAAGACCTTTCTTTGGACACCAACAACTTTGACCTTTTGACCTTAGAGTTTGACCTACTTCAATTTTGAAAAATTTTAACCTTGGCCATAACTTTTAAACAATTAGTGTTAAAGCTTTCATACTTCACATATGTAATTCTTGTGACAAGACCTTTCTTTGGGTACCATCAACTTTGACCCTTTGACCTTGACTTTGGAGTTTGACCTACTTTTGAAAAACTTTACCCTTGGCCATCACTTTTGATCAGTTGGTGTTAGTTCTTTCATACTTCACATATGCCTTCCTTGTGACAAGACCTTCCTTTAGATACCATCATCTTTGACCCGTTGACCTTGACCTTGGAGTTTGACCTACTTTTTGAAAAACCTTAATCTTGGACATAACTTTTGAATAGTTGGTGTTAGGGCTTTCATACTTCATATGTATATTCCTTGTGACAAGACGTTCCTTTGGATACCAACAATTTTGGTATTGACCTTGACCTACGAGTTTGACCTATTTTGAAAAAAAATTAAACCCTGGCCATTACATTTGAACGTTTGGTTCTAGGGCTTTCTAATATCACGGTCATGTGTATCATTTGTGACAAGACCTTCCCTTGGGCCCCATTTGACCTTGACCTTGCCGCTTTACTTAATTTGAAAAAAAAATTCAACCTTCGCCATAACTTTTCAATGGTTTGTACTAGGGCTTTCATATTTCACAGGTATATTCCTCGAAAAAGACCTTTCTTTGGGTACCAACATTTTTGATTTCTTGACCTGGAGTTTGACTTGCATTTGAGAAACTTTACTCTTTGCTATAAGCTGCCATACGGAGGCATCAATGTTTCACAAACACATCTTGTTTTTTTTCAAAAAATATTAGAAGGTTTGGGAATTATTTAAAATTGCGCTTATGTAAAAAAAAAAAATCTTTATTTTGCATTACTTTATACAGTTCACATATTAATGTCGATTAATCTCTATTAATAAGGATTTGCATAACAACAACTTTTCATTTAAGCAGATGATCATATCTATAGTGCAGTCAAAAATATTTGCAAGTTAGTTGTACATGTAGTTTAAAGAAAACCATCACGATCCTTTTTTCTATAAAGACAGGGTACAGTGTTTTACCTGAATTTGAAGAAATTAACAAGTGCACTGATAAGCAATAGGAGAGAAATACTGAATCTAGCAATGGACACATATACATGTAAAAGATCTTCCTCTGGTTCCTGTAATATAAAATATGCAAAAAGTGACTTTAAGAAGGAACGATATCTGTTTCCATTATAAAATTAGCATCTTCAACATTGATTTATAAATACAGTAAAACTGTTTAATCCTACACCTGTGCAATCTGTATTACTGAGATTTGTTTTCATTCCCACTTTTATCGAACTGTGCAATTAGACACACTGTCTATTCAGACAAAAAATCTCTGTCCAAGTGCATGTCAGAGTAGACAGGTTTTATAGCATGATAATACTTTCCACCGTACTGTATATCTAATCTGCTTGAACTTCATTTTTGTCTTCATCCTCCATTTGGAAATTGTCATCATTACAAAAAAAATCGCCCGCGTGGCGCAGTGGTTAGATCGTTTGCTCTAGAGTCGCGGAGTAAGGAGTTGATCCTTGCGTCGCGGGTTCGAATCCCACTGTGGGACGTAGAGACCGGTCCTTCGGATGAGACCGTATAAACCGAGGTCCCGTGTCGCAGTAGGTGCTGGCACGAAAAAGATCCCTCACTGCTCAATGGCCCTAAGTGCCGAGTATAGGTCAAAATTTGCAGCTCTCCACCGACAAGTGGTGGCCTCTCAATATGAGTGAAAAATTCTCGAGAGGGACGTTAAACAACAATAAACAAACAAACAAACAAATTCTATTTTTGAGAGTGTAGAGTTTTGCGCTACTCACTTTCAACACTTGCTGGTAATTTCTACAACCCATGTAATTAGCATACTCCTTTCCTGTGGACGGATGTACGTACCAGGAACCATTCAGCAGACAGTCAAAATAAGCAAAATCTGAATTAAGCCAAAAATACCCTCATCTCAAATGAACAAATAATGACAAGTACTTGTACATTCAGAAGTTAAGAATACTTCTAGTATATTTCTTAAACAAGAGGCCCATGGGCCACATCGCTCACCTGAGCATAATGGCTAGGAAAAAGCACAAATCAATTCAGTATTGAAAAGTTAACGTGGGGGAGAGGGGGCGGGGGGCGCTTGAATTTTAAACTACCTGAGGATGCTTTTATATCAATATAACAAATGGCTTTGCTGTTCTTAAGTAGAAGATATTTTAGGATTTTTTCCTATATTAATATTCCTTTGTAAAAATTTGATACCCCATTGTGGCCCCTCCCTACTCCCAGGGGTAAATTTGAACAAACTTTAATCTATACTACCCGAGGATGTTTCCATATCAATATGACTAAAAATGGCTTTGCTGTTCTTGAGAGAAAATTTTTTTCCTTTATACATGTATTCCTATGTAAAACTTTGATCCCCCATTGTTGCCCCACCATAACCCCAGGGGTCATGATTTGAACAAACTTAAATTTACACTATCTGGGGATGATTATATATCAATATGACTAAACAAGGTTTTGCTGTCCTTGGGAAGATTTTTAAAGAATTTTCCTTTATATTCCTATGTAAAACTTTGATCCCCCATTGAGGCCCCACCCTACCCCCGGGGGTCATGATTTAAACAAACTTGAATCTACACTATATAACAAAGGTTTTGGGCCAGTGGTTCTGGAGAAGAAGATATTTAAAGTATGCCACCAAAATTTCAGTATTTCTGAATTATCTCTCCTTGAATGGCCCTTCATTTGAACATACTTGAATTCCCTTCACCCATGGATGCTTTGTGGCAAGTTTGGTTGAAATTGGCCCAGTGGTTCTAAAGAAGAAATCGAAAATGTGAAAAGTTTACAGACGGACGGACAGCTAGACAGATGGACAGACGGACTACGGACAAAATGTGATCAGAAAAGCTCGCTTGAGCTTTCAGCTCAGGTGAGCTAATAAAACTGAACGAATAGACGAAACCCTCTAATGTGTTTCTGTAGGCTAA
Organism: Saccostrea echinata; assembly: GCF_033153115.1. Taxonomy (NCBI): domain Eukaryota; kingdom Metazoa; phylum Mollusca; class Bivalvia; order Ostreida; family Ostreidae; genus Saccostrea; species Saccostrea echinata. The sequence goes on from NW_026889809.1 coordinate 206,887, forward strand.
ATGTGTGCTCTTGATGTTTTATTATAATACTGTTGTCTCCTTCATTTATCTTTCAGCAAACGTAGCAATCAGAAAGCGTACTGGACATCGATGTTTTACTGTGTTATACCGGTAGTTAACTTATTTATCTTAAAGCAGCCATCTCTATCAGAGGACGCACCAGGCTCTCTACGAGTGCCTCAGGTTTGTTCAGAGAGGAAAAAAGAGCAACGCATATTTTACATTTTTTTTACTAAAACAATTTTCTCAAACATTGTCTCCAAATCTCTGAAATATGGTTGCTGCCCAAAGCAATAACGAAAAAAATGGATATGAAATGTAATAGTTGCGTCTATCAACCCCTGACATCTTTGATGCATAGTGACATTGATGACAGTAAAGAAAACAAAACACAAGGTTATATTGTAATTTATAAATCATTTCCAATATAATCACTTGTAAAAATCTAATTCTACTAGACAACCTAACTCCACACGTTGGTCTTAATGTATTTCTGTGAATTGTCAATGGACGTAATTCATTGTCATGTCTGTGACTGTAAATAAATCTCATTTGAGTTAATCTGTCTAAAAGATAATGAAATCAATTCTACAGTAATGTCTAGGTTAATATGGATGAAAGATGGATCCTATAGGGGAAAAAAATATGTAATGAATTGATTTTCTGATAAAGATTCTAAACGGCAGAACCTGGACGTCTTTTTAAAAGCAGTCATAAGTTGCGTTGCATTATACAATTTCTACCTTCGGAAATTTTGAACTGGAAATAGTGTGCATCGAATATGTATCAATGCATTTGATGTCTAATCATCTAAAGACACTAAGTCTAACCCTCTCACCTTGCACGCACATAGGAAACAAGAGGCCCATGGGCCACAACACTCACCTGAGTCAATATGGCCCCGCTGTTCTTCGTCAACAGATTTCTTCTCCTATATATTCATATGTAAAGCTTTGATTGCCTGTTCTATGCATACCCTATCCCAAGGTGCCATGTTTTGAATGAAATTGAATCTAAACTTTCTGAGGATGCTTCTATATTCATATAACTAATCATGGTTTTGCTGTTCTTGAAAACGGAATTTTAAAGATATCTGCCACCCTACCCTGAGGGGTAGTGGGGGGGGGGGGGGGGGGAGGGGTCATGATTTGAACAAACTTGAATCTACACTACCTGAGTATGCTTCCATATCAATATGACTAATTATGGCTTTGTTGTTCTTGAGAAGAAGATTTTTAAAGATATTTTTATATATATATTCTTTTGTTAAACTTTGATCCCCCATTATGGCCCCATCCTACTACTGGAGGATGCCTTGAACAAACTTGAATCTACAATACTTGGGGATTCTTCAATATCAATATGACTAATCATGGCTTTCCTGTTCTTGAAAAGATTTTTAAAAAATTTTCCTATACATTCCTATGTAAAACTTTGATCCCCCATTGTGGCCCCACCCTACCCCTGGGGGTCTTGATTTGAACAAACTTGAATCTACACTACCTGAGGATGATTCAATATCAATATGACTAATTGTGGCTTTGTTGTTCATGAGAAGAAGATTTTGAAAGAATTTTCCTTTATATTCCTATTTAAAACTTTGATCCCCCATTGAGGCCCCACCCTACCCCCGGGGGTCATGATTTGAACAAACTTGAATCTACACTACCTGAGGATGATTCCATATCATTATGACTAATTGTGGCTTTGTTGTTCTTGAGAAGAAGATTTTGAAAGAATTTTCCTATATATTCCTTTGTAAAACTTTGATCCCCCATTGTGGCCCCACCCTACCCCCGGGAGTCATGATTTGAACAAACTTGAATCTACACTACCTGAGGAAGATTCCATATCATTATGACTAATTGTGGCTTTGTTGTTCTTGAGAAGATGATTTTTAAAGAATTTTCCTATATATTCCTACTTGAATCTACACTACGTAATGAGAGTTTCCCAAAAGTTTCAACTTTTCTGGCCCAATGGTTCTTGAGAAGAAGATTTTTAAAAGAAGACACCAAATTTTCACCAATTCTTAATTATCTCCCCTTGGAAGAGGGCGTGGCCCTTCATTTGAACAAACTTGAACCCCCTTCACCCATGGATGCTTTGTGGCAAGGTTGATTGAAATTGGTCCACTTGTTCTGGAGAAGAAGTTGGAAATGTGAAAAGTTTACAGACGGACGGACAGACAGACAGACAGACAGACGAACTAATGACAAAATGTGATCAGAAAAGCTCACTTGAGCTTTCAGCTCAAGTGAGCTAATAAAACTGAACGAATAGACAAAACCCTCTAATGGCAAATGTTACAAAATACATGTATATAACAGACGTCGAAAAGTCATTTATCGCAAATTGTCGACAGATGTTTAAGAGTAGATTAAAAATATAATATATCTTGTCAAACAGAATTTATACGTCGGTCATCAGACCCAATAGCAAGGACATCTGCAGAAGTATTGTTATACAATCTTTTTATTGTCATTCTCCCTTTTTTATTGTCATTCTCAGTCGCCCGCGTGGCGCAGTGGTTAGAGCGTTCGCTCTAGAGTCGCAGAGTAAGGAGTTAATCCTTACATGTACGTCGCGGGTTCGAATCCCACTGTGGGAGGAGAACGTAAAAACCGAGGTCTCGTGTCGCAGTAGGTGCTGGCACGAAAAAAGATCCCTCACTGCTCAATGGCCCTAAGTGCCGAGTATAGGTCAAAATTTGCAGCTCTCCACCGGCAAGTGGTGGCGCCACGTCTCCATATGAGTGAAAAATTCTCGAGAGGGACGTTAAACAAGACACAAACAAACAATTGTCATTCTCTCTCTCTCTCTCTCTCTCTCTCTCTGAATAATATCTAAAAAGTATGAGGCGCCGTTTTGGTATTTATTGCCATTTAGTGTTATTATACTTTCATGTTAAATACTAATATCTGATTGGTTTAGACGCATTTAACAATCCGTAATGTTACCCTCAGCGTTAGCAACACACTTGACAATGGGTAATATTACGAAAATATCACATGCGTTCCAATGTGTACACCAGGTCACGTGATCCTCACATCGTTAGTGTTAGCTTGATGACGCGACCTCTAAATATAGAATGCATGCGTTCAAATCATGCGCGTACGGTTCACCGTAGAATTCTCAAAACGTCGGCTGTGCGTTTGATAGAAGCCGAATAAACGACGTCAATAAAAGCTTGCGTCCGATGTAGCTTTCTTGAAAACGACAGACAAAACATCCTTGCGAGTGCAAACTTTAGATGATAAAGGACTTTTTGAGTAGCAAATAAACAATAAAGAGGTTGGTAAATCTTTTCCGAAGCTTTCTTATTGAAAAAAATAGAAGCGGGGAGTTTGAAAGCCTTCTAAGCGTGAACTTAACGACAATCTCCGAATTCTTTTATGACATCCGAAATCAATAAAACATTCAGTATAATAGCGAGCGCAGCGAGCGGCAGCGCCGCTCGTCACTGCGAGATCTAACGACAACGCCTGGGCGAAGAGAAAATTCGGACTACTGCACATTCATTCAATAGAATTTTTTTCCGCAGTAATTCTGGACCCACAATGCATCTCTTCTTGTTCTCGCTGCTAACTTCGTTCGCGCGGTAAAAACAACTAAAAATTCACACAAAAAATAAACTCACCTTAATTTAATGGATATTGCATACAGATAGTAGATTAAGTTCTTTGTTAAAATTTTTACACTTATGGAAATGCAGCTAACTTACGACGTCATGTGACGTCACAGTCTAGACGTTTCAAATGTCTCATGCGATTTGAAGAGGCGGATCTTAAAATTAAGTGAACAATGCGCTCGCCCCAACGGTCGCACCGTCACCGTTAAAATAAATAGTGCACGTTTTTGAGGGTAACAGTTGAAATTGACAAACCTCGGAAAACCATTGTCAACTTCCGCTGAAGAGTCGGTTGACAATGGTTTTCCTTGGGTTGTCAATTTCAACTGTTACCCTCAAAAACGTGCACTATTTATATAATATCACCTATTCGAATAGGTGATATCACCTATACGAATAATTGATATCACCTATTTGAATAAGTGATATCACTCATTCAAATTGAATAGTTCATATCACTTATCACCTGTTGGAAATGAATAGGTGATTTCACCTATTCGAATAAATTATATCACCTATTCGAATAGGTGATATCACCTATTCAATTTGAATAGGTGATATCACCAATTCGAAAAGGTGATACTACCTATTTGCATGTCTTACAACAATAAATAATGAATGCTCCCTTCCTCAAGACTATCTAGATTTCCATTTGAACCAAGTAAATTCAGGCTGCCCCGTTTCCCCCTGTTATTGAGATATTTTAAATACCTTATGTTATCGACCCCTGTAAAGTTATATAAATTTTATAAATCATACCAAGCTGGGGTACAACAGAGTGACATACCTTTCTCTCTTTATTATGTAAAGTGGGACATTTTCCGTATGGATCAGTTAATACTTATTATGCATTTTTCACGATTTTTCATATAGTATACATGATAGATAAGTGTAATAAATATAATTTGTGAGCAAAACAAACTACAAATTCTACTGGGGTGCTTAAAACTAAATGCGAAGCTGTATTCCTTTGTCTCCAAGAATGGTAAGTTATAAAACGAAACTGAAAGTAAATGAGAATTAAAGGCTATATTGGGAGCAGTTGTTATTTCATAAATAATTTGAATAGGTGATATCACCTATTCGAATAAGTGATATCACCTATTCAAAATGATTAAGTGATATCGCCTATTCGAATAGGTGATATCACCTATTTGAATTGGTGATATCACCTATCTAATTTGAATAGGTGATATCACCTATTCGAATAAGTGATATCACCTATTCAAAAGGAATAAGTGATATCACCTATTTGAATGGGTGATATCACCTATTTGAATAAGTGATATCACCTATTCGAATAGGTGATATCACCAATTCAAAACAAATAGGTGATATCACCTATTCAAATAGGTGATATCACTTATTCGAATAGGTGATATCACCTATTCGAATAGGTGATATTGTGACAGAGTGAAATTTGTACATGTAATTATTTTTATCAATTTATTATGATGAATCAATTTATAATTTTTCAATATTTATGAAATTATTTGCAACATATAAGTTTGTTGAATATGAATATATTTGTAATATTGTAAGTTATTTTCTAAATAAGTATATCACTCATGTGAATATTTTTAACTTTTATACACTGAAGCTATAATTAGAGGGAATATCCTTTCCTTGTATTTGATTGGTCAGTTATGTTCAATTGTAAAGAATTTCATCGTGTGATAATTTTGGAGGGAATTTTTCTATTGTGTTATGTAGTTCCTGTGCTGCAGTCATTGTTGAAAGTGTCAGTCAGTTTATTGATTTATTTTTATACTTTGGAACTTATTCTCATAATCAGATCAGTTGATTTGTATATACCTATATAGTCTTTATATCAAATACATAAATATCTGTTCCTGAGATGATAGAAATATTTAGAAACCTGTTTTATCATGTTTATTGAAATGGCTGATTATATTGAAAGCATAAATATAAGTGTAACATCTACTTTGAAAGGAAAGACAGGATTTGTAATATAATTATAGATATAGCACAGTGAACTGAATAGCTGAAGTCAGTGTATTTATTTTTACCTTTAGATAGAATTCTCATGATCAGATGATGTACGTAGCCTAAACTTATTGTTAAACGACCTTTACACCTCATGTGAGGTAAGCATAATTTCTAGAGTATTATGTTTGAAATATATATCATGATACATCTATGATCATAATACTGATGAAACATGCATGTAAATATTTTCTTTATGAATTCATGTGAAATAAGGTTTTACATGATAGTATGCAGTGAAACTGGAATGAGTATATTATCAGTATATTTATAATACCTTGTTTGTTAAAATAATGAGCAGATATAGATAATTTTGATAGACGCAAATATTTTTGAGGCTTGTATGTTAAAGGGAATTAACTGATATTTTCATTTTAATCGGAAACAGGAACGTAAGAGTTATCTTTCTTGCAATGTTGTTTATTAAGCTTTTACTATGTTACAGGGTCAAAATCTCAACTGATCAACTGTATGTGTCTATCGTTAACTGTTTCAAAATAAATGATGTAAAGGTTCATTGGAATCATAAGCTGAATAGGTGATATCACTTATTCGAATAGGTGACAATACTTTTTGGCAGTAAATACCAAAACGGCGCCTCATAAAAAGTGTTTTCAACTTGAACATGCCATAGAAACAGATATCTATGATACTACATAATAAGCAGAACTTCAACTTGCACAGCCTGTACAAATTCTGTAGGTTTTATATCCAAATATTTATGATAAAGTCTGTATAACTGAGGATTTACAGATGTGTGAAAATTCTATTCTAGACGTACACAGGATTCTGAAACGGACTTAAATTCCCATTCGTCGTTTTTCTATAGCGCTGTACAACTTCACTTTGCGGTTAATGTCTCCTTATTATACAGAGGAATGTAACGACGAATTGTCTGTCTTTTTGTTTTTAATTTGTAGATTGTTTTCTATGAAAGGATTCCATGTTTAATTAGAACACTTTGCCCTCCTTCAAGTAAAATTAGGAAAAAGTTAGCTCTTGGCGGCAATTTAAGTGCTGCAAAGGAATCCGAATATCCAACGAAAATTATTTAGCTATAGATCCAAAAAGTTTCTCTGTTTTTGCAGTATGTAACAATTCAGCCAAGCGTAAATAAGTGATATTCAAATCAGTCAGTTTCAGTTGAAATAATATCAAAGCTACAATTAATTGGAATTGGAATAATATCATGAATATCACAGCTACAATTAATCGGAAAGTGTTAACGGAGCACAGAGACAGATGGAGAATTTGTTCATAAACAAAGAGAAAAAGAACTTAACAAAGTAGAACACACGTTCTTTTCCCCTTCGCTCTCCTCTTTTTATTTAAAACATGATTGTGACGTAAACCTTTTGTTTGTGTTGTCCATTCTATAGCTTAATGTTGAGCTAACTCCTCAAACAATCCATTAAGTCACCTGTAAGTGTCCATTCTTTTTGAAAAACTGTCCATTCTTTTAAGAATGGACAGCTTTTTTCAAAAAGAATGGATAGTTAAAACAAACAGAATGGAGAGTTACAGGTAAACTTTGGAATGTGTTCAAGAGGAAAACAAAAACAAATACAGTAAATACTTTTTAATTTACATAACAAAAAGAACGCGGAGATTAATCCAGAACACAATGTCTGCACAGCATCCACTCGATTTTACTCTTTTAAATCCATGAATGATGCACATTATTTCAATACCCAAAACTTGATTTTCATAAAACTTGAATTCAAATGACACAAATTCACATTTGATTTAAATTTCGGAAAAATCATTCCCTCGAGGAGAATTCATTTTCAGATAGAAATACGTCTAATATTAAATCCTCCACCCAGAAAACAGTTTGCAACATGAACACTACACTGCCGCAGTTAATATTTCGGTAGAAAATAAATAAAAATGAAACATTTCCAGATTTCATTTGAAAAACATTTCAGGTAGAAGATTAGCTCATGGCTAATCCAACACTCAGAACATAATTTGCATCTCACCAATACACTGCTGCAGTTAATATATCCTCAAAAATAGAATTCAATTAAAACATTTCCAGGTTTGATTTGAATTTGATCATCTGTATATGTCGTCGAAGTTCATTTTTGGGTCAAAATTTGGCTAATATTTCTTTTACTTTTCTGTTTCCTGATCCAAATATCACTAATTTTGTGCATATTTTGGTTTATAAAATTTTGATTCTGTCATAAACTCTCTCCATCACAGAAAAACATGTATGCCTTTACAACGCAAACTGTAAACTGATTCTGAAGCATCACATACTTGTATAAATACTAGTATCCCACAAAATCCACCTGTAACTGTCCATTCTTAAGACAAAGACCTTTTGTTATTTGCATCTGGAAACACAATAGCTATTCAACAAATTGCTCTGCATCCCAAAGTAGGAGAAAGGCCTCAAACTGTCCATTCTGTGAGAGAAAGAACTAATCTCGGGCCTACGACCCTCGATTAGTTCTTTCTCTCGCAGAATGGACAGTTTTCGGTCTTTCTCCTTTACATACACGGACTAAATACTATGATTATTGATCAGAAACACTTGTTATGCGAGCGATATTGCGCACGAACTACTTAATTTATCAACAGTTATCAATTTTATGATCATAACGATTATAGATTTTCGTCTTAACAAGATTAAAAATCGAACATTAGTTCGGTCTTGCCTTGAATTTGGAGAAGTTTGATAATTTCTTATTAAATGATTTATTTCATAAAAGTACCCATTTGTTTTCAATGATGAAAAAAGAACAAGGTTTAACGAATGCGTCATCCCTCTTGAGTTCTACACTATCACTTTTCTGGATGCCTGGTGATCGCTCGGAGCTTGAAAAAACGTGCCAATTTTAATTATTCAAATAACATATCCTGCGGGTTATGAACACAGTTCAACTGACGGTTAAAGTTTTTCTGCGTTAGAAAATATGAAAATTCTTTTAAAAAAACAGAAATGATAAACAAAAACATTACCATTTTATTATTGAGTATAATTTTTTAGCAAACAATTATAAGAAAATATATACATTTGTAGATTTCACTTATCATGCTCTTCCCACACTGTATTAAATTGGCATCGTCATTATGTCATTCATCAAGGAACAATTCCTGGTGGGTATACATCCAAGGTACTGTGTATTATTTAGTACTCATCCTTACTCCTCACAAAAATATAAACTGATATAAAGGAGAAGCTTCACATACTTTACTGTGATCCAACATGTTTGAGAAGGAGTGTAAATCAAATGTGGATTCGCAAAAACTCCAAAGAACTTTTAGAAAATTTAAAATCACACAATTTTTCAAAAGCCAGTAACATCAAAAAGTTTGACTTTTCAACGTGTTTATATAACCAATCCTCATGATAAATTAAAAACTAGTCTTTTTAATATCAAAGACAACTCCTTCTTTAATAAAATTAGAACTTGGAAATATATTTTTATTTTGTGATTGTTCATCTACAAAATTACTCTATTTGTTGAAAAATCAATCTGATTCTACGCACAAGTGCTCTGAAGTTGAAATTAAAAGGATGATGGAGTTCGTCATTGGCAACATCTATGTAGTCTTTGCAGACCAGGCCTAGGTCTTCCAATAGTCTGTTGGAAATCCAATGGACACTAATTATGCTCCTTTATTCACCAACCTATCTTTATATTCCTATTGTGGCGGTCAGACGAGTTTGATCACCGGTGGCCAGATGGCTCATTTTGTAGAGCTCCGATATCTTGACTAGAGATTCAAGGGGCGCGGGTTCGAACGCCGGTCGATCTGGTCCGTCGCATTTTTCTCTTTTCCGGATACACTATGAAGCATAATTTATTCAAAAACTACATGGGAAAAAAAAGACTTGCTGTGGCCTTCAACTCGACATTCAGATATATCGACCACGTTTTATTAATTAACTATGGTTACGTTCCATTCATATGTCGATTCAATATATGCCAGTGAACTCGAAATACGTGACACAACCGAGTCTGCCATATCTGTTTCATATTTGGATGTTTTACTGATTATGGTTGTTTTACTGATTATGGTTGTTTTACTGATTATGGATGTTTTACTGATTATGGATGTTTTACTGACTAAAGACGATAAACACCATCTTAAACTAGACTGTATGACGAACGAAATCACTTCAGTTTTTCAATCGTCAACTTCCTTATTTATGTAGTAATATTCCACTATCACTTACATATACATATTGTGTTTAACGATACTCAAGGACGTGCTCTGAGTACGATCACCTTTTAAACCGAAGCAGGCTACTGAGAAATAAGTTGTTTAAAGTCAGCATTTCTGAAATTCTATGGTCGTTACATGTATAATAATCTTGTTAGCAAATTCAACCTCCCATCGACCGTTCACGGTAGCTCAGTCGGTAGAGGGCTCGCTCTTGATCGGGAGGTCGTGAGTTCGGATCTCGGCCGCGACTGACCGAAGTCGATAAAAAATGGGTAGCAACTGTTCCTTCACCATGCGCTCGGCACTTTGAAGTGAAAGTTGCGGGTCCTACGGATAAAACCTTAAAAATCGAGGTCCCGTGTCACGGCAGGCGTTGGCACGATAAAGATCCCTCACTGCTCAATGGCCCTGAGTGCCGAGTAAAGGTCAAAATTTGAAGCCCTTCATCGGTATATGGTCTCTATATGAGTGAAAAATTCTCGAATGGGACGTAAAAAAACATACAATCAATCAATCAATCAACCTCCCATCTCTCGAATTTTCAGGGGTCCGTGTTTTATACCCTGTTCACAGATTTATATTGTCTGTAGGTTTTTTGAGATCAATCACTCTTTCTTATCTTATCTCTTTCTTATCTTCACCTTTTTCATTAACCTAATTTCCTTTATCGATAGGCAAAATGTTTAAGATTTTAATCATTATAAGTTATAATTGAGGACAAATATAAATTTTAAGTTTGTTTTATGAAATATGCAGTACAATTTCATAGTTACTTGTGAAGCAACACAATCAAACCGATCTTTAAAAAATTTGTAACCTTCAATTGAATGTAACGACAAACTGAAACTTAATGAAATTGGACCATTAACTTTTAAAGAGAAAATTCTGAATAATAAGACATTTTATAGTCTAAGGCCATAAATTTTAGCAAAAATGGATCATAGTGACATGCTACTCTATGTTAATATACAATCCATCCATAGGACATAACATAATTATCTCATCATCTATGTTAATATACAATCCATCCATAGGACATAACATAATTATCTCATCATCTATGTTAATATACAATCCACCATAGGATATATCTTAATTATCTCATCATCTATGTTAATATACAATCCACCATAGGACATATCTTAATTATCTCATCATCTATGTTAATATACAATCCATCCATAGGACATAACATAATTATCTCATCATCTATGTTAATATACAATCCATCCATAGGACATAACATAATTATCTCATCATCTATGTTAATATACAATCCATCCATAGGACATAACATAATTATCTCATCATCTATGTTAATATACAATCCATCCATAGGACATAACATAATTATCTCATCATCTATGTTAATATACAATCCACCATAGGATATATCTTAATTATCTCATCATCTATGTTAATATACAATCCACCATAGGACATATCTTAATTATCTCATCATCTATGTTAATATACAATCCATCCATAGGACATAACATAATTATCTCATCATCTATGTTAATATACAATCCATCCATAGGACATAACATAATTATCTCATCATCTATGTTAATATACAATCCATCCATAGGACATAATTACCTCATCATCTAAAGACACAGCACAAAGGCCAGAAAACGGGGCAAATAATAAACTTTTAAACTCAGACTGTCTTGAAAGTCAAAATTATAAAAATTACCTTTAGGTCATTATTTCCAAAAGGGCAAAAAGTGCAGAAAACGGTAAAATATGACATTTTTTTCGAAGTTTTAGAGGAATTATTTTCGTGAAAATAGGTTAATTGATATGAAACTCAACTTGTTATAATTAGAGATTTAAACCAGAAGTCTCTGACGAGACTGTAGCTCTACTGGTGGTATTTATAAAGGAAGATAAAACTAATAATGTCTTGCAAACAATTTGCCTCATTCTAAATTCGCCCAGTCACAGTTCTGTTTAAAAAAAATTATACTGTTTTCTTTGAATTTGGCCCGTTTTAAATTCACCCACCTGTGAGTAGAGAGAAAAGGGCGAAAATAGGACGGAGGTAAAAATTTCCCTGTTTACAGTATGAATCAACAAATTAAAATTTTTGTCAAAGATATTGGATTTAATTATTAAGCTACTGAAATCTCTAAACTCCAAGTGTACTTAAAGAAACTATTTTTTTTTATTCATTTATTGTGATTGTGATGGATTGAAATACAGCTGAAATTGTACACAGCAGAAATGATTTGTTACATATACATACAGTTTTTAGGAGACAGTATATGCTTATTGTAGCAAACACGTTCATAATAAATTCATAAATACAGTGAGGCGATTGTCCTTCCACATTGCTTCAAAATATTTTTTTTCTTTAACTGTGATCTCATTTTCAGAAGTTTATTGAAAAAAATTAAATTCTTTCAGGTACATATCATATGATTATGAAACCAAAACATAGTTACACTCAACTAGAAGAGACAGAAAAGACCTGTGTTATCTGTTGGAAGATATTTAGTCAAAACAGAAATATAAGGCTTCACATGAAAAGTCATGCAGTTTCCGACAGGTTTTCTTGTAAATTGTGTAGGAGAAAATTCACTTATCGCCTTTAGCTTAACATCCATAATCAATTACATTACAACCCAGCACTTTTCTGTTATGTCTGTTGTCAGGACTTTGATAAACTTTACCGATTTGTTCTCCACAAGAAAAAGGATCCTAAAATGCACAAAAGGAAATCCTATCCAAAGGGAAAAAAACCTTCACACTATGAATCCTGGAAACTAGACAGCATCTTATAAGTATGTTGTCTGCAAGGAAGAATTTAGGTACAAAAAATGGTTAGACTATCATCAAATGACAACTTTGGACTTGATGCACAATAGATTTTGCTTTGTGTGTGGAAAAATGTTCAAACTACCACGAATGTTGAGAAAGCACATGAAAACTCACCCAAAAGAACCAGAAAAATTGAGAAAATCTTTCCTTTGCCACATCTGTGGTAAGCTTTTCATACAAAAAATAAATTTGTGTTCCCATATAAAGGCCCACACTGTGAAAGAAATTAAAAACCCTGGAACACAAACGCGGTCCCCAGACAAAAATTCTGTGTATGAGTGCGGTCTCTGTATCAGGGTGTTTTCTAGGAAGAAAGAAATGTTGATGCACAGAAAGGTACACGAAAGACCTGTCAGTCACAAATGTGAAGTTTGCAATGCCGTGTTTGCCAGTCTGTCTGCGTTGAGCCACCACGAGTATAAAGTACATCAGATTGAATTTAAGCGAATTTGTTAATCAGCAATGCTTACATAAAAAATGAATTTAAGGGGAAATGTTTTTTTATTTAACAGATTCGTACATGTAGATGCTACAGTACCAACCAGACCCAATCTGACACAAAGCAGTCCCAGAGCAGTCCCGGGGACTGCTTTCTGGGACTGCTAAAGCAGTCCCAGAGCGGTCCCAGAGCAGTCCCAGAAAGCAGTCCCAGCAGTCCCAGTGGGCGGGGTTAATTAATTTAATGGGCGGAGCTTACTCAGAATGAGATTACCAATAAACAATGTAACTATATAAAAGGCAGTTGAAATTGATGAGCAATTCTTTCTGAGTAGTGTCAACAAATATTTACAATTCTTACGCGACAGTCATTTCTGAACTGTTAAGAAAATCACAGTACGCGTATAGAAACAAATTATAATTATTGAATGAAGAAGACGTTCACACATATTAATAACACGCATATTTAAACACAATTATTTAATATATAAATTTTTAACCAAAATAAACCAATTTCTTTATTTTTGTGATTGATATTGGTTTTCATATTTATTTTTTTATATAGAAAATTAAACTTGAATTGTTTATTTTATACCAGAATTAGCTTTAAATAGATAATAATAATTATAGAGCAAGGCCGATTCCCATACTATACTCTGAATGCATTTTTCTTAAGTATTGGAGCTTTTGAAAAATTCTTTGTTAAACATTGCCGAGTATTATATTTCAGTCATGATTATTTTCAATGACTTCTTAATTAAATTATCTTTAGATTCTCAGTTTTAAGTGTTTTATTATATAAATGTTCGAGTGTACATCTGTAAATCACGCAAATGGAACCCTCAGATTATGTTCAAAATTAATTAATCCCGAAATAAATTTATACACAATTATTGAAACTAAGATTTTTTGCAGGACATAGATTGAAATTAGTGTCAATGTTGACCAGCGTGTTCAATGATGTGTAACACTGATACCCAAATAGCATGCATTGACTTTCTGCTAATGCCCAAAGGCGATTGAAACCTCAGGTGTTGACACCATTTTATACAATCCAGCTGTATTAACCGGCCAGGTAAACACAAACAAAGAAATAAGAAACAAGTCACAATTCCCGATATTTTCAAATGTTTATTTTTTAAATAAATGTACTCTTTTAATAACTTGTTTATAAATTAAAAACTAATTCATAAATAAATCTCCGAATAATTGTTCACATTGTTTATGTGACAGAAGAATGGTAGAATAATTTTATTTCATGGTCATTAAATAAATTATTAGGTTTTATTTGAGGGTGGTAAAAAATAGCATGGAGTGCTCTTTTTTAAGCATGGTATTAGCTTTTTCCATTTAGAAAAAAAATCCAGTACAGTACGTTCCTCTGAATACATGTATCTTACTGAAATGACAAGTTTGTTTGTTTTTAAATAGTGCTAATGCAAACTTTGAGTACATATATAATTTGAAAGCATTAATTTATTAAATAGGCCTAGATAATTTTTTTTTCAAACACCTGTATTGAAGTTTAATTTAAGGGATAAAAATCATCCCCTGACTTCCCTTTTTAACTACTTTTATTTTCTTAAAATTAATTCTAGACTACAATTGTGTAAATTTACAGCCCTCTTAAGACATTTAGTAATTACATGTATAACTATCTCTATTTATTTAATTTTTGTAAGAAATTAATATTTGTTTTTTTTTATGTTTGTTTCTATCTTAAACACCTCTATGCAGAAAGTAAACAAAACAACAACAAGGAGCTGCAAATTCAGAATACACAAGGGGCGGAGCTATCATGTCACTCAGAACCTTTTTCACGCATGAGTGAACAAAGCAGTCCCAGAAAGCAGTCCCAGGGACTGCTGGGACTGCTGGGTCTGCTTTCTAGAGCAGTCCCACAGCAGTCCCAGAGCAGTCCCATAGCGGTCCCAGAGCAGTCCCACAGCGGTCCCAGAGCAGTCCCACAGCAGTCCCAGAGCGGTCCCAAAGCAGTCCCGGGGACTGCTTTCTGGGACTGCTTTGGTGTCAGGTTGGGTCTGGTTGGTACTGTAAATGAGTACATATTAGTATACACTAATGTCAAAATATTGATCACTGTTAATTATTATATGAAATATAATATATATATATATATATATATATATATATATATATATATATATATATATATATATATATATATATATATATATATATATATATATTACAATACAATATAGTAGAACCATTGACAACTTTTGTTCTTTTAAAACGTATTGAAAATCAAGGTAGTTAGAGAAAAGATTATTGAAGGTTGAAGTTTAAAGCCGAGTTGAACTTGTTACTACAGCAAAGGAGAGTACAGGGCATTGTAGTTTATCAAAGGTTAAAGATTAATATCTGAGTTCAACTTATCACTAGAGCAAAGCAAAAGCGGATCCAGCGCCGGCCCACTAGGAATGCGCCCCCCCCCCTTTTTTTTTTTTAATTTTTGTTGTTGAAATTTTGTTTGTATAACAAGCATATACCTTCGGTTTAGTCCAGTTCAGTACATAAGTTGATAAAATGATACTACTGGGCCCCGGGCCCGTCCTGGACTTGCCACTGCAAAGGAGAATACATCTATATGGAAGTTTATGAAGGTTAAGGATGATGTTTACTCATGGTTTTAGTTGACAGAAATGGATTGTTATGAAGTACACTTAAATCAAAATTTGCTGTAAATTGAGAAAAAAAACCAAAATCGATATAAAATTGTATTGCTTATTATTTAACAAAAATATGCAAGAACAATGGTTAATATACTGTGATGCAAAGGAAAATTGGACCAATTTTTTAATCTTCACTATTGCACAATTTTTCTTTTCTTCAGATATTATTCTGTAGGTTACAGTGACCTACATTTTGAATTTTGCAGGTATCAACTGAAAAAGTTTTAGATACTTATGTTGGGTACTGAATTTTAAGATCATCAAATCTTGACAGTTGATGCATCCTAAGGTCTTGGAGTATATCAACCAAAAGTAGGCCACATTGACCTACTTTTGAAATTTCATGGCTATATCTAAATATTTTGGACAAGAGGCTAAGAGAACCAATAAACCTTGTCAATTGAAGCATCTTGGGTCCTTAGAGGATTTCAACCAAAAAGCAACTATAGGACACAGTGAATTACTTTTGGGATTTCACACTTTCATCTCAATAATTAGAATAAGATGCTTAAAATCATTAAATTTTGTCAGATGATGCATCTTAGGTCAATGGACTGTTTCAACTAAAAAGTAGGTCCTAGTGACCTACTTTTGGAATGCAATACACATGTATTTAGGGTGCTATGTTGAGGCTTCAAATAATCAAACTTTGTAAGTTGGCATATTTGGTTCCCTGTATTGTGTAACCCCCAAAATAAGTCACCATGACCTCATTTTAAAATTTTAAAGATATACTCGTATATCAATATTTTAATTAATACATGTACATGTAAGAGGCTAAGAATCACCAACTCAATCACCAATTTTTGTTCATGACGAAATAAGTCATGGTTACAATGTATCTACTTTTGGAATTTTAAGGCTGTATCTAAATATTTTTGGATAAAAAGAGATTTAAAATCTAATTCTTTCAGTTGATACATCTTAGTCAACAGACAGTATCAATTAAATGTAGGCCACAGTAACCTACCCTCTAAATTTCTGGTTGTATCTCAATATTTAAAGTACAAAGAGCCTTAAATCATTAAATTTAGTTAGTTGACTCACTTGGGTCCATGTACTATGTCAACCAAAATGTAGGTAACTTAATTTGACCTACTTTTGGGATTTCATTTTTGTATCTGCATATTTCAGATCATAATTAAGAGGCTTAGAATCAATTAACCTTGCCAGTTGATGCATCTTCACTGGGCTCTTGAGTGTGATATCAATTTGAAAAAGTAAGTGACAGTGAAGTATGTTATAGAATTTCAAGGCTTCAACCAAATAATTTTTATACTGAGTGGCCTAGAATTGAAGTGATAGGGTTGTAAAATTTATCAGAAGAGTGATTTTAGGCTCTTGGGCCTCTTACATTTGGAGAGATTTATTGCATCTTTATTTTCTCTCATTTGTGATGTGGACATCAAGTTTATTAAATACCATATACTGTATACAGGGAAATTTTTGCCCCCATTTTAATTTTCGCCTCTTTTGCCCTACACACAGGTGGGCTAATTTAAAACAGGGCAAATTAAAAAAAAAACAGTATAATTTGTTAAACAGAATTGTGACTGAGCGAATTTAAAATGGGGCAAAATTGTATGCAAGTTTGAAAAGGCGAAAATAACATGGGGTAAAAATAACCCTGTATATATACAGTAGCAGGAATTTTTAGCAGGGTGCTAATTTTGGCTTATTTTAGCAGTTTTGAAGTAGCCCGCTAATAGTTTAATCACTAAATTTGCATCCTTGCAAATAAGTACAGTTTGTTGTTAAGCATAATAATTTTCATCTGGTGTTGGTTTTTACTCAAACTCTTGCCCAAATCGGTACCCAAACGTATATTAAACGTACTGGAAACTCGCTAAGAAACAAACTTCCTCTCTTTTACAACGCCACGGAACTGTGTGTCTGCCAAAATTATTAGCATACCTTTGAGCAAACAAAACGCCAAATTTCACACCCGCTGTAGAAACAGGATATAATGTATACAATAAATACAACATCTTGACCTACATTTTGGTTGACACACTCCAAGGACCTTGAATGCATCAATATTAACAAAGTTTGATGATTGATCATGATTCTAAGCCACTTAATATCTGAAATACAAGAGTACTTAAATAATGCATAGCCATGAAAATCCAAAATAAGTCACCGAGACCTACATTTTTGTTGATGTGCTGCAAGACTTAAAAATGCATCAACTAACAATGATTGATAACCCTAGGCTTCACAGTGTCCAAAATATGCATCTAAAACAATCTGAAAATGTATGCCTATAAAATTCAAACAACAAATAACAATTTTAAATCCACACTTCCTCAGGAAGGTCTCACATAAGTTTTTTTTTCTGGACCAGTGGTTTTAGAGAAGATTTAAGTTTTTCTTTTATATTTCAAATCATAACATTCATTTGCTATTGTGGTCTCATCTTACCTCTGGGGGTTCATGATTGGAACAATTTCTCACATAAGTTGCACATTTTATGGCCCTGTGGTTATTGAGAAGAATTTTTAATAACCCCATCCTATATTTGCCCTTTCTTGATTATCTCCCTTTGGATGTGGATTTGGTCCTTCATTTGAACAATTTTTAAAATCCCCTTTACCAAAGGATACCTTGTGCAAACTTGGTTAAAACTGGCCCCTGTTCTCGAGAAGTCGTTACTGATAAAACTTTATGTACAGAGAGATGACAGAGAGACAGATGGATGCCAGACAAAGAGTGATCAAAAAATCTCATTTGTGCTTTCAGCTCAGGTGAGCTAAAAAGTTTATGCACATTGCACACCTCTCATCCACAAATGGCCACTAGCATAAGCTCTTTGAGCTTTCGGTTCAGAAAAGCTTAATAAAAGGCCCAGGAGCCACATCATTCACCTTAGCACATTGGCTAGGAAAAAGCACAAATCAGTTCAGTATTGAGAAGTTTACATGGGGGGACTTGAATTTTGAACTACCTGAGGATGCTTCCATATCAATTTAATAAATGGTTTTGCTGTTCTTGAGTGGAAAATTTTTAAAGATTCCTGTGAAAAATTTTGATCCCCCATTGTGGCCCAACCTACCCCTGGGGGTCAAGATTTGAACAAACTTGAATCTACATGACTTGAGGATGCTTCCACATCAATATGACTAAATAGGCTTTGCTGTTTTTGAGATTTTTTCCTATGTATTCCTTTGAAAACTTTGACCCCCCATTGTGGTCCTTCATTTGAACAATTTTTAAAATCCCCTTTACCAAAGGATACCTTGTGCAAACTTGGTTAAAACTGGCCCCTGTTCTCGAGAAGTCGTTACTGATAAAACTTTATGTACAGAGAGATGACAGAGAGACAGATGGATGCCAGACAAAGAGTGATCAAAAAATCTCATTTGTGCTTTCAGCTCAGGTGAGCTAAAAAGTTTATGCACATTGCACACCTCTCATCCACAAATGGCCACTAGCATAAGCTCTTTGAGCTTTCGGTTCAGAAAAGCTTAATAAAAGGCCCAGGAGCCACATCATTCACCTTAGCACATTGGCTAGGAAAAAGCACAAATCAGTTCAGTATTGAGAAGTTTACATGGGGGGACTTGAATTTTGAACTACCTGAGGATGCTTCCATATCAATTTAATAAATGGTTTTGCTGTTCTTGAGTGGAAAATTTTTAAAGATTCCTGTGAAAAATTTTGATCCCCCATTGTGGCCCAACCTACCCCTGGGGGTCAAGATTTGAACAAACTTGAATCTACATGACTTGAGGATGCTTCCACATCAATATGACTAAATAGGCTTTGCTGTTTTTGAGATTTTTTCCTATGTATTCCTTTGAAAACTTTGACCCCCCATTGTGGTCCTTCATTTGAACAATTTTTAAAATCCCCTTTACCAAAGGATACCTTGTGCAAACTTGGTTAAAACTGACCCCCAGGTGTCATGATTAGAACAAACCTGAATCTACATGACCTGAAAATGCTTCCATATCAGTATGACTAATCATGGCTTTGCTGTTCTTGAGAAGAAGATTTTTAAAGATTTTTTCCTATATATTCCAATGTAAAACTTTTACCCCCCCCCCATCGTGGCCACACCCTACCACCAGGGGTCATCATTTGTACAAACTTAAATCTACACTATATAAAGAAAGATTCATATAAGTTTCAACATTTTTGCCCCCCTGGTTCTTGAGAAGAAGAATTTTAAAACATGCTTCCAAATTTTCACTATTTCTGAATTATCTTCCCTTGAATGAGGACATGACCCTTCATTTGAACAAATTTGAATCCCCATCACCAAAGGATGCTTTGTGGCAAGTTTTGTTGAAATTGGCCCAATGGTTCTTTAGAAGAAGTCGAAAATGTGAAAAGTTTACAGGTGGATGGACAGACAGAGGGACAAACAGACTACTGACAAAGTGTGATCAGAAAAGCTCACTTGAACTTTCAGCTTGGGTGAGCCAAAAAACTCACATGCTTTAAGCTCAGGTGAGCTAAAAATCATAACCTTATTTAGCATGGACTCCACTCAATTTACACAACACTAATGCTCCTCTTTATTTTTATTCAATATTATTTTATGCTAAGAAATACAGTATTTAATTTCAATATTTCAACAACCAAAAAGATACAATGGTTAGAAATAATTATACATGGCACAGTTCATCTTGTGGTCACCTTATCTAGAATGTATTCTGCTTTCGTTTGTTTTCAAAAGTCTTCTAGAATATTTCCCTGATTCTGCGCACAATGATTTCTCCAATCATTTTATTTTCTATTTAATATCACACTTTTCATTAACATGTTAATGCACTTATTCACAATGTTTGAGCTGTATTCAAGGTCTTAATAACACAAAAAAGCAAAATGTGTTGCTAATCCTGAAGCAGGTGTAAACTTCCAAGTCTGCAGAGCAAACCAAGATGAAACAGTGTATCCCTAATTTCTTCTTGATCTTTTCTAACAAAGAAGTTGTAAGGCTTTGAGTAGCAGATTACACTTCTCTCATTTTCCACTGAATGACCGTGTGCTAAGTTTGATAAATGCTCTCTGTCCAACTTCAAACATGTGAAAATGATCTGCAATATTGATATAACCATATTATATTTATCTTATACAAGCAAATGTGAAAACAAAAAAACTTTACATGGACTGATTTCAGTATGTTTCATACACTGACATCATAAGTACTTGTTTGTACACTGAGCCTTTCCCATGGCATGACTTATCATGCCATTGCTGTTCTTGAGAATAAGATTTTTAAATATTTTTCCTATGTTTTACTATGTCAACCTTTGATTGCCCATTGATGCCCCACTCTACTACCAAAAAGCTAATTTTTACAAAAGTTTCGTCTTTTCTAGCCCAGTGGTTGTCTTAAATGACCTTAAAGGACACCCACCCTATTCTTGCCTTTTTTAATTATCCCCCCTTGCATGAGGATGTGGCTCTTCAATTGAACAAAGTTCAAAATGTGAAGATGTGAAAAGTAAACAAAAGACATATGGCCAATTGACAAAATTTAATCAGAAAAGTACATTGAGCCTTTCCAGCATTGATATTAATTTAAATTTACTAACCATGTTCTTGACACAAATTATTCCTAAATTTGTATCTTGTAAAGCAGACTTTTTCCATTCCACTAAGAGCTCTCCTCCATGCCACCCTAACAAGCTCTCTAAAGACTGGCCTGTAAACTTCAAGTTTCTGATATTGAAATCAGCGGTAGATTTTTCATCATGTGAAAGTGACCACCTCTTCACCTGAAATTAGATTTTTAATGTGCTTAGTTTTAAAATTTACAAATCTGATTATTAACCAGAAATCTATGATGACACTGCAGCTCTACTTATTTGTAATAAAAATAAATGAAAACAATTTACAAGCACCTGCACCTAGTTAAATGTACAGAATCATGCAGCCTGATGTTTTTAATCTTGAAACAATTGCAAGTTTTGACATCAAATGAAATGTAGGCATAGCAGTTTGATAGATAATTTCACAAAATTTATCCTTTTTTAGCTGGGTTCAATGCTCAGAGAGCATTAACTAGCTACTGTCACTGTGTGTCAACTGGATATGCTGACTACACCACTGCCCAATTAAATTTACAAAATACAGTAAAACCTCATTATATCAAACTTGATGGGATGAGGAAAAAGTTCGAGATATCCAAGGATTAGGATTCAAGATATCGAGGGTAAAATACTGAAAGAATAAGTAGTTGGGACTTCCAAATCACTTCGACATATCCATGACATTCGAGATATCAGTGTTTGAGATACCGAAGTTCAACTGTATTTAAACATTTTAGTACAGCTAGTACTTACCATAATATGTTTACAGTATACATTACTCAAAATTATAATCATTAACAGAGAGCATTTAGAACTTTCATACTTACCTCTCCTACAGTCACTGTCAGTAGAGATGAATTACTTTTAAAACCACTGTGACATTCCCCCTTCAACCTGTATCTCAGAACTGGAACACTAGTTCTAACTACTCCATCAACCATCATTTGCATTGTCGGTAAAGCATCTCCTCTCCTGCAAAATTTGAATTGACTTCCTTACTTCATTTAATAAAAATACCATTTTCTTTTTAGAATTTGATAAATAAGAAATAATATTCAAAAGATGTCTCATAAAATAAAATATGCTTCAAGATATGGTACTGTATGTTTTAAATATTTTTTTTGTAACTCACGATAAAATCATCAAATGTAATTTGTCATAAAATGTTTCAAAAAGAAACAAACTGTTTTGTGATGAAAACAATAAAACACAATCTAATTCGAGAATTTGTGTCCCCCGCTTAGGGATAAAAGAAGAGCATGCGCAGTTCGGGGGGGGGGGGACTCCATCCCTGGATTGTAGAATTATTAAATGAATACATGTATACTGAAGGAAATAGAAAATGCTAATATGGATATAAAGATTTGATTGCTTATTCTTTAATATGTGTATAGAAGATTCTTTTTATATAGAATATTTATCACACAGTAATAATGATTTTATGAGTTTGTGCAAGCCAGACGTCATAACTTTTTCATTTCACATGTTGAATACTATCATTTAGTAAATCCCCCCCCCAAAAAAAAAATTTTAAAAAAAGGTATCGTCCAAGATTTGACCCCAGTACCTCTCACTTGCTAAGCAAGAATCATTCCCCTAGACCACGGATGCCACTTGATTATACAAGAAATTAAATGCAAACATTAGGTCACATATAATGTTTATTTATATTCAAGTTCGATATTGTCAAAATTTTAGTCAATACATGGTGTCTAATTTAGCCTTCACTAAACAGTTCTAATAGAATATGCAATAACTCTCCACATGCCCCTGTGCTAAAAATAGTCCCCAGGACTTTTAATACAATAAAAAAAAAACGGGGCGGGACACTTTGAGAGGGGCCAGAGAGGCCATAGGGAGTTAAGGTATAAAATTTCATTGCAAAAGCTCAAAAGCTTCTTGAGATATCGCCCGGAAATGAAAGTGTTACACACAGACGGAATGTATGAATTTACGACCTTGAACCTTGACCTTTTGACTTTAAAATCAATAGGAGTCTTCCTTAGGCCACATGGAGTTGTTATGTAAAATTTCATTGCAAAAGCTCAAAGGATTCTCGAGATATTGCGTGGAAATGAAAGTGTTAAAACAGACAGAATTTATGACCTTGACCTTTGATCTTCTGACCTCAAAATCAATACAGTTCTTCTGTAGGCCATAGGGAGTTGCTATGCAAAATTTCATTGCTAAAGCTCTAAAGGTTCTTGAGATATTGCGCAGAAACAAAAGTATTACAGACAGACAAAAATACAGCTGGATGGATGGACTGACAGACAGCTAGACCCAAATTAATATCCCCCACTTTCAGTGAAAGCAGAGGACAAAAAGATAGGAAAACATGCATGCTGTCCTTGAATTTTGTAATTTGAAAGCTGTTCATTTAAACATGCAACAAAGAGGGATTTGCTATTCTAAGCATCTTAACCTTAAAGAGTTCACCTTGACACTGTTATATACCAGTATAAGGCAAAGCCTCACCTCACACCAAATAAATGTTCTGGTAGTGTTCATCAAGTCTGGTAGTGTGCATCCTTAGATGTATCAATGCATCTCCCATGATAGCTTGTTTATCAAAGGGCTTAATACAATTATTGGGAATGAAACTTGCTACAACTAGAGGTACAATGAGCAAGCTCATAAAATAGTACCCCCCCCCCCCCTCCCCCCTTGAACCTTGAACTTGCTAAAAAGACCTTGGTTTAAAAAATGACAAATCCTTTGGTCATGAATATTCTTTTAGAATTATGGAATAGTTGTTGACTAGGTGTTTCCTTTATAACCCCCAAATCTTCAATTGCTGGGGATAAAAAAAACTTTATTCATTCAAAAAATGTAGGTCAGATCCAGCTTCAGAAGCAAGCCTAGTAGTGTGCATCCCTAGATGCATCATCCATACATGTTTAGTCACCATAGGGCTTAGTTACTTTGGAATAAGATCTGTTCAAAAACATTAAGCTGTAACCCTTTCACAAAATGTTTAACTGTAAGTCTCATTGTAAGAGACAACTTATTTTGTTTGTGGTCCTTCATTTAAATAAACATGAATCCCACTCACCCAAGGACGCTTTGTGACAAGTTTGGTTTAAGTGGCAAACTTTGACCAACTGACTCCAATTTTTTCTCTCCAGAAACCACTTTAATTCATAAATTGCAAGGAACAATCCTTAATAGTTTCAGAATTGATTGGATGTGTAATAGGAGTAAACTTTAGAACACCATTTTCATTAGTGGTTCTAGAATATTTTTGTATACATTCTCCTATATTTTCATGTTTATTATTTCCCAGGTTCTTATTTTGATTTGAGATTCTGCTTGGTCTTA
The DNA here is from genome assembly GCF_033153115.1 of Saccostrea echinata. NCBI lineage: Eukaryota > Metazoa > Mollusca > Bivalvia > Ostreida > Ostreidae > Saccostrea > Saccostrea echinata. The sequence goes on from NW_026889809.1 coordinate 231,525, forward strand.
TTTCCGAGCTTATTTGTACCTTATTTCAACACCTCATGTCAATTGTAATGAAAACACCAGCTCCAATAAACAACAAAATTTATTAACCTTTGTATATTTACATCCACTGAATATTTTCTCTTTATTTCTAAAGAAAACCATTGCCGTTTATAGTTCATGAAGAACACTAGGCATATCACCTGTATGGATTTCTTGATCAGTGGCTGTTCCATCAATGAAGCATACTATGACGTACATATCAATAATACAATAATTGATTACGCATTTTTTTCTGCAACAGCTGCGACATTAATTCCCATACTAACAACCAAAGAAACCATTTTATTGTTTAAATAGACAAACCAAAAAAAATTATAGTATAAATAAAAAACAACTGTAAATTCCTGCCTTGTAGAAAAATCCTAACAACCGTATAAAAATCACCCCCCAACCTAGCGTACGGAAATGCTAGCCCAACCTAGCCGAGGGAAAAGGCCTAGGCAAATTTAGAAATAAAAGGATCATGGGCCACAATGAGTAATTTTGGCCTTGCTGTTTTTCACCTGATTTCTCCCCCCCCCCCCTCCCTTAGTACTTATTGTGGCCCTGCCCTACCCCCCTGGGTCATGATTAGAACAATTTAAAATCTACACTACCCCAGGATCCTTCCGCATAAGTTTCAGCTTTTCTGGCCCAGTGGTTCTTGAGAAGAAGATTTTTAAAGATTTTTTTCTACATATTTCAATGTAAAACTTGGATTCCCTATTGTGACCCCACCCTACCCCCAGGGGACATCATTTGAACAATTTAGAATCTACACTACCCCAGGATGCTTCCATATAAGTTTCAGCTTTTCTGGCCCAGTGGTTCTTGAGAAGGAGATTTTTTAATGACCCCACCCAATTTTTGTATTTTCTTGATTATCTCCCCTTTGTAGGGGACTTGGCCCTTTATTTTAACAATTTAAAATCCCCTTCACCCAAGAATGCTTTGTACCAAGTTTGGTTAAAATTGGCCCAGTGGTTCTTGAGAAGTAGTTGAAAATGAGAAAAATTTACAGACTGATGGATGGACAGACGGACGGACAGCTGGACGGACGGACGACGGACAACGGGTGATCAGAAAAGCTCACTTGAGCTTTCAGCTCAGGTGAGCTAAAAAAAGAAATCTTTTAAAAAACAATTCCTGTCATTTGTACATTAAAATACGAAACTAATGGCAAGAAGCAACATGCAATTTTCCAAATGTGAGCATTTGAAAGTGTATTTGTGAATTTTCATTTGTTTATGTATGTTATCATCTTATAGAATTTAAAAACAAAATGACTTGCTTTCACTCCTTACTTATTCTATATACTGCCTCAGTAAAAAGGCTCTACCTTTTAATCTAGGGGGGCCCTCATAACCAGTCCAGGAAATCCCTTAGGTCCAGCACATCCAACTTCTCCAGGAATGGAATCTCCAAATTCACCAGGCAGACCATCTTCCCCTTGTAGTCCAGGCAAACCATCCAAGCCCTTTAGTCCTGGGTCTCCAACAATACCCTGGAAATATCAAAAATATTTATATATTCAAACCATAAAATTTCTTTCCATAATGCCATCTCCTTATTCTATCTTTATCCTCATTCATGATGACATGATTTCAATTTCAATTTTGTGATTTACTGGATAAGAGTACAATAGACATAGCATAGATTAAGTAGATTTGTTATCTTTTTAGTATCTTTTTAAAAATAAACAGTTTCCTGTAAATTTTCAGGCAATTATTGCTAGAACTATTGACATTATATCATCCATTCATCATTTATTTTAAAAATTACATCTTTTTAAACAAAGCCCAACAGATTGTTAATTACAGTGTATCTAAAATGGTTGTATACCACTTTATGATTTCTTTTAACTAGAAGAGAAAGGTGTCAGTAAATACAAAACTCATTAATACTATCCACAATGTACTTTTTCTCATTCATTTATTCTGTGCATTATCTATACATGTTTCTCCATATCATTCTAGATCCATACAGTTGAAAAAACGTAAAGCAAGAAGAACTTGGAAGAAATTGTCAGACAACAAAGTCTCACCATTTAAGTCCTACTTCTCAAAAGCTAACAGACAATGAAACAAAATTTGATTTTTCTCTTATTTGAAGTAGTGACTTTTACCCTTTCTCCAGGTATCCCAGAGAAACCTGGGGGTCTGTGGGGGCCACCAGATCCTGGTGATCCTGCTCTGCCAACTGGTCCCCTTGGTCCCTGCTCGCCAGGCTTCCCCTTCATTCTTAGAGTGAAGGGGACTTCCAAATCCCCAGGCTCACCTTTAGGTCCAACCCTTCCAACTTCTCTAGGAAAACCATCTGAACCCTGCAAGTTTTATCCAACTTCAGTGCAGTTTCCAAAAAAACAAAATTATGATAAACCCTTATACAGGTAAAAAATTAAATCAGCTCATCTGAGGTCATGAATTGAACAAATTTGAATCTACATCATCTGAGGATGCTTCCATTTAAATATAACCAATCATGGCTTTGCTGATCTTGAATAGAAGATTTTTAAAGATTTAACCTATGTATTCCTATGTAAAACTTTGATCGCCCATTGTGGCCCCACCCGACCCCCGGTGGCTTGAATCTACACTATCTGAGGATGCTTCCATGTAAATACGACCAATCATGGCTTTGCTGTTCTTGAGAAGAAGATTTTTAAAGATTATTCCTACATATTCCTATGTAAAACTTTGATCGACCATTGTGGCCCCACCCGACCCCCAGGGGTCATGATTTGAACAAACTTGAATCTACACTACCTGAGGATGCTTCCATGTAAATATGACCAATCATGGCTTTGCTGTTCTTAAGAAGAAGATTTTTAAAGATTTTTCCTATATATTCCTATGTTAAACTTTGATCGTCCATTGTGGCCCCACCCGACCCCCCGGGGGTCATGATTGAACAAACTTGAATCTACACTACCTGAGGATGCTTCCATGTAAATATGACCAATCATGGCTTTGCTGTTCTTGAGAAGAAGATTTTTAAAGATTTTTCCTAATATTCCTATGTAAAACTTTGATCGCCCATTGTGGCCCCACCCGACCCCCGGGGGTCATGATTTGAACAAACTTGAATCTACACTACCTGAGGATGCTACCATATAAATATGACCAATCATGGCTTTGCTGTTCTTGAGAAGATTTTTAAAGATTTTTCCTATATATTCCTATGTAAAACTTTGATCGCCCATTGTGGCCCCACCCGACCCCCAGGGGTCATGATTTGAATAAACTTGAATCTACACTACCTGAGGATGCTTCCACATAAGTTCCATATTTTCAAGAACAGTGGTTCTTGAGAAGAAGATTTTTTAATGATGCCATTAATTTTTCACGAATTCTTAATTATCTCCCCTTGGAAGAAGGCGTGGCCCTTCATTTGAACAAACTTGAATCCCCTTTACCCAAGGATACTTTGTGGCAAGTTTGGTTGAAATTGGCCCAGTGGTTCTTGAGAAGAAGATGAAAATGTGAAAAGTTTACAACAACAATGACAACGACAACAACGACGACAATGGACAAATTTTGATCAGAAAAGCTCACTTGAGCCTTTGGCTCAGGTGAGCTAAAAAAAATCAAATGCTGAGGGGAGCATTCCAACATTTTTGTTATTGAACTGTAAACCGGTCCAATCTTTAAAATTATTAAACTTCTTACATTACATCTACAGTAAATTCTCAATAAACCACCACCTTTTGTAATTTAGAATTCAATGTGGTATAACAAATTTGGGATGAATTGAATTTCCCATCTTTAGGGAAACATGAAGTAGAGTTACCATTCTTGAAAATAAAAAATTTAGTGTTTATTTTCTTTGTAGTATTTATTATAATATAAAAACACATTTCAATTTAAATTAAGAAAATGCTTGAAATAAGTTTTTATGTATGATAACTTTGTTTTTAAAAAATACAGTGAGGATTGTCCTGTTCTATTGCCAATAATATGTAATCCTGTAAATACATTTGTTCAAGGCATTGTCGTTGCTGAAACTTTCACAATTAATACTGTATCACTGTTTTTAAAGCAAACTTTGCATCGTTTGAAGTAGGGATTGTCAAACCAATATAGTCATTGGAGAACTTTAGCCATGACGATATCATTTTTATTAAACAGAAAGCAAATTTTTAATTACAGTTAATGTTTAATAAAATTTATTGTTTATTTAATTCTCTAATTACCTTGTCTGTTTTTACAATGGTGATCTGGATAGCGACAACCAATTAAACGCTTCACTGACTACATGCACCTGTGGTAGTATATTGGGTGTGTTCCCGTTTTGCACACATTTGATAATTAGGTATAGAACAATAGGTGTTAAATATGTTTTGATAGCAATTATAGTCTGATCCCCGTCTGGGATTTACCTTGAGTTACCAATATTTCACCAATGCATCATAATAAATATTTAAAAGAATAAAGTTTGAAAATTTAACATGTCCAATCCAACTGAAATTGATAAATCGGGTCTACAAATATAATTATTGCAGTCCCCCCTTTTCTTAATTTCATGAAGATAATATGAATGAGTTAATGAATTCAATCTTAATAAAAAAAATTAATTTGCCCAGTTAGTATCATATGAATGTACATTACAATAAATTATTATAGTTTTGATTAGTATTTATGAAATTTTTTTATGTTTTGAAAAATATTTTTTTCTTATTATGAAATTACAGAAATAAATCAAAATAGAAAAATAATTAATGCAAAATTAATCAATTTTCTTCATATACTTGCAATAGATTCTTTTTCTCCAAATTCACAACTATGATATAGACTATATCAATTAAGTAATTATCTTACCTGGACAAATTCCCGTTTTGCACACATTTTTTCAATACCTGAAATTCAAATGTGTGCAAAACGGTAACAAACCATATATTGAGATAACTGACACTTTGGAATGGACGTTTATTGTGAAAACAGGGTGGCGGATGGTGGTATGTGAATTTGGCATTATAAAGAGAATTTTACAAAGCAGGAAAAATGTTCCTGAAAAATCATGGCATTATTGTGAGGATGGCATGAATCAAATGGCAATATTTCAAGAATTGACTGTATTTTATCGTCATTAATTTGCTTACAGCATTTTCAAAGTACTGAATGTGAATGGGAACAAATTATCCTCTTATATAAAGATGGCATCCAAATGGTCAAGCTATGGGTATGTGTAAGTTTATTAAAAACAAAAGAGTTATTGACTGAGATTTGAGCAACATATATTTTGTTGAAGAGTATTCCTAGCAACTACAGGTAACTGAAGCTTGTAATCCTTTTAAAATCCAAGACACTGGATAGAAATGTTTTTCATCTGGTTTCACTTACTGGTATGCCCTTTTGACCAGGTATTCCAGGTATGCCCGGTTCTCCTGGTTGTCCTGGGAAACCTGGTTGACCTGGTTGTCCAGGAAATCCATCAAAACTGGGATCGTCTGGATCTCCCCTAAAACCAGGCTCACCCCCAGGACAAACCCCACAGTCGTCACCTCTTCTACCTGAAATTGAACAGATAGGGAAAAAATTGCATGAAGAAAAAAGACACTGGCTTTACAACAAAGCTAGTTAATTCATGGTGAAAAGGGAAAACCTTGATAGGTGCACATGTAATTGAATAAAAGGTTTATGATCCCCACAATGCCTATTATCACCATACACCCCAGTGACACAGCTTTTTAACATTAAGTCAATCCTTTTTAGTGTCCTAAGATATCCACAAACATGACAATGCTATCATTTGGTTTAGATCTGCTCTGATTTTACACAAGCCTACTAGTCAATGAATGATCAGAGGATAAGAACCAGCTGACTAGCCTTCACAAAGCACAGAATAGTCAGCTGTCCAACATAGGATAAGAACCAGCTGACTAGCCTTCACAAAGCACAGAATAGTCAGCTGTCTAACAGGTAACAGCATTCAAATTCAGATTTGGAATAACAATTCTTTTAAGTTGGTGCTAAAGTATTAAAGCTCATTATTATTTAAATTCAACATTTTCTTTCAAACTATCTATTAATATATTGAAAAGAAAAAAGACATACCTCTTTCTCCTGGGATTCCATCACGCCCATCCTCTCCAGGGATTCCTGGATCTCCCTCCTCTCCGGGAAATCCTGAAGGACCTCTTGGACCAGTAACATCCAGACCATCTCCACGGATACCAGGAAATCCCTCAGGACCAGGTTCTCCCCTAGTACCAGGAAGTCCATCAAGACCAGGTCTTCCTACTCGGCCCTGTTCACCAGTGTATCCTTGAACCGTTTCTCCAGGTGGTCCCAAATCTCCTGGCACTCCTTTTAATCCAGGTATTCCAGGCAATCCAGGCACTCCATCAAGACCAAAGCCACCTGGAATAAAATAAGTAATCATTGCTTGAGCTTAGAAAATGTTAATTAGGGATTGAGAAAATGCAAACAAGTGCACAATGCTATGATTATTCAAAGAAAAAAAGAAATAAAAAAACCTAAATTTTTGTACTTTGTGCAAATCAACATAATAATCCTAAAAAAAATACCTTGGTCTCCCTTGTCTCCTGGATAGGAGAATCCAACAGGTCCTCTCCTCCCAGGTATCCCAACAGGCCCCGGTAGGCCAGGGGGACCATCACGTCCCATTTGACCATCTAGACCATCATTTCCTGTGCAGTATACAAATTATAAGATCAATCATCTGACAGCATTTCTAAATATTAATTCTCACATCTATTTATACCAAGTAATTATTAATTGAATTCCTAAACCTTACCCGGGAATCCTGGAAGACCTTGTGGGCCAGGGTCACCAGGTCGACCTCTGGGTCCAGGACGACCTTGACTCGCACCATCTGGATCTCCTTCTGGACCCTGCAATTTCATTTTTTTTAAATCATTTACATGTATTTGAATATTTAACTGAATTCTAAACATTAAAATTTAGTAAAATCAAAACTATTTGTTATTCATTAAGAATTTGGAAATAAGTATGGATAATTTTTCTTATATATATTTTGGAAATGACACAAAAAAACTGCTTCCAAATATTCCAAATTTGGAATATTGAAGGATTAAAATCATATACAATTTCAAAAATTAATCACATGCAAATTTTGAGGAGAAAGGTTCACAAATGGAAACAATTTTGGGTCTGATTCTAGATTTTCCAAATGAGGACTGTACTGGGCAATTAATGTGATGCAAGTAATTCACTACTACTTTTGAAATCTATACATATTAAACAATTTGAATATCATTATAAAGATATTATGTAACATTGCCAAATAATTGTATTGTCATGGCAACCTACCAGATCTCCAAGGTCACCCTCATCCCCTGAAAACCAGGGTCTCCAGTTCTGCCCTAAAAGCAGAGAAACAGCCTTAGGAAAGGTGACAAAAATACAAAATTTACCCGATTGTGACATAAGATCTAATTATAAATTTCTTATTCAGAACTCCATAAATAGTGTAAAATCTGAACTTTCTAGTCTATCAGTTATTGTTTGTTGCCACTCTATTTTACTAAAATCTAAAATAAGCCTTTATGCCTTAGTTAATTTGAGGGGTGGATCTTACTGTTCCTCCTGGTAATCCATCATATCCTTGTCTCCCCTTTTCTCTGTTCTCCTTTCAAACCATAGGGTCCTGGTGGGCCGTCCTTACCTCTCTTGCCCAAAAAAAAGGTCATAGAAACAAAATATCATATCATCACCATACCTAAGACATAAAATTAAAATCGCCATAAAAATAAGGGCAAATAAAGAGTCAAAATGATCCCCCCATCATTGCATTCCCTCATTTCTTGCATTCCAGGCATCCCAAAAGGCCCTTTATCACCTGGCAAACCTGGAAATCCCTAAAAACAAAAATCCAGGTAAAAGTCAATGAAAGCTACATTATAAATCAAATCTATCTCAGTCTATGTTTTTTCAGTTACCGGTACATGTTTTTCAAAAAATTGTTATATAATATGAAATTAAATTTTTCTACTACAACTTATTACAGATTGTCCATGTCTATGGCCTTCAGATAAAGGAATAATAAAAGACAAAGAGCTAGGTTCACTTTTTGCATAAAATGGCCATGCCCTTATATCAATTAATTGACTATCACCCTCTGTCCCATTTCATATATCAAAATAAAGTAGAGACTTAGTGCTTTCATTTCCTATAACAAAATTTCTTTTTGAGAATCCAGGTATTGGAAAACAGGCTTTGAGAAAATGCAATGTTCTTGAATTTTGCAGAAAACATGTGTATTTGACTATCCTCAGCAAAGAAATAAAATATGAGCACAGCCCACGGTCCAAAAATTAAAACATGTTTTGATCTTCAGAAACAGATCTTTCATTATGTAATTGCATATTTTGGATCAGAGGTTGTGCTCTATATGAAATATTGAAAAAATACCTCAACTTTTGGCCATTTTTAAGGGAATTTACAGGATATGGGAAAAATGATGCATTTTATGACGTCATAATGCATTGACTAGAGAGAAAATTACGTCATGTTCAATAGATACACGGTCACCAAGGGTCCAAGTTATAAATTCTGCATTTTCAACCAAAACTGAGCAGTTTCGATTTTTCAAAAATTCTCAGGGCCAAAAAAGGCCCTAAGTGGCTCTTGCTCTTTTCAAGTTAAGTTGGATTGTTATGACAGAGAGAGTAACAGTAGGGAATTTCCCACTAACCGGATCACCACTCATTCCATTAAATCTGGGTCTTCCAGGTCTTCCTCCCTCACCTGGCTCTACCCCTTTTCTTCCATCAGAATCTCGTTCGGTTTGTTTCCTGGTAAAGTTGCGATGGAGCCTTTAGGACCTTTGAGACCAGGTAATCCTACCTCTTCCTGAAAACAAACAGACAATCATGTAAATTATAGGTCAACACAACAGGTCAATTAGCCTGGAATTTTTACACAGTTTTAAAATTTTCTTAATGATAAATTCAATGTTTTACATTTACACTGGTGACCAAAATAAACTTTCTAATGCCTCTTTAGCATTGGTTAAATAATAAAGGATATTTTGCATGAAATATTCTTAGACTATTTACATTACATGTGCTATTCTTCAACAACATTGTGGTGAATGATTATAATGCATGATAAGTGATTTATCTACAGAAGTATACCTGTAACTTCAACTACCAATGAACACTGACCTTTTCACCTTTGGGGGGATTTCTAACCTGGTCTCCCATGCTTCCCTTTGGCCCGGTTACCTCCTGGAATTCCAGTCGGCCCCTAAAAATTTTAAAGAAGTTATATTTAATTAGAAAAGATACATTTTATGATAAATGAAGGTACCACAATATTCAACTGAGCTACAAGAAAATTAAAAAAAACTACATCATATGAATGCCCTAAAATATATTCAATACTACTTAGTATATTTCCTGCTTCCCCTCCCTGTACCCCACTTCTTTGATGGCTTCATTGTTGGAATAATGAAGAGATATCATAAAGATCTAGCAAATTTATGTCAATATATTTTATTTTGAAAATATGACCAAAGAAAACAGACCAAAAAAATTCCTCAACACTGGGACAGGTACATGTACTTATCTTCTTTCATGTTCTTGTATTTCTAGACTTATGTTACAAGATCAAAAAAAATTTATGTAGTTACAGTTGAACTTCGGTATCTCAAACACTAATATCTCAAATACCATGGATATGTCGATGCGATTTGGAAGTCCCACCCACTTATTCTTCTATGTATTTTACCCTCGATATCTCGAATCTTCAGATATCTCGAAGTTTTTTCTCGGTCCCATCGAGTTCGAGATAAGGAGGTTTGACTGTATTTTGATCACTTCCTGCAGGAACTAGCAAATAACAATAAATGGTGTACAGAGAGAAAAATTATCTCCCTTATACTGTTTTCATTTATTATATCAAAAATCAATATGGTACTTTTTAAACATTTGTGTTTATATAATAAAAATAGAAATACAGTAAAACATGCTTATAGCGAACACACTTATAATGAATTAATGCCTACAGTGAAGTCATTTTCATTCCCCAGAGTTTTAAACTTATTGTGAAGCTAACAGATATAAAGAATTACATTTATCACAAAGCAAAATCACAAGCATTCATATATAAAGCATGTTTTACTGTATGCTGATGCTATATTTATGAACTGTAATTCGTGAAGCAAAGTAGTTTCATTAAATTTGTCTTAAAATCATTTTACTATAACACATGTATAATCTTGTACAGGTATAGCAAATTATGGAAACAACAAGATGTGTTTGTGAAACACTGATGCCCCCATATGGCAGCTTATGGCGAAGGTTAAAGTTTCTCAAATGCAAGTCAAAATCCAGGCCAAAAGGTAAAAAATGTTGGTATCCAAAGAAAGGTCTTGTCTCGAGGAATATACCTGTGAAATTTGAAAGCCCTAGCTGCAACTGTTCAAAAGTTATGGCGAAGGTTATAGTTTTCTAAAAGTAAGTAAAACGTCTAGGTCAAGGTCAAAGTTGTTGTTATCTAAAGGAAGGTCTTGTCACAAGGATTAAATATGTAAAGTATGAAAGCCCTGGCACCAACCATTCAAAGTTATGGCCAAGGTTAAAGTTTTTTGAAAGTAGGTCAAACTCCTATGTCAAGGTCAAAGGGTCAAAGTGGTTGGTATCCAAAGGAAGGTCTTGTCACAAGGATTACATTTGTGAAGTATGAAAGCCATAGCACCAATCATTCAAAAGTTATGGCCAAGGTTAAAGTTTTTCAAAAGTAGGTCAAACTCCTATGTCAAGGTCAAAGGGTCAAAGTGGTTGGTATCCAAAGGAAGGTCTTGTCACAAGGAATACACGTGAAGTTTGAAACCCCAAGCACCAACTGTTCAGAAGTTATGGCCAAGGTTAAAGTCTCATAAAATTTTGCAAAAGTGGGTCAAACTCCAAGGTCAAGGTCAAAAGGTCAAATATGATGGTACCCAAGGAAAGGTCTTGTCACAAGGAATACACATGTGAAATATGAAAGTCATAGCTCTAACCAATCAAAAGTTATGGGTTAAAGTTGACAACAAACAGACAGACAAACAGATAGACAGACAGACAGGACAAAAACAATAAATACTTCCACATAAATATGATCAATCAGGGCTTTGCTGTTCTTGAGAAGAAGATTTTTAAAGATTTTTCCTATGTATTTCTATGTAAAACTTTGATCCTCCATTGTGGACCCGCAATGGGCCCCCACAATGGGGGCATAAAAATATCGATTTTTTCCTTGTGAGATCCTGTTGTCTTCTGATAATTGTACATGTGTCATAATAGAAACTGACTGAACATTTCTTACCCTAGGACCTGGAGGGCCAAAAGGCTCAGGGAGTCCAGGTCGACCTGGAATGCCAGGATCACCCTAAAAATAGATATGTCCAAGATTTAATCATTGTCAGACATAAACTGGAACAATTACAGAAATATTTATTATGGAATAAAGCTCTTAAAGGATGATTCTCTATAGGGCCATTTTCTGGCCTACGATAAAATCACTTAAAAATGTGATTTTATGTAACTTTAATCATTATATTTCATGATTTTGATGTTTGTTTTTCAACATCTATCACCTAAGTCGCGTGATTAAAAGATGACAAACGGCCGTCAAGTAAAGAAAAATTGAGGGTAGGTCTATTTACATCAAGTTTTCAGGCATGTTTCTAGATGTAAATGATCAAAAATTGTTTATTTATGTTGGAAACATATCAGACTTAAGTAATAAAAGCAAAGATTGTTTAATTTAAGGCTAAAGATATTTTTTTATGGCAAGAATTTGACGCATTCACATTTTGCATAATTATTTTGAATGTAAATCTTTACAAAATGCACCTCGTACGATGTTGAAAAATGTTTAATTAGCATTTAATTAAAAGTATTATTTCATATATGTTTATATTGTACTTGTGTATTGTTTCTATAGATGTGGTACCTATTTTATGCATAAAATGCCCATGCAAGACATGAGATTTCTAAGTTTCTTTTGAACTATAAAAGTTGTGTATCAAATGTTTAAAGCAATGAATGAATTTTGTTTGTGATTAAATCAAAATTAAGTTGTAATTTATAAAATATAGTCTACATTTGCAAAAAAAATAAAGAATTCATTAATTTACAGGATGAAAATATCAATGCAAGTACATGTTAATAGTCAGTACATAAAACTCAGAAAGGCTGTATTAAATATATATATATCGACGTAAAATGAAATAACATCGTAAGAGTTGATTTGATTCAATTTAATTACGCATGTAAAACAATATATTTAATTTAAAATGCTATCTTAACTATAATACACAAATGTATGTATAAAAGTCGAGCCCCCCCCCCCCCCCACGGCACTCCATAAAATGGAGTAAATTTTCAACAGTTCCTTCCACTACGCATATCAGAAGTTTTAGTATATCCATGGACTAATAGAGTTCTACAACATCCCAGGTACAAATTGGACCGTAAGAGATGACACTCCTTTCGCACTCTTGAAACCTGAGAATTAAATTCTCTTTCCGTGCTGCGTCAAGAACTAAGGTGTTTAACACAGGTAGTGACAGTTCCTTTGCTAAGTCCTCAGCATTAAAAGTAAAAGTCATGGGTCTCTTGGATATTATCTTAAAGAAGGAGGTCCTGTCCCACGGTAGGTGTTGGTCAATACTGAAACCATGCATAAATCAAAATTGTGACACTTCACCTTAAGTGGATGATCTCTTTATCTGGGTGAAAAATTCTAAAATGACGTAAAGCAACATTCAATTATCAATCACGTGACATTTAGGAACCCCTTTCCTCCTTGGCGTTTTATTTTCGAAGACAGAACTACTGTTCTCATAACTTATATTGATGCTACCAAAGAAGTGTGATGAATAGATTGAGTACTCTCAACACCCAGTTAACAAAATACATGGATCCTATGTCACTCATACGGAAAAGTGTCCTTCTAAAAGGTCGAGGCGAGAATTTCCATTATGAAACCATCCCATCAGTAATTCTCTATCTATAAAAGTTACATGTGTACCCATAGAAAAATTAAGTTTATAACACAAATAGCAAATGCATCTTCCCGCTACAACAAAAATAGCTTTTATCATTTCTAGAACTAATAACAAATATGCAGTACTCCTAAGGAAATACAAATACAAAGAAGTAGCATAGATAAACTAAACTATCCTTATAAATAATATAATTATAATAAGTAACTTATATTCATGCCTTATAGTCTATAAAAAATTTCTTTATTTCTAGCAGATAGTTCAATGAGACTTGTCTTCACGTAATTTCATAACAACCAGTCATTTCAGTCCTTTGATTTTAGATTTTTTAAGTAAAAAGTTTACCTTTTTTGAGTAAACATGCATGGCTTATATAAATTCTTAGTAAATCAATAGAAACATGTACTCTAAGTGGAAGTTTATAATAAGAAATAATCTACATAAGCTGATATCCTTCATTGTAAGTAGTTAGCTTTTCCTGCAAATATCGTAAAAATGAAGCAAAAAGTTTTTATTTACATGTCATAACCACCTTTAACCAAGTTGATAATTTGGTAGTCACTTTTTATGTTCATAAGAAGTTTACATGCAAATTTTGGTGTTGGTTAAAGGTGGTTATGACATGTATAGGAGTTACCTAACACACCAACCCTCTTGAGTTTTCCCATTACCCTAATGCTAATACCGACCGATAGTACCTTACTTTGTGACCCTATATCATAACAAATACTTTTGTATCATTAACCAATCAACATTTATCATTAAATTGGAACATTAGCCTACTGACTCATGCAGTTTTTAAGGGAAAAAATACTATTTGAAAATTTGAAGTCATTGTAGGCCGCAAAACGGCCTTATAGAGAATGATCCTTTACTGAAATTTAATCATAGAACTTAACTTGTTAAAGTTACATTAAGATTTACATTTCATTATATATAGTGTGAGATAACACGTCTGAAATCCAGTTGTTATGGTGTTGATACTTACACTAGGACCCCTTTGTCCAGGATTACCCGGATCACCTTTTGAACCAAATCCATAAAATCCATCTCCAGGATTTCCCTGTGGATTAAAAAATACATTTTATTGCCAGAAGATACATATTAAAGCCGATCTTTTGAATTATCTTATGAACAAAATACAAAATTGTACATTATAAAATCACTAAATCCAATCTGAGACTTGATCAGCCACTTTAGAGACTTGTGCATTATGTGCTTTATGTATGCTTTACAGATTATCATAATTGGATTGGAAGACATGAGTAATTTCTCTGTCTGTCCATCAGTCCATCCATCTGTCTGTCATTCTATCTGTGTATAACACTTTATGTCTGGACAATATCTCAAAGAGCTTTTGAGCTTTTGCAATGAAATGTGCTGGTACCCGGTACTTTTATCCGGCTGATGTTATCAGGGCTCGACATTAACTTTTTTTCCTACTTGTCCATTCGGACAAGTGACCAAGACATTTACTTGTCCGAACTTCAACTTCACTTGTCCGAAAAAATTTTCAATAAAGATCTAATACTGTCAACTTGAAAACTAAAATGAATTCCATTACATGTGCTTGATTGATTCATGATGTTATTGATAAATACAACAAACACATAACACAAAATTTTATCTAGACTTTCTGTCCTAACAACAACATAAATGGGACTGTCAACATCAAACAGAATCCAAACTTCATAAATTCCATGCCTTTGCAGTAGTATGCAATTAGTAAACTTCAATCCCAATCAAGTGTGAACTCAACTACATAGTGATCCATATTGGAATCTAAGTTCGGTATTAGGAACATACTACTTCCGTCTTTGAACTTACCGGTAAACGTTCGACAGTCGTTCTTTTTATTACTTTGAGACTTCTTTACATTTAAATGCACTTGTCCAATCAGACAAGCGCCCAGCAATATTCACTTGTCCGTAATTTTTTTTCACTGGTACCGGACAAGCGGACAAGCGTTAATGTCGAGCCCTGGTTATGAATATACCGGCCAAAATACTCGTTGGAGAAAAATTTAATAACTCTCATATTTAATAAAAATCTCTTCCACAAGCTACTTCCTATTTTTGAAAAAGTACCACCTGTTTCTAACATTTTTGAAAGCCCTGCCCAACTGCCTATGGCATAAGGGAGACCTCTATCAATTTTGAGGTCAAAAGGTCAAGATCAGTAATTCATACATTGCAAGAAATGGTTTCCAGATGGTAAACTTACTTCTCTTTGAACTTTTTCAATGAAGATTTATATCATACCTCCAAGTCACCTAAAGAAAACCCCTGTTGATTTTAAGGTCAAAGATCAAGGTAAGAAATTCATACATTTAAAAAAAAATGATTTTCAGATGATCACTTTAGTTCTTATAAAGCCTTTTCAATTAAAACTTTTTTTTATCATAAGATGATTGCTCTTTGTGACATAAAGACAACCTGTAAAGGTTTTGAGGACAAAAGGTCAAAGTAAGGAATTCAATTATTGCAAAAATTGAATTCCAGATGATAATTTTTGTCTTATTTGAGCTTTTACAATTAAATATTATCATATCATTACTCCCATTGACTTAAAGAAGATCCCTTTTGAATTTTAGGTAAAACGGTCAAGGTCAAAAATTCATATGTTGTGAAAAAAAAATAATGGCTTCCTGGTGTTATATAGAGTTCTCTTTGTTTTGCAATAAAATTTTATACTTTTAGTCAATATGACTTAAAGAGGACTCTTTTGATTTTGAGAAAAGGTCAAAGGCCAAAGTCAGAAAGTTATATATTGCATACATAATTTTCAGATAATAACTTAATTTTCAGTAAGCTTTTGCAATGAAAATTAAGGTCCTGAATTTCTTTAAATCAAGAAAGACCCCTCATGACTTTAAGGCCAAAAGCTAAAGCTCAATGTCAATCTTTTTCTCTTTCACAATCTGCGTTTTTTTTTTTCAGGTCTTCCTTGCTCTTCATATAACATGAAGCGGGGGACACAAATTCCCTGAATTAGCTTGTGATACTTTTGACATCAGTTATACTGCCTTGAAATTAATGCCCAATAGGGGTTGCTTGTGGGTGCAAATATAGTTGCCAAAAAAAGAGTAAACAAAATGACAGCACAAGATGTCAATACTTAAAAACATGAAAGATTTTTATATCTTTTTAGAGTGTTGTTTCCATGACACCCTACCTTGGGTCCGGGTAAACCTGATACACCCTGAGGCCCCCGATTTCCTGGCAGTCCATCAACTCCAGGGTTACCTTTTGTCTCTAAAATAAACAAACACAAATCATTTTTATTTTAATATTCTGTAATAACAGACTGCTTTGTGTCATTCATGTTTACAATAAAATTCTAATTAACCTATGGAATTTCACACTACTCCCAACATCATGTTTACTACATCAATTTTTGATATGTAATATTTTGCTATAAATTTACAATGTCTTAGCATGGAAAACATTGGCTAACATATGCCAATTTTATTAGAAAAAAAATTGCATTTTGAAATCTATGATAGAATAAATGTTTTTATACCACCCCTCTATTTCTCTCCTTTAATTATTGTTCACTTTGTCTTTCATTATATAAGTACTCAAAGTATTTTTCATAATAATTTCCAATGCATGACAATCATTTATTACATATTAAATGATTACATTTTCATAATAATTTCCAATGCATGACAATCATTTATTACATATTAAATGATTACATTACATTTGATACATGATTAAATTATTTCATACCTTTGTCTCATTACATCCAGGGTAACCCTGTGGACCCCACAGGTCCCTCTAAACCTTCATAACCCTAGAACAAGAAAAAAAATTGTTAAAACAATAACATATCACTCTGAAGCTATAAGAATGACCAATATTTACAATTTCATATATACACATGATAAATGTAATAATTTATAAATAATAAAATCCTACTAGGATTAACAGTTGTGACAATGCAGAAAAATTTCATAGTTGGTTATTTAGTCTTTTCTGCAAAGGTTGCAAGTGATAATCTCCATATTAACAAAGAAAGAAATAAATGTTATTGTTTACATGTAAATCTGTATAAATCATTCTATAAAGTAGGGGAAATTATGTTAAATATTGTTTTGTTGATCCATACATCACATTGATGAAAGACCCAATTCTTAACATAGGTCGCGGGTTTGCAGGCCATTCAAAAGTGTCCGAAAACATACCATGAAAATTAGTTATATGAATCCTCTACCTTCATTTTATATTCTCTGAAAATTTTATAAAATTCGTCTGCATCGTTTTTGTGTAATTAAATCCCAAACATGCCATTGTAGGCGTTACATTTTCGACGTTATTCTATTGAATTATATAAGAAAAACGTCGTTTTCAGCTCGTTTTGAGGCAAGATTTTGTTTCAAAAAATATCAGTAACTTTTAAATGGTGCAGATGAAATTGTTTCCCCTTGGTATTTTAACAAAGAATTGATTTGAAATAAATCAATGTGAAAAAATTAATATGTCTTCGGGTTAGTTTTCGATAATTTAAATGTGGATAATTGCTTTTATATCGCAAAATGTTACATTTTTAAGAACGACGTCATAAAATATCGCGACGCCATGCTTGACGTCGTGAATATCTATCCGGTATTCAGTGCAGAAAAATAAGCTAAAATAATTTTTATAAAAAAGAAATTCAAGTCTATCTGCTTTCAAGTGACCCGTGAATCGTATCATAATAATTCAATAACAATGGAATGATTATTAGACATGTTTCTCTTCAGATTAGGTTTTTTGTACGTTTTATATTAGTGAAAATTCTCGCAAGGGACGTAAAACAACAATCAATCCTTTAGTTTCTCTCTTTCAATTTACTTTCTTTATGTGTTGTTTTCTTACCGTTTCTTTTCTGTTTGTTTTGTTTTGCTTTTTTTTTTTGTAGATTAGACGTATCTTTACATTCAGCTGTGTATTTTTCTTTTCAAGGGTGCTGGCGAAAACGGTATCTTTTAATTCAAGTGATTCAAGTATATAAAATGTTTTTATTTAAGACCATTCAGCAAGGCGCTCAAATCTATGAATTTCTGCCAAATATCGTCCCGGCTAAATACAATATATTTTCAGTATATATTAAAACAAAATATTTATTTTTAAATACCACATTTTCAGAGATGTAAATGGGACGAGGATTTAAAAATCAATTTTATCTGACGTAATCAACAGCCAGTTTTTTTTAGAACATTAATTCTACTTGTTGGACATGGAAAGCAAAGTAGCGAATAAAATCTGTATGTAACAGCATTGCAAGCTGTTGCTTAGGAGACGATCATTTCAGGGGACGTACAGATTTTGGAAATAAATAATCTGTCCTCGAAAATGTTGAAAATAAATAATCTGTCCTCGACTGGGCAAGAAAATAAATAATCTGTCCAAAACTAGTTCTAGCCCCCCCCCCCCCTCCCCCAATGGGAGTTTTCAATTTTGTTTTTTGTTTTTGTTTTTGTTTTTTTTTGTTGTTTTTTTGCTTGTTAGACTTTTTTCAGTGAAGAAGAAATAAATAGTCTGTCCTTGTTTTTTTTTTTTTTGGAAATAATAATCTGTCCTTCACCAACATGAAAATGAACAATCTGACTCGGTAAAATTTGCCACACACACACCTCTCCCTCAGAATTAAATAGTTGTCCCCTAACAGGAGGTCAGTGCCGCTAAAAAATTGTCTTAATGTTTCATCGTACCTTAGCAGTATTTAATTTATGATAAACTTGTACATCTATATATCAAATATCCTCTTTAAAAATAAAGTTTAATCTTTTGATGTAACAGGTGTATTTGTGATTTATTTAAATATTGGCTTCTTTCTTATTAAAAGAAACTGATAATTCAAATACGATCAAAGGAAAAAAGGTCAGTTGAACCTTGTGTCCATATCGTTTCACGATACCAAGTGAAAACAAATCAATCGCAACTTCTCGGGCCTTTCCGACAAGCCGAGAAACAACCACTTGTTTTTCCAAGCTTGCAGGAAAGGCCCAAAATGATTTTTTTTAATATTTCCTAATATGTCGAACATTTTAAACAATATAACACTAAACTACCAATTCCAAGAAAAGTTATAGCTAAATAATGATATACTGAAGAATATCATCGCAGATTTCTTTTTCATTGTGACGTCATAATCAAATGTGCACAAGAAAGTCGCCAAAATCATATAAACTGCGTACCTAGTTTTAACAACCTCAGCAAACCCGCGACCTACTTTAAGACATGGCTTAAACTAGAAATATGTCCATAGGACATGAATGCCCCACCGAGGGTATATTAATAATGCAACATTTTAACACAAATTGAGAAAAGTGAGGTCAAGATCAAAGGAAAGGTCAAGGTAAAAAAAAATTGTTTATGCAGTTGAAAGGTTACATCGGTATGTATTAGCATATGAAGTTTGATAAAAATATTATGAATGGTTTTAAAACTAAGCTAAACACTAATTAAAGAAAAGTGAGGTCAAGGTCAAAGGAAAGGTCAAAGTCAAAAAATATTGATGCAGTTGAATAGCTCTCATCAGTATGTATCAGCATATAAAGTTTGACACTAATTTAAGAAAAGTGAGGTCAAGGTCAAAGGAAAGGTCAAGGTCAAAAAATTTTGATGCAGTTGAATAGCTCTCATCAGTATGTATCAGCATATGAAGTTTGATAACACTATCTTGAATGGTATCTTTAAAACTGAGCTAAAAACTTATTTCAGAAAAGTGAGGTCAAGGTCAAAGGAAAGGTCAAGGTAAAAAAAAATATTGATGCAGTTGAATAGCTCTCATCAGTATGTATCAGCATATAAAGTTTGACACTAATTTAAGAAAAGTGAGGTCAAGGTCAAAGGAAAGGTCAAGGTCAAAAAATTTTGATGCAGTTGAATAGCTCTCATCAGTATGTATCAGCATATGAAGTTTGATAACACTATCTTGAATGGTATCTTTAAAACTGAGCTAAACACTAATTCAAGAAAAGTGAGGTCAAGGTCAAAGGAAAGGTCAAGGTCAAAAACTGTTGATGCAGTTGCATAGCTCTCATCAATATCTATCAGCATATGAAGTTTGATAAAAATATCTTGGATAGTTTCTTTGAAACTGAGCTTTGAACAGAGCTAAACGCAAAGTGTGACGGAAGGACAGACGGAAGGACAGAAGGATGGAAGGACGGAAGACGGACATGACAAACACTATATGCCCCGGCCATATTCATGGCGGGGCATAAAAAAACAGATCTAACATGAGTTTAGAGTTAATCAATTGATAAACAGCCATTGTTTTCCATCAGAGAGAAAGGCAAAAATATTCAATGTAAATATTTCATACTATATATAGTTCTATTTTATAATGCTGAAAACAATGCTGTTAATGAAAGAAAAAAAATAAATGTAGTTACCTACTACACTGGTGTTTACAAACAGCTAGAAAATATTATGTTAAATTGAACCGTTGAAGAAGAAAATGTTACCCAAATGGCCATATTTAAACAAGAATGTGGGTACAATTAAGACTACATACTTTATAATTCAGAGTCAAATATCATACAATCATGATGAAGACAAGAGCGAATTACCAAAACAACGAGAGATGACTTACAACGAGAGATGACTTACAACGAGAGATGACTTACAACGAGAGATGACTTACAAAGAGAGATGACTTACAACAAGAGATGACTTACAACAAGAGATGACTTACAACGAGAGATAACGAGAGATGACTTACAACGACAGATGACTTACAAAGAGAGATGACTTACAATGAGAGATGACTTACAACAAGAGATGACTTACAACAAGAGATGACTTACAATGAGAGATAACGAGAGATGACTTACAACGAGAGATGACTTACAATGAGAGATGACTTACAATGAGAGATGACTTATAATGAGAGATGACTTACAACAAGAGATGACTTACAACAAGAGATGACTTACAATGTGTCACATCAGCAAGAACGAAGGGAGGTAATGTACTTGATATGAAAGGGAGCTAACTTCGTTCAGCTTAAACAATAACAAGAGTTATAGGTTATTTAAATTAGAACATTGTTTTGAAAAATATTTGATTTATCTTCCAAAGGATTTAAGACAAGAGGCCCAGAGGCCACATTGCTCACCTGAGCACTGTGGCTAGGAAAAAAGGAAAAATCAGTTTAGTATTGAAAAGCTTAAATGCAGAAGTGGTCCCAACCTACCCCTAAAGGGAGTGGGGATTATGATTTGAACAAAATTAAATCTACACTAACTAAGGATGTTTACATAATTTTTTGACTAACTGTGACTTTTTTCTCTACAAGTTTGAACGTTCATTGTGGCCCCACCCTGCCCCTGGAGGTCGTGATTTGAACAAACTTGAATCTACACTATCTGAGGATGCTTCCATATACCAGGTAAATATGACAAACTGTGGCTTTGCTGTTCTTGAGAAGATTTTCAAAGATTTTTCCTGTATATTCCTATGTAAAACTTTGATCGTCCATTGTGGCCCCACCCCTACCCCTGGGGGTCATGATTTGAACAAACTTGAATTTACACCACCTGAGGATGCTTCCACATAAATATGACCAATCATAGCTTTGCTGTTCTTGAAAAGAAGATTTTTGAAGATTTTTCATACATACTCTATGAAAACTTTGATCGTCCATTGTGGCCCCACCCTACCCCTGGGTGTCATGATTTGAACAAATTTGAATCTACACCACCTACAGATGCTTCCATATAAATATGACCAATCATAGCTTTGCTGTTCTTGAGAAGAAGATTCTTGACGATTTTTCCTATAAACACCTATGTTAAACTTTGATCGCCCATTGTGGCCCCACCCTACCCCTTGGGGTCATGATTTGAAGAAACTTGAATTTACACTACCTGACAATAATTCCACATGAGTTTCATCTTTCCTGGCCCATTAGTTCTTGAGAAGAAGATTTTTTAATAATAATGCCATTAATTTTTTGCTATTTCATAATTATCTCCCCTTGGAGAAGGGTGTGGCCCTTCATTTGAACAAATTTAAATCCCCTTCACCCAAGGATACTTTGTGCTAAGTTTGATTGAAATTGGCCTAGTAGTTCTGGAGAAGAAGATGAAAATGTGAAAAGTTTACAACAAGGACAGAAAACAGACAAATTTCGATCAGAAAAGCTCACTTGAGCCTTCGGCTCAGATGAGCTAAAAACCCCTTATTTATATAGAAATATCCTAACTAACATATACCTAATAAACCTTTATTAAAGTGAGAGAACTTACAGCAAATTAATGCTTTTCAAGCTTCCCCACGTGTCTAACAGTTACACAGGTTTATATACTCTTAGGATACAATAGAAACTTTAACTTAAAATCTAGTGAATACAGCCCAAGGGTATGAACTTTGACTGAAATTAGTAACACCCAAAAGGTTAACTTCCGTATTGATAGCCAATGAGAATTTAGATCATCAAACGTAAACATTTACCCATAAGATTTGATGGAAGCAACACGTGCTATTATCTGAGAAGGTTTGTAAATATAAACAAATGATATGGGGAATAAGGCAGTATACAAATATATGTATGAAAACATTTATAACAACATTACATTTAAAATACAAGGCATAAATTTATATAACAAAATTCATTCCTGCTACAGATGAGTATTTACTCAATACTGAGAAACAAGAGACCAAAGGGCCTTAATGGTCGCTTGAGTACAATACAACAATGTAAATGGTCCATAGTATGAATACAACAAAATAAACTGATAGATGAAGATATTTTGTCCAGAGGAAATAGGATGATCAGGGATCAACAAAATATGCCTTTACTTGTCAAAGCTTTTGCACTCCCATTTATCACTATCACCATGCAGTCTAAACAAAACAATTGTGCTTGAGCACCTAAACCCATCACACATCCCTTCACATTGGCCTCTCTTGGTCATTGAAGATCATTTATTGTACAAGATGTGGTATTTTTTGTCTCATTTTCAGCGATTCATTTTGTTGTGCATCCTGGGTAAATTATGCACTAATTTTGCAGAGGATGCATGAGTTCAATAAATGTACATCCTGATGAATGCAATAAAATAAGAAAGAATGTATTGTTTTCAATATTTTTGGGGCGTACCAAATTATTGATTATAGCAATTTCTGGACATATTCTGGTACACAATGTACCATATACAGTAAAACATGCTTATAACGAAGTGCCAGGAATGGATGATTTTGCTTCATTATAAATGTAATTCATTATATTCTTTAAGTTCAAAAAATATTTTAAAAAAACCACAGCGAATGAAAATCGCTTTGCTGTAAACGTCAATTCATTATAAGCGTGTTCACTATAAGCGAGTTTTACTGTATCTGGTATACGGCTACCTGGCCAACAACATAGGTCAGGTTTCACAACGCACTGTTATCATGGTTATTGCAGTTAGCAAGCAATTATCAGAAAACTCCAATCAGTACAGTTTAATTATGTCTACTGTAAAAAAAATTTAGTTTCAGAAGATCACTAAATAATCAACAGAGTGCTGGCCTAACTCCAGAACCCCTGACTCAGTGGTCATGAAATACACAAATTTGGAAGAGACAACTTTAATCATAACCATGCACTGGTTTGCTTACCCAGAAGCAAAGAAAAATATTTTCAAAGAAATAAAATACAGTTTTACTATATGATTAATAGAGCCCCGCCTTATAACCAGAACCACTGACCCAGGAGCCATAAAATTTTGCAAGAGGCACTTGCACATCTCAACCAGGTACTTACATTATCTGTTCAATATACCATGATATACAGGGAAACAAAGAGAAGCTTTTTAAAGAAATTATGGATTTTCAATATATGATCAATAGAGCCCATCCAACTCTAATACCCCTAACTCATGAATTTCACAATGCTTATTACTGTACAATCATGTTAACAGTATGACTGCTTGATGTCAAGTAATGAAGACATTTTTTTTAAGATAGAATTAATTTTGATGGTTTTAGCCTCAGGTCTCTGGAGAAAGAAGACCATGAAAATCACAATTTTTAAGTTTCCCTTTACCCATAGATGCTATATGCCAAGAATGGATGAAAATGGTTCAGGGTCCCAGAAAAGAAGCTAAAAATGTTCAAATGTTAACGTACATTAGATGATCGAGGATGCACAGCAATGGAGGAAAACAGATAGCATTAAGTTAATTACCTGAGTCACTCAAAATTTTGGGGGAAAAAGCAAATTTCAATTGGGGCAGGGTCCTTTTACTGAACCTGGATGCAAGGGTTATTATTATTATGCCCTGCTTTTCACCCAAGTTTGGTTGAAAATGGCCCAGTGGTTCTTGAGAAGAAGTTAAAAATGTGAAAAATTTACAGATGGACACCAAAAAATCTGATCAGAAAAGGTGACTAGCGATTTCAATACAGGTGAGCTAAAAAGAAACATACATATACAAGATATATGCCTCAAAAGTGTTTAACTAAATTTTGAATTTGTTTCAAGCATTACACAAACTCACATAGCATTCAACAGGAATATCTTGCTGAAGAATATTAGAAGCTGACTGAATTCCCCTTCCACTCCACATCTTCCACGAAACCTCAATTCTTTTATTAGGTCAGAATAATACTCAACGTACTCCAAAATTCCAGTATGCCAAATGCTAAAAATGTGCCTGTAAAAATAAAAATCATTTTACATTACCGTTAAGTCACGAATAAAGTATATGAAAATATAGTATGAACATGATGAAATGCAAGATTCAATGAATTTTTTTTAAGTTGATATTGAAATGAGGATAGATATTAGTTTTCTATTAGTCTGCTTTTCTTCTGGGATGACTATCTTTCAGGTGGCAGAGGATTACAGTTTTTTTTTGGCAATCAAAACGTTTGACTGACAGTTTCCTTAATATTGAGCTGCTTTTCAAATGTCCATTGAAAAATTTTAAATTCTCTCTACATGTAATAATAGTATGGTCCAGTCCCTTGAGGAATTTGAAGCTTTTAGGAATAAAACATGTACAACTTACACAATGAGCCCTAATGATGGCACAGGGACAATCTCAAAATTTCATGTAAATTAAGCCTATTTTCACTATTTCGCCGGATCCGCAACTGCTTCCAGGCCCGTGCTAATGCCGTAAGCTACCACACAAATTGCAGACCAACACTTGTACATAGTAACCATTGAACAGCAAGAGATAATGGCTCAACCACCTCGTTTTCAAGCTACAATTCATCCTATGAACCCACCCCACTTTTCTGGTGAAATACCGGAAGAGTGATTTTTGATCTTAGTTTCATATTTCTAGTCCATATCCCATTAACAGTAGTAGTGACACTAAAGTGTCATATATCATTAGAATATACAAGGCCACCAATTCCCTCCAAATGCACACATAAAATATTCTAGCAATAAAATTACCTATTAATAATATACATTCAAACCTAAGGTTCCTCTATTTTTTCTAATTTTTGACTGGTACTTAATCCGATACTATCCTCTGCCACCTTCATGTAAAAAGACACTAAAATTATATTAGACTGTGGTGAAACTCTTGACCACTAATGATAAATTATATAACTGTAACAGTTATTGTACACTAAAACTTGGTCACAGCGAAGTCGTGGGGACTTGTGAATTTACTTCACTATTTCCCTAATTCCTTATTATCATATAATGAATTCCTAGGCTTATTAAAGTAAATATATTCAATATTCGCAATATGCATTTTTTCTTCAAGTATGACTACCAATATGTTCTCAGGAGTATTAATTAAATTACAAAACTTACCTTGGATTACTAATGTTTTCCTATATTAGTAAGGCTGGGATGATACAACTTTTTCTGTATCGATACGTACCACAATATTTGAGCCACGATACGATATGTATCACGATATGTTGAATTGGTAATAAAATCTTTTCTTTATTGAATTGATCAACTTGATATATTTCTGTAGACAGTCAGTAACAAACCTAATAAGTAATTTATTAGTGTGAGGGAGTCATCAACACAAGACAGGCCTGTAGCAACATTTATCAAACGGGGTAAGGGGCAGCCACCAAAAAAAAAATGATAAGCCAGGAAAAAAAACATTGACTGTTAAAACTCAGGAGGGGTTAGAAAATTCCTCTAAATTGTTTGGAAATTTTTAATGCAATACATGGCACTCTTTCCACTCTACTCATTATGCCATCTGACAACAAGTTTGCAACAAGCGAGTTTATTGGTCTGTAGAGACGACTATAAATGGTGGTGGATAAAATATACAGTTTGGTTATAGAATATGTCTAGAAAATGCGCAGAAAATTTTGCGCTGTAAATTACACTTTATTTACATTATGGGATCTGTAGCGTTATGGTCAAAGACTAAAATATAAAACCATAATGCTACAGTTCTGTATGGAACGCCATAGCTGCCTTATGTGGTTATTTCATGAAAAGGTGGTGCTTTTTTATGTTATGCTGTGGTTATTTTATATGAAAGTGGTGCTTTTTTATGTGGTTATTTCATGTGAAGGTGGTTTTTTAATTTGATGGTGGTTTTTTATGTGATGGTGGTTTTCCATGTGAAGGTGTTTTTTCATGTGATGGTTTTTCATGTGGTTTTTTATGTTTAATGTGAAGGTGATCACTCGTAACTCCTAATACTTTTGAAGACTGAGTTCACATGTAACACTGAGTTTAACTGCAGCTATTATCTTGAAATTTTGAAAGTGAAACAAATGATCAATATTATTAAAATCATTTTAATATGCCATTGCAAGTTCCTCTTTTTTCCATAGGCGCTTGGTTTCAGGATGGTGTATTCTGTGTATTATGGGTTTTTTTTCTAGCTGTATCTGAATAAACTCGATAACATAAGAATAAAAAAAAAATCTCTGAAATAAGAAAGTTTTAAAAATGTCATATTACTACATAAAAAAGGAGTGAAGGTACGACAGTTGCAATCTTCGATTTAACTTGGTGCCCGGCTTGGTTCACACTTGAAGATGAAGGTTTTTCAAGTGAAAAATATGCAGTAAACTGAGAGTGACACCCTAATCACATAAACAATGGACACATGGCATGATCACGGCATGACCAAAAGAAATAAATCATTAAAAAAAAAACAGCAGTCCTTTGAGTTTTTGTAGCATAATAATTTGTAAATAACAGGTATATATCTATGAGAAAACGTTTTAGTTCATTTACACTTTCAGGCTAATCAATCTGTTGTGATATCATCAACAAAGTCTGTTGTGAAAGTTGTTATTTTTGCAGACTGATTTGTGCATTTCAGTAATACCTATCTCATTATGTGTTCAGAAATATTGATAGTGTGCATTTCTAGTTATGCTCACTGATATAGAGATGTTCAGAGTTGCAAATAATGTGTAACACGAGTATGCTCACTGATATAGAGATGTTCAGAGTTGCAAATAATGTGTAACACGAGTATGATGACATGTGTGTAAACTTACCAAAGTTTTTAAGTTCTATAAATGTAACAGGAAAGATAAATCTGAAAAAGAACATTTTTGAAAATGATTTTTCTACATCAATAAAATTGATTTTTATTTGATTTCTTGTAGTAATTTAATTCATTAATGTTTCTTCTATACCATGTATACTACCAGGAATCTTCCCTAATTTTTCATGCATGTATTTTAGAGAAAATGAGTAATACATGTATTGATTTTTTTAGAACTTTTATTAATTTCTTTAAAAAAAAATGTTGATTGATAAAATGAAGTTCTCATGGTTGTTTTGTGAGCTTAAAAATATCTGCCACGAAAAAAAAAAAAAAAATTTGTTGTGCTATTTATCAAAACTTGATGGGAAAGAAAAATCTTAAAACTTAAAAAATTAAACTAAAAAAAAATCAGTATAAATTAAATTAATTATACTTCAATTCCTAGCCAGTTTTATAGGTTGATAAATATGCTTGTTAAAAGTAATGCTCAGAAATATGAGAATATAAACTGGGTGTATGTGGAGGACCCTTGAAGACTCTCTGTCCTTATAAAGAAAAGAAAATTGTGAGATGGGAATGCTGTTGAAAACAATAAAGGGCAATTTAGTGCAATTATTTATTTTCCTTTCAGTGCATGTAACTGGTCTGACAAAACTTCACACAGTACGATTAACTTTGTCAGAACAAATGTCAATTTAAAAATTTCGATAATAAACCCCCCCCCCCCCTTTCAGTGAAATATAGAATACAGAACAAAGAGTAAAAGACTATTATAAATGAAATCATACCAGGAGAGATAATCCACTGATGATGTAGATCCTTTTGTTGACATTTCCTCTTTAATTTTTGCTATTGCTTGTAAACATTTTTCGCTTTCTTTTACAACAGCAAATAGACCCATTGAATCAAGTTCAGAAAATTCTTCATCGATGTCTAACCTCTGCAAGCAATTTTTCGTTGATTCCACCAGAAATTCCAGATTAGACCACAATGCAGCATGATCTTTGATACCTAGATAGAACGTTCTATCGTTAAAATGATATTGTCCTACGGACTCGGTTTAACTTTGATACCTAGGTACCAAATACAAGTCTTTCAGGGCTAATTCATATAACTCAGACAATTCTGTTGCTTTTCCAACATAAAAGATTCCAAAAGATTATAATCTACAAATATCCCATTCTGAAACATAGTCTTCAGCAAAACCTCCCACATTTCACTCCGGACGTGTAACTGTCGTCGCTTGAGCTTGATCTTAATGATCTTCCCCTTTTCCGCATTAGTTCTGATGCTGAAGGGGATGAGCATGGTGACAAAATGGAGTTTGAAGAATTAGATGAATCATCCATCCAATTTTTGGCGAATTATTCTCATGGAATTTTCGGAATCTCGATCCCGAGTGCTACTATTTTCACGAATTACGTCTTCAGGACGTGTTTGCGTGAAAATATCAAAAAATCCTGTCCCACTCGTGAAATAAATTCCATATCCAACTACAAAACATTGAATTTTCTATTTATTACATTTTCGATGATTTTCCCTTTGCCTCTGTCTTTTCTTTTAAAACACAATGTAATAGGCTGTGACGTCATAGTTGAGCATTTGAGACGTCAAGGCTTAGCAGTTGTGAGATGAAAAACATTGCAATATGGATTTTAGCAACATATTTTGGAAGAAATTGGCAGTTTTAATCTCTATCAAGATGGTTTAGTTACTATCTCTATCTTATTACAGGCCAGAAATTATATTTTACTTACTTTGATATCCTTTGATCACACTGTAAGAGAATATCACTTTGGTATCCTTTCACACTGTAAGAGAATATCACTTTGATATCCTTTGATCACACTGTAAGAGAATATCACTTTGATATCCTTTCACACTGTAAGAGAATATCACTTTGATATCCTATCACTTTGATATCCTTTCACACTGTAAGAGAATATCACTTTGGTATCCTTTCACACTGTAAGAGAATATCACTTTGATATCCTTTCACACTGTAAGAGAATATCACTTTGATATCCTTTCACACTGTGAGAGAATATCACTTTGGTATCCTTTCACACTGTGAGAGAATATCACTTTTATTCAATAAATGAATCCCACTATTTCACTGTTGAAAATGTAATAAATCACAACATTCCATAGAGTGGACTTTATTTTCCATATACAAAGAATACCTTTTGTAATTAGAAAAATTTCATATTCTGTCATTTTTCAGAATATTTCTATACCTCTCTTATTCTATTTCCACATAATGACTGCATTCTTTAAGTAATTGGTTATCCTCAATGTCAACTTGCACCTCTAGATCTTACACGTTCAAAATACTTCGAACATTAATTGCTCATCCAGACACACACAGATTATTAGTCGCTCTTTGGGGACATTCGGGATAACTCTGCCAAGGGGACATTAAATTCCCGATGGATATATTCACCAAAGACGCTCTTAACATATATATATATATATATATATATATATATACACACTTAAAAAACACGAAAAACCTCAGTAAAGCACGAAAAACCTCAGTAAAGCTTTAGGCCTTTCATTCCATCTTCAAAAGCTTTACAAAATAAACAACAGTAGTTACATAGTAACGTTACACAATGATACGCGGAGTATATGACGTCGTAATTGTGAAGTCAAATGTACTATGACATCATAGTCAATTGCTCTTTGCATTCAAGTAAAAAGTTCGGGAAAACTTCAATACAAATACAGATATACATATGCATGCATCATTAAATTGATATATATACTAAATCAGATTGTTTAGCTTTGGTTTCAACGTACAAATAAAATAGTACTTCAAAATAATACGTTTGCCTTTGGTAATAGTCATTTTTTACAAACTAAAGGAACTGCCATGGGAACAAAAGTTGCACCAGCATACGCAACACTTACCCTAGGTTACCTAGAATACAAACTACACCAACAACTCATAACCTTATGGGGAGAAGATATAGCCAGCAGCCTTAAATCTAAATGGAAAAGATTCCTGGATGACTGCTTTATTTTATGGGATGAAAGTGTCGAAAAATTAGAAGTCTTCCATAAAATATTAAATGAATTGAATGCCAACATCAAATTTACTATAGATACCAGTGAAAATCAATTACCATTCCTAGATGTTCTCCTTATTAAAAAGGACAAAAGGATCATTACTGATATATATTACAAAGTGACGGATACACACCAATACTTACATTTTGGTTCTTGTCATCCACATCATACCAAAACATCCATTCCTTATAACCTCGCCAGACGTATATGCACCATTGTCAGTGAAAAAGATACAAGGGACATTCGTTTATGTGAACTTAAAACCTATCTTTTAAAACAGAAATACCCAGTCCAACTTATAGACAATGGAATACTTAAAGCCAAGGAACATGAAAGATCAGAATTACTATTAACCAAAGGATGTGAGGATAACGAGAATATTATTCCCTTTGTACATACTCATAATCCTCAGAATCAGAACATCAACTCCATTGTTAACCAACTGAACACCATTCTCAAAGAGGACCAAACAACAAAGCCAATTTATGAAAACGTACAATTTATCTCAAGTAGACGTCAACCAAAGAACCTGAAAACACTACTATGTAACTCTAATTTTGAAGAAAACTATTCAGTGACTAAAAGTAAAAATCCTCGATGTGGAACCTGCGACCATCTAACTGAAGGAACTTGTTATAACTTTAACGGCCGAAGATTTACAGTGAACGCCAATATGTCGTGTGATACTCAAAATGTTTTATATGTTATAACCTGTCCAGGGTGTAGTGAATATTATATTGGTGAGACCAGTAACACGCTCCGTACTTGGGTTCATATTCATAAACAGCATATCAACACGCCAGAATACAGACAGATACCACTTAGTGAACATTTAGAAGTGTGTGGACAAAAGAAATTTAAGATATTTCCTTGTTATAAAGTAACAGGAGGAAATGATATTTGTAGACGTCAAAAAGAAAAACATTTTATTTGTACGTTGAAGCCAAAGCTAAACAATCTGATTTAGTATATATATCAATTTAATGATGCATGCATATGTATATCTGTATTTTTATTAAAGTTTTCCCGAACTTTTTACCTGAACGCAAAGAGCAATTGACTATGATGTCATAGTACATTTGACTTCACATTTACGACGTCATATACTCCGCGTATCATTGTGTAACGTTACTATGTAACTACTGTTGTTTATTTTGTAAAGCTTCTGAAGATGGAATGAAAGGCCTAAAGCTTTACTGAGGTTTTTCGTGTTTTTCTTCTTTATGTTAAGTATTTTATTCTGACCACTGAGACTTTTTATTGGATAATCTATATATATATATATATATATTGTAATATTCATTAAATAATAGTCTCCATATTTATTCTCTGTATAGAAAAACAGGCAACATAATTAATACAAGTTCCTCCAAAAATATTGACAGTCATTTAATTCATGTATAGTACAAAATATCTGTGAAATCAATTTTAAGTCACCTCTTCTAAAACACGCCAGAAAAAATGACTAAAATTACTCTAATGTTAATAATCAATTATCTTTGGTATTATTAATATTATTTATTGACCAATTACACCTACCAGTGACCAATGGTAGATTTATGTGATTAATGAACATTAAAGACATGAAAAAAAAATTATAAATTTTGTAAGCTCTTTATTTTATCACATAACACTTTAAAATACACTGTTTCGCTCTGTTAGAGTTCATCAGGCCGCCTAGCAGACGACGACAGTGTTTTTTTTTGGGGGGGGGGGTCTTTTTGACACAAACTTTCAGTATTTACACATTTGTTAAAGCTCACTTCTTTTTTATTTTGACAATGTTTTGCTGAGCCATTTTCCTTTGGAAACTTTCTTGATACCTGGACAAACACCACCAAATGTTTTCCCATAGACTTCCATACAAATTCCAATCACTGTCACTTATTTTTATAATCAATATTCAAAAAATCAGTCACTGTGAAGCAAAGTTCAACACCTCTTCTTCGAAATTCCACCATGAAAAATATATCATGCCATTGCGTTTATCCTTTAAATTTTGGCCTGTTTACAACTGGTATAGATTCGCACTGAATGAAATTGTCCAGCAAAATATCACCCCTCATCTCAAGTCTTCCTTTATAAGTCCTATATCTTTTTTTACACATTCTGTTAAGTCACATATAATTTTTATCACTTATATTTCACTGTCGAATTCCACCACAAAGATTTTTTGTTAATGACCAATCAGGACTCCTGTCAGCTTTTCTTCTCCGCACAACTTTGGGTGTCCAAAATGGCGGCCCCCTCTACCTAGGCAATTCTGGTGTTCTTCCTATAACCAAATGGATAACAAAGTGAAAAAGTGCCCAATTTGACATATTCAGATAACATGTATATAGTACATTTAAAATATGTAACATGAAGAAATTACATGTAAAAACATGTAAATTATGACTATCTATTCAATGTAACCCCCCTACACAAAACGAACGCAACCGTGATATGAAGATGTATTGAAAGTGAACTTCATATTGACTTTTTAAAGTGACTACTGAAATAAAATATGTAATTAACTGACTAACAATGTTATTTCTTATGTTTTCAAGAGGATTTGAGGGATTACATGTAATTTTCACATTCAGAGTATATTGTACCCGATTTTAAAAAAAATAGCCAAAAAAACTCAAATTATTGAGAAAAAATGTTTTTAACATGTATTTAATTTTACAATTCAAAATGAAATCACTAAGCAGCTGACAGCCAATTAAGAGAAGGTTTTCAAAAGAGATGAGAAATAATTTGATCTAGTAGTGTTGTTTTTTCTCTGTAGCAGTAAAACTGTCATTACCCCCTTCAATACACCTACATTTTGCAGCGAGGGTTGCTGGCTAATTCCTATCATGATAACAAATTATTGCATGATAACACCTTAACTTGACATGATGCTGATGGAGCAATGGAAAAAGCACATCACAAGTGAATTTCACTTCAGACACATACAGTATCCATAGTAAATTTTTCAGTCAAGTTTCAAAGATGGGAAAATTCAAAAAGAGGATAATTAAGGTTTTAAACCCAAATATGAGTGCCTCACAACAAGGGAAAATTACTTCATAAAGAAGAAGAAAACTCACCTGCACCATTCACAAGAGTAGACCGGGAAACCTGGAACTGGTGAGGCATCCACCCTCTGTGTGTGAGGAACAGGAAATGATGCTGTGACATGGGTGCCACCGGTTGCTGCAGCCAAGACCTCTGAAAAAGAAAGAGAATCCTGAGGCTTTGATGCAGGCTGAACCCTTGGGGTAATAACTACAGTTCTTTAAAATTTAATAAATAATATCTATAATTAGTAAATAATTTTTCTAATTATTAAAATAGGCCCATATAAGGCCAATTTGCCTGAAATAAGGGGTATACCTAAGATCCTGTCAAATTAATCAGCTTAATTTAACTCATAAAAGGGGTGGGTATCGGCAAAAATTTCATATCGTGATATATCATGATTTTCCCCAAAAAATATCACGATAAATCGTGATATTTTTACACACAATTTTTACTACAATTTCAAATGAATTTCCGTAATAGTTCTTAAAAATATGCTATAAAAACATAACTCTACTTTTAACTTTTTATTTCTTTAATATAAAGCATGTTTGGATGCCGTTGTTTAACTGTTTTCAACATTTTTTTTTTACATTTCCTGTAATTGTCATTCAATAGTTTGAACAAATAAATGAACAATTTCCGGAATTATGGTAATGTGAAAAATACCGGTATTTTAGTCTCCGTATCACGATACGTATCACACAGTAAAGAATTGCGATATACCGGTATACCGATAAAATCACACATCCCTAACTCATAATTAATTATATCTCTAAATTATAGTAACATTTTTAAAATTGATCATTTCTTTGAGGAAAAAAGTTACAAAACCAGTTTCTCTAGACCGTGATGAGTCTTTTGTCTCAATTCTGAAAACAAGTATAGTCTAAGGGGAGTAACTCTAATTTCTGAAAATGAACTTACCTGGATAGGAAGTGATCAGATATAAAACTGGTTTCGGCAGGTGTGATACAGACTCCCAAAGACTGCTCCATCTTCAAAAGACAAGTGGGATGTTCAATACAGCCTTCAAAAAACATGGGAAGACCAATCCAGGATGTGATGGCAACCTGACCTGGGACATGGACTCTGAGGAGAGGCATGGCCTGGGTACTCGACTACAGCTGAAATGCAGCAGGTGCCCTTACATTTCAGAAATGCACAACCTCTATGTGGAAGTGCAATCCAATTCCAGGGGAAGGAAAGCAGCAACAATAAACTATGTCCTACAAGTAGGTCTAAGTCAAACCCCCATTGGCAGTTCATCTGTACACAAAATTTTTATGGCCACCAACACTCCGCCTCCGGCCGAGTCTTCACTACAAAAAAACAAGTAACACCATCATGCAAAAAGTAGTTACCCTAAATAAGAAAAAAGATGATATGAAAAAAAGATGTAAGAAATTAGTTCATATTAATAAATTGCAGGGGGCCCCAAACCCAAACAATATAGGAATTCAGTGCGATGGAATGTATGATAACTCCCTCTACTCTGGGGTGGGGGAAACACCCTTCCAGCCTGCTACACAGACCGTCTTCTTAATTGCAGAAGATGTGACCAGTAGTCACGAGATAATATCTTTAGTGACCAAAAACAAAATATGTCCTGAGCGACAGCACCTCAAGAACAATCCAAGCCATGTGTGCACTGAGCAGACCTGGGGCAAATATACCCATGACCAAAAACATTGGTGACGAATTCACCTGGGCCAAAGAGGGCATAGAAGACCTTCTCGAGAATGATTTAAATGTCAAGGACATTACATCAGACCCTGACAGTACAATATTCAAGGCCGCTGAGTCTTTGTATGCCGAGGGCAAACTATCAGACGAACTGCGAAGTTTTGTCGACACTCGGCATCTTGCTGAAAATGTCAGAAAGGCCATCAAGAAAGATGAATCTTTACAGAAAATTATGCCCAAAAATACCAAAGCTGTAAGAATCAAACTGCTAAATAACTTTGCTATAGATTTTACAGACAGATGAAAAGTTTACATAAGGGGGGTGGGGATGGATTTTAAACTACCTGAGGATGCTTCCATATCAATAAAACAAATGGCTTTTCTGTTCTTCAGAAGATTTTTAAAGATTTTTTTCCTATAAATTCCTTTGTAAGAATTTGATCCCCTATTGTAGCTCCTCCCTACCCTAAGGGATCATCATTTGAACAAACTTGGATCTACAATACCTGAGGATGCTTCCATGTCAATATGACTAAACATCTAGAGAAGAAGATTTTTTTCTATATATATTCCTATATAAAACTTTGATCCCCTGTTGTGGCCCCACCCTACCCCTGGGGGTCATCATTGAACAAACTTAAATCTACACTATGTAAAGAAGGTTTTCTTTAAGTTTCAACTTTTTTTGCCCTGTGGTTCTTGAGAACATTTTTAAAGCATGCCACCAAATTTTCACTATTTCTGAATTACCTCCCCTTGCAGGGATCGACAATAACTTTTAAAACCATAGTCACCCTCATACTCAGCAATTTGTTCGGTTGCGGTCATGTATACACGTGATTCAAATAACCCAAACTGTAGGGGACCACAAATGCAGTATTTTTTTTTTTAATATTGAGGTGTTGTCAAAAACAATAAATGCTCATGGAACCTTTTAAAATTGCTGTTCTATCAATCTGTCAATTCCTAATGCATCGTGTTTCACCCACCAACAATGCTATGACATGGATGAGGAAAACCATGCAACATTTTCAACACAAATATTTCTTCCATAAGGATAATTTAAATCAATTAAATTGCTAATTTTTTAATTAACACATGATGTTTATCTCTATTTTTTTGTATCTGATAAGTCTTTTGATAACTGGTTGGTCGTCTCACCTGTGTTGTGTGTCGTGCAATGTACAGCAATAAGTTTAGTTACCGAGAATCGCGAAACACGGGGTGATTCGGAAAGTAACAAAATCAGGACTTTTGCATTTTTAAATTAATTTTTACATGCTTCGAGCGAGTGTTTGGTAATAAATTGCAGTAGCCCTGCAGGAAAAGCTCAAAGACGTTTAGTAGCCCGACCTCAATTTTCAGGTGTCCCAGGCTAGCGGGCTACTGTTAGTGTCGAACCCTGCCTTGAATGAGGGCGTGGCCCTTCATTTGAATAAACTTGAATCCCTTTTACAATGTACCAAAGGATGTTTTGTGGCAAGTTTGGTTGAAATTGGTCCAGTGTTCCTGGAGAAGAAGTTAAAAATATGAAAAGTTTATAGACAGACTGACAGACTACAGACAAAATGTGATCAGAAAAGCTCACTTGAGCTTTTAGCCCAGGTGAGCTAAAAAGTCACTACTTTTCTACAGATAACACATTTTATGAGTTTTTCATATTTATATTATATTATACTTTCATGTAAATAAGTTGAATCTAATTCGTTGAGAAACATTTTTTAAGCAAGAGGCCCATGGGCCACATCACTAGGCAAAAGCACAAATCAGTTCAGTATTGAAAAGACTACCGAGGGGGGGGGGGGGGCATGAATTTAAAGTACTTGATGATGCTTCCATGTCAATATAACAAATGGCTTTGTTGTACTTGAGAAGATTTTAAAAAAAATTTCCCATATATTCCTTTGTAAAAATTTGATCCCCCATTGTAGCTCCTCCCTATCTCAGTGGTCATCATTTGAACAAACTTGAATCTACACTACCTGAGGATGCTTTCATATCAATATGATTAAACATAGCTTTTCTGTTCTTGAGAAGAAATATTTTTTCTATGTTCTTACGTAAAACTTTCGATCCCCCATTGGGCCCCACCCTACCCCTGGGGTCATCATTTGAACGAATTGAATTTACACTACCTGAGGATGCTTCCATATCAAAATGACTAAACATGATTTTCAGTTCTTAAGAAGAAGATCTCTTCCTATATGTTCCTATGTAAAATTTTCGATCCCCCATTGTGGCCCGACCCTATCCCCAGGGGTCATGATTTGAACAAAATAGAATCTACACTACCTGAGGATGCTTCCATATCAAAATGACTAATCATGGCTTTGCAGTTCTTCAGAAGAAGATATTTTCCTATATATTTCTATTTAAGACTTTGATCCTCCATTGTGGCCCCACCCTACATCTGGGGGTCATGATTTGAACAAAATAGAATCTACACTACCTGAGAATGCTTCCACATAAATATGATTAATTAGGGTTTTGCTGTTCTTGAGAAGATTTCTAAAAAATTTTCCTATATATTTCTATGTAAAACTTTGATCCTCCATAGTGGCCCCACCGTACCCCCGGGGTCATGTTTGAATAAATTTGAATCTACACTACCTGAGGATGCTTCCATATAAATATGACTCATCATGGCTTTGCTGTTCTTGAGAAGAAGATTTTTAAAGGTTTTCCTATATATATTTCTATGTAAAACTTTGATCCTCCATTGTGGCACCCCCTACCCCCGGGGGTCATGATTTGAACAAAATTGAATCTACACTACCTGAGGATGCTTCCACATGAGTTTCATCTTTCCTGGCCCTGTGGTTCTTGAGAAGAAGATTTATAAAAGATGCTATTAATTTTTCGCTAATTCTTTATTATCTCCCTTTGAAAGAAGGCGTGTCCCTTCATTTGAACAAACTTGAATCCCCTTCATGCAAGAATACTTTGTGGCAAATTTGGTTGAAATTGGCCCAGTGGTTCTTGAGAAGACGTCGAAAATGTTAAAAGTTTACAGACAGACAGACGCCTGATAAAATTTAAAGTGATCAGAAAAGCTTACTTGAGCCTTCAGCTAAAAACACCATTACCCGCTGAATGATGAAGCCACGCCCTCCAGCGTAGCAACTGTCAACATTGCTTGATGACGGGTGATATTCCAAAAAAACAGTGACTGCGCAGAATTTATGCGCGCACGGTTCACTGTTATATGATTGTATTAAATTTTGTATAAAACATTCAGTATAATATAATAAATATTGCATGTAGTTGAGTGTAACATTGAAAATTTTTACCCCAAGAAAACCACTGTAAACTTCCGCTGCGCCTCGGTTGACAATGGTTTTCCATGGGAGAAAATTTTCAATGTTACACTCAACTACATGAAATATTTATATAATATATAATATAATAATATATGTGTTATTTGAATGTACAATGCTGAAATAGTAGTCAGGGTTTGACACATTATGCACGAGCCAGAAATCAGAGTGCATTATGTGTCAAACCCTGACTACTATTTCAGCAAAGTACATCTAACTAATAACACTAATTTGATTATAATGCTGACTGTTGTTTGTATATGACAATTTAATAAAAATTCTCAATCCCAAAGCTGTTTGCGGATGTTAAATCTAAATGAAAATTTTCTTGAACATGCATTAAATTCTTTCAACAAGTGTTATATCTAAAAGCATTTTTAATTAATGACTCCTGTTACATTGCAATTTTGAATATTGATACATTAATTTAAGTATTTATTTGATATTTTTTTTCAAGATCCTTGTCAGTGATATCATTATTTTGATTTTTTATTTTTTATTTTTTTTTGGTGTCAAATGTCACTATGAAAACTATGTATATATACTAGCTATAAATACATTTGGTTAATGATAGGTTTTTGTGGCGTAATGGTAATGCGTGGGACAGACAATCTCATAATCGCAAGTTCGACACGCAACTTGGTGCTTTACACATTTCCTTTCAAAAAGACAGCTGTGAACTATTTTGGCATAGTATGCTTACGCTATATAAATCCTTAGAACACTGCAAAAATAGTTAGGTATTGATTACATAGACAAACTGACAGGAAACATTCTAATAATAAAATATGATGAAAAACATAAAAGCAATATGTACATACCTGCCATACACTTGCAATGTCCTGGTGACATCGTACCTTGTTGTAAACAAGGTATTTTACAATGTTAGGGTAGATGACTTTAGGCCAGTTCATCATGTCTTTTGTCCATTCACCCTTTTCCTTCTCCTAAGGATCTTTATCTTCAAATGCTCATAGCTTTTCCACAAACCTGGTCCATGCGGTAGTATCCAAGGTGTCCAGACAATGCACTTTTGCCCTGGAGTCTGATATTTTGCTGTTTAACTTAATCAACATAAGTTTCATTGACATCTCTAGTTTTTGCCCTACAAGATGGTGCAACGTGCAGAGGATTATGGGTAACTTAAAGTCATAAATGGAAAATGGTTTCATTGCATATTTAACTACTTAACTATGTTCAAGTATCTATCACTGTTATTCACATGTATTCATTATATTAATTTCTCAGAAGTTTTTTTTGTGAATTGGTCTGGCCATCACTTAAAGAATAATTTAAATTATTGACATCACTGTTTTTCAGAAATATGTTGACTTTGTTATTCACAAATATCCATCATTTTTATCGACGAAAGGAAGTACACAATCACTATCCATGATGAAATATCTCCGTTTCCAATGGAGTCAAAATGTCACATTTATCAAAACTTCAGCATAAGTTCCTGTCCAAAATCCTGGTCATAATAATGTCACACACCTCTCAGAACTTAGTAAAACTGGTCCTTTACGGGATGGTCTGAAAAATACAGAGGAGAAAACTTAACATTCCTGTAAATAGTTTTTTATTTAAATTAAACCTTTGCCATACATGGAAATTGTTTTATTAAATTTGGAAAATTTAAAATTTGTTTACAGTTGAACCTCATTATCTCAAA
Source organism: Saccostrea echinata (assembly GCF_033153115.1). NCBI lineage: Eukaryota > Metazoa > Mollusca > Bivalvia > Ostreida > Ostreidae > Saccostrea > Saccostrea echinata. The sequence goes on from NW_026889809.1 coordinate 271,735, forward strand.
CTTGATGGCACCGAGAAAAATCTCTGAGATAACTGAGGTTATTGAACATATAGAGAAAGTGTTTGGGACTTTTTACACTTTGACATATCCGTGATATTGGTGATATTAGTGTTCGAGATATCAAAGTTAAGATGTGTTCTGTTTTTGAGCAATGTCTTTGTTATACTGATTTATCGAATTATTTCATTTTAGGACTCACACAAGGAAATAATTTCACTGTATGTTTCTTGCTATATAGCCTTAATTAAATTAATTATTAAACTAGAAACTCACCATATAATCAATGAAAGAGAAGATAAAGACTTTTATCATTCAGAATAATACTGTCAATCTGATTGGTTTAGAGCAAATCACATGAAGGGAGACAATTCATGAAGTCTCTCTCACATGCAGGGTGCCAACTGTGTTGTTGCCCTTCAGAGGATGAAATAGTGCAAGCAGGCATACAGGGTGACAACTGTATTGTCTCCCTTTAGATGAAAATAAAATGTCGTATATCTCATTTATATACAAAATTGATATATATGCAGGATTGGTAAACAATACAAGATGTGTCGTTAATGCCACGAATGCCCCGTGCAGGCAGCCAAAATTTCAAATTGCACATTTGTAGCCAAAATAATGATTAGAAATTGTGAATTTTTACATCTTTTCCAAATTCAAGAGAGACAACTCTGTCGAAAATCATCAGACCACAACTTAATTCAATCTTGACCTGTATTTTCTGGTAAAATCCATGCATATGCAATTTCAACCTAATACAAGTTGGAGAGCAGGAACTGAAAATTTCTTATTTTTTTCTAAGTTCAAGAGAGGTAACTCTGTCAAATATTATCAGACCATGACCAAATATGAACTTCACACCTGTCTATACCTATGACATATCCATATGTCAAATTTGAGTTGAATGTATGCATCTGTTGCTGAGATAACGAATGGAAGGTCAATGATGATGGAATGATGGAACAGGGTAACACTATTTTATGGCGGGGCGGGGCATAAAAATCTAACAGTGGTGTCAAATTGTGTGGAGTTGAAGCAGTGGGTAGGAGAGCACAAGAGGCTGACTGATATTTTCTTCTCTATGAAATTAAGATTCTTTAGGATAGTTTAGTGATTTGTTTAGGAGATATAAAAATTTATCAGGTCTGGGTAGGAATGTGCTCTCGTGTCCTCAGGTGCCAACCCTACTCAAACCTGATAATTTGTGTTGTCTCACTCCAAACTTTCTAATTCTCTTCAATTCAGTAGGTCAATTCAACAGAGATTTTTACATAAGCACTGAATTCTCATGTCCTGCTGAAAAATTGATTACTGCGTGTTAGTGTGGTATGATAATTCATTGGATACTGCGTGTTAGTGTGGTGTGATAATTCATTGGATACTGCATGTTAGTGTGGTATGATAATTCATTGGATACTGCGTGTTTGTGTGGTATGATAATTCATTGAATACTGCATGTTAGATTGGTATGATAATTCACTGAATACTGCGTGTTAGTGTGGTATGATAATTCATTGAATACTGCATGTTAGTGTGGTATGATAATTCACTGAATACTGCATGTTAGTGTGGTATGATAATTCATTGAATACTGCGTGTTAGTGTGGTATGATAATTCATTTAATACTGTGTGTTAGTGTGGTATGATAATTCACTGGCACTTAAGGTGCTGTTATGATATTGGACCGACAACATTTAAAAATAAGATGTGTTTGTGAAACACTATGCCCCCAATGGTAACAAATTTCTGTAGTGGGACGTAGACTACAGTGCAATAGTTATTGCCAATGTTAGAAGTTTCTCAAATGTAGGTCAAAGGTACAGTTGGGATCATATGATCAAAAATTTCTGTACCAATGGAAAGATCTTGTCATAATGAACACTCATGTCAAATATTAAAGACTTATCCTTGACAGCACAATAGTTATGGGCTAGGTTAAAGTTGACAACAGACAGACAGACAAACAGACAGAGAGGACAAAAACAATATACCCCCAGGATCTTTCAATCTGGGGGCATAAAAACAAAGCAACACATTTGAGAACTATAAAAGGAAAAATGTGGACTTTTGACATCTATCAGAGAGGAAGCTAGGTAACATGGACTTCTGACATCTATCAGAGAGGAAGGAGATAAAATATATGTAACACACAGGAAAAGGAAGGAAAAGGAAGTTACCTGTCCAGGACATAAAGACTGTACTGCAACCATTCCTCCAGAGACCATAATGGGGATGAATAGAAATGGGCTGCAAAATGTAATATCATACTTTCACGTAAATTAGCTGAATCTGATTCATCAAGAAACATTTGTTAAACAAGATCTGTTTGTGAAACACTGATGCCCCCATATGGCAGCTTATGGCAAAGGTTAAAGTTTCTCAAATGCAAGTCAAAATCCAGGCCAAAAGATAAAAAATGTTGGTACCCAAAGAAAGGTCTTGTCTCAAGGAGTATACCTGTGAAATTTGAAACCCCTAGCTGCAACTGTTCAAAAGTTATGGCGAAGGTTAAAGTTTTTTTAAAAGAAGATCAAACTCCAAGCTCAAGGTCAAAAGGTCAAAGTTCTTGGTATCCAAAGAAAGGCCTTGTCACAAGGAATACACATGTGAAATATGAAAGTCATAGCTCCAACCAATCAAAAGTTTTGGGCAAACTTAAAGTTGATAACAGACAGACAGTCAGGACAAAAATGAAACACCCCCGGGATCTTTCGATCTGGGGGCATAAAAATACTATTACTCGCTGAATGATGTAGTCACGCCCTCCAGCGTAGCAACAGTCAATATTGCTTAATGACGGGTGATATTCCAAAAAATAGTGACTGCGAAGAATTTATGCGCGCAAGGTTCACTGTTATATGTATTCGTATAAAACATTGAGTATAATATAATAAATATTGCATGTAGTTGAGTGTAACACCGAAAATTTTTACCCCTCGAAAACCATTGTCAACCCCGGCTGTGCCTTGGTTGACAATGGTTTTCTTATAAAGTAATGACCGTCTACTAGTCATTCCCCATTTCAACAGTGATGGAGATAAGGCCATTGCATCTGAAAAAAACAGAAGTCTCTGATGAGACTGTAGCTCTACTGGTCTGTTTGTATAACAAAAGAAAAGTAGCACTTGGATTTGAAACATTGCAACATGCAACAATAAATAGAATTATGTATCTTAATGTAGTCTACTTCTGTGCCAAGTTATATTGAAATCAAATGAAAACTGTAGGAGGAGTAGTGTTTTGAAAGTATTTCACAGAAATTTCTATTTTTAGTAACCATGACAACACCGTTCACCCAAATAAAAAAAAACAGAAATACATATTATGTATCGTAGTGTATTCTAACTGTGTGCCAAATTAGATTGAAATCAGACCAAAATTGTAGGAGGAGTAATGTTTAATGGGAATTTCACAAAAATTTCTATTTTTAGTAACCATGGCAACACTGTTCATCGAATTCAAAAACCAATGCACTAAATTATTTATCTAAGTGTAGTCTACTTGTCTGCCAAGTTATATTGAAATCGGACCAAAACTTTAGGAAGAGTAGCGTTTTAAAGGAATTTCACAGAAATTTCTATTTTTAGTAACCATGGCAACACCGTCCATCCAAATCAAACACCGATGCACTATATTATGTATCTTAGTGTAGTCTACTTGTGTGCCAAGTTATACTGAAATCGGACCAAAACTGTAGGAGGAGTAGCATTTTAAAGGAATTTCACAGAAATTTCTATTTTTAGTAACCATGGCAACACTGTCCATCGAAATCAAAAACCGATGCACTATATTATGTATCTTAGTGTAGTCTACCTGTGGGCCAAATTATATTGAAATCAGACCAAAACTGTAGGAGGAGTAGCATTTTAAAGGAATTTCACAGAAATTTCTATTTTTAGTAACCATGGCAACACCGTCCATCAAAATCAAAAACTGATGCATTATATTATGTATCTTAGTGTAGTCTACTTGTGTGCCAAGTTATATTGAAATCGGACCAAAACTGTAGGAGGAGTAGCGTTTTAAAGGAATTTCACAGAAATTTCTATTTTTAGTAACCATGGCAACACCGTCCATCAAAATCAAAAACCGATGCACTAAATTATGTATCTTAGTGTAGTCTACTTGTGTGCCAAGTTATATTGAAATCGGACCAAAACTGCAGGAGGAGTAGCGTTTTGAAAAATTGTTTAAAGACAGACGGACAGACAGACAGATAGACAGACGGACGGACGGACGACGGACACCTTACTATCGCATAAGTTCTTCTGGTCTCTGACCAGTAGAGCTAACAAGGACATATCATTGAAAACCTTTAAAGACTTGCCTCACTTCTTTGATTCTCAAAGAAACAGACTGCTAAAGCTCCATTCAGCAGTCATGTTTCCAGGAAGAACTAAAGCCATAAGAGAATCCATGCAGAGAAGATTTGCCTTAAACCTAAAGCTTCGATGAAGGACAGAGGACGAGAATTGCTACAAACACTACTGTGAAGACTTACCTTTGATGAAGCTCGCTATGCATACTGCATTCTGTTCATCATAAGCTGCTACCTGGGACAGTGTGGAAAATCCAGTCAACTTTATTCTTTTTCCCAGGGACTGAAAAGCAGTAAATGGATATCTTCAGTGTTGCCTACTGACTCTGACTTAAACATGACAGAAGACAAATGTTTGTTGAAAGACTGTATAATTTTGACTTTATGACTAAATTAAATATCACACTCGTGCAAAAAATCTGAATATGTGAAATATGCAGCGTTTAAAATCCAATCTAAAATGTATTACAAATAATAGACATTTTGAAAGTAGAATACATAAAGTAGTGCACTCATTGAATAGCGGTCATGGAAAACTGAACATTGGAACTTTGTGAATCTGTAATGGCACCTGTTGTAAAAGGAAGTAGAGTGGTCCATCATCTAAAACAACAACAAAATAGGCAAAATTACTATTTTAACCTGCAATAAAAACTGTTAAAATATAAATCTCAAAGAAAATACTGTAGATTCAAAAGATATTAGCTATATGCTAAAGAAAACCTTAATTAAGCTACCCTCACAGTAAATCAGTAACAGATCCAAAACTTAAAACTTTTTTTAAAGTTGTGTGAAAAATACAGGGGGCGTTGATGCTGTGTATGGAAAAGCATGTGTCTCTACAGAACCCACAACAGGTGCGTTAACAGAGATGTGTTCCCAAGATGACAGGGCAATATGTACCCAGCATCTCAAGGACCACTACACTCCTCCCTATTTTAAGAAAAGGCATCCCAGTCCGTTACAACAGGACAAACTATAATATACATAAAATAATAAAATTAAGCTCCTAGTCGTGCTTACCATACATTACCAATTACACATATATGTTCATAATAAATACACAGGAAAATATAAACGTTCATAATAAATACACAGGAAAATATCACAATTAATATCATACTCACACATCACATCACTCCAACATGCGAGTTATCTCGGTATACACCAGGAAGTCCATCCAACATGCGAGTGGTCTCGATACCCTAGGAAGTCCATCCAACACGTGAGTCATCTCGGTACACCAGGAAGTCCATCCAACACGTGAGTCATCTCGGTACACCAGGAAGTCCATCCAACACGTGAGTCATCTCGGTACACCAGGAAGTCCATTCAACACATGAGTGGTCTCGGTACACCAGGAAGTCCATTGTTGTGTCATACTCCTGTTGTCTACCATGAGGTCTATCGATGACATCCATTCACGCATCTGAACATGTACAAATACCCAACACAGAGATGATGCTTAGACACCACAATCACAACTGCCACAGAAACACTCCATCCTGCAAGGTAAGCTCTACATACATTTTTAATGGTGCAACCATTAAACAGATTAAGTAAAACATGATTAATTTTGGGGACCTGTTTATTCCATACTAATAGGTAAGTAAATATTCTGCATGAACCTCTTCAACTGAGATTCAAAGAATCCTTTAAAGTTTTAGTATTTCCACAGGTTTGTTGTCTTCTTCACCACTAATTGCCGACACTTTCTGCTACTCAGCACTGATGCCTCAGGCCCATGGGATACTCAACACCACATGGTTGGCTGGGACTCTCTGACTCTACAAGTACGGAGTCAGATAGAATGGCTTGTACTTCTGCCAAATGCACCTTGGACATCCCTGAGATTTTGCCAGTAACATCAAACACAGGTCAGCCTGAATCAATCCATAACTGGACCTGCTCTGGCCCTCCAAAATAAATAATCTAACTTAATCCCCCTCAAATTCACCCAGTTGCTGCACCGACAATTTCCGACTACCCTTACATGCACGGCTCCTGGAGAAATTCCTTTTGCTGACACAAAGATTACCATCATTAGTGTACATGACATATCCTATGATTAGGCTGATCAGCATATCAACAGGATAAATGTCTATCCTGCTGAACTAACATGTTCACATACTGTCCCCTTAATCCTAGCATTTCCTCAGGTACTAAAGATAGGCCTGCAGTGGGGGAACTCCCTCATCTTGTGACCATGAAGGGCACGGCCCTCCCCAGTTAGTACCTTCCCCCTCTGGCATAAACTGATCTACTGATTCCCTCCAGTTCCAGCCTCTCTCTGACACTCGGCAAAGTGTCAGAAACTACAATGACTTAACTAGACACCTCTAAAACATAATCTGGGAGCAATTCCTCCTCCCATGAGTCTCCAATATCTGACGAGACAGCTCAGTATGGCATTATGCCCTGCATGAAATCTGCTCCATTGAGCAGGACTGCTTATTACCTTGTTTGTACCAATATAGTGACATTAGGTATCTCAACCATCTTCATAGTTGTATTTGTAGTTTGAAAGGAGTAAAAATACCTAACGTGCTGAAAAATGGTCCATCATCTCTTTAATAGAGGTTAAAACCCCCTATTTAACTTGACCCATCCATCTGGCTACCCATATGTGGATTTCCTCTAATATCATGCCTGGATCTGCAACTTCCAGAACTAAATACAATACTCTTGTGATCTCATTGAGAAACTTGAAGAATTTGCTCAGGTCATATACCCCTTCTTTTGACCTTTCCAGACATAGGTCAACTTAAGGTCACTCCTGAAAACTTCTCCCTGTCACCTGCACAAGGTACACTTTCCCCAACCTCAAGACCCTACTCCATGCATTCTGCCCCCCCCCCCTCCCCCTTGCACCTGCAGGGCTGAGAAGCAGCTTCATTTCATCAGAATACTTACTCTACCCACCATTATGGTAGCAGAGTATTTGAACTCGTTGTCGCAAGAAAACTCTCCTTGGTTTTTTTTAGCTTTTGTAATTTAACTAACTCCAACCAGGATGATTCCAGCTTCATTGAAACATCTCTAGCAGCAGAAAGTAGTCCCCTGATCCTTCTGGGGATTCCAGTGACCTGACCTTGACCTCCAGCAGCTGTTGGTCCACTAGCACAGAAACATCCGACATCAAATACATAATGTACAAATTCATCTATTTCCTTAGCCTCCTTCCTTATTGCTCAATCATTAATGATATAAATCATCATCATTTGTCATCTAACAAAATAAGTATTTATAAAAATTATTTAAATCAAAAGCACCCTTTTTTTAAAAAAAAAGAGGCAGATAAAGAATTCAAGGGGAGTCCAAGATAAGTAGAGTTTGTTGATATATTATTTCATTGTAATATTTGTATAGCACTGGTCAGCTGTTCCTAATGACTTGACACTTACATACCATACATGTCAAAAAGTTTGTTTCTTTGTCAGTGGATGTCAATACATTGAATGGAGGTACTGATTTTTATAAATGATACATCACAGATTCCATCTAACTTTGATGAATACATCCTGATATGAATTAATCTACATCTAAAAATAACACCAACTCAAACTAGAAAATCTGAATTGCATGCCCATATTTTGCAGAGTGCGCCGCAAAGTGCAGCACACCACTATTGCATTGCTCCATTTTGTGGCAGTATGAGCACATATCACTGCACCTTCCCATGCCTGGGGGCTATACTCAGGGCACGTATTATTAGTTACATAGTTTTGTAGTGACAGGGTACGGGATGATACCTGGTTAGTAAATTTCATACCTGGCGAGGCGAAGCCGAGCAAGGTATGAAATTTACTAACCAGGTATCATCCCGTACCCTGTCACTACAAAACTATGTAACAAATTTACCCCACCGATGAAATGTTTGTGGTCTGTGGTTTGTAAAATTGTTTTTCTCCGCTATATGTTTCATCACTCATACAATGCCTATTATGACGTCACGGTGTGTTACGTAATGTTGTTTTGCCAGTGTTTCATAACGTACTGACAGTTTCCAAGACTTTAAGTAAAGTGAGAAAAAGGTTCCATCTCGTTACTTACGTTGATTAACTTTTTACTTATCAACAGACACCCTCAAACCTCATGAACTCGAGTTGTTTGAAGTGTTACAAAAGAACGATAACTCCGCATCAACCATGTATTGATATTCAAGCGACTAGGTATATGTAATACACCCCCTTCACATGACAAACTTCAACCAATCGGAAGCCAGGATTTCATAAAAAAATCATCAGAGGTGGGGTAATATTAGTTTAGCCTCATCAGGTATAAAATTTATTAACCAGCTCTCATCCCATACCCGGTCTCTCCAAAACTATATATAATGAATTTACCCCACTGATGAAATATTTATATAGTCAGTTGTTTTTTAGTTTGTAAAATTGATTCTTGAAGTTCCCGCTCTATATGTTTCATCACTCCCATACACTGCTTATTATAACGTCACATTGTGTTACGTAATATTGTTTTGTGATTGTTTCGTGCTGTAATAACTTACTGACAGTTTCGAAAACTTCCAAAAAGGGAGAAATAGGTTCCATAATTTGTTCTCATTACTTACGTTAGTTTACTTTAATTTTACTTGTCTACAGACACTCAGCAAACCTCATGACAATTGAGGAACTCGGGTTGTTCTAAGTGTTACAAAAAAATTATATCCACTGTGTATTGATTTTCAAGTGACAGTGTATAATTATTACACCCCCTTCACATGAGAGACTTCAACCAATCATAAGCCAGGATTTCATCAAAAAATCACAAGAGCTGGGGGTAAACTGGGATACTGACATAGTCCTCACTTAAATCTACTCACATCAAATGAAACCAATCCCAACAACTATCACATTAATATTTTGAAGCTAGTTTTATTTAATATGGAAACACAGCATTGTTTTGATTTAGTCCCTCTCAGTAGCTTAATGGATCTTTTAGAGGTAACTGGTATATCAGGCTAACTCAAATCTTCCCAGACCCATTTTTAGGTACACTTGTAAGAACCTACTGCATTCTACTGTACTCAACGGTGTTTCTTTTATGCCTTTGTCTTGGTCTACCATGTTAAAAGGGTTAAGATTCCCTAATTACTGAGCAGTCATACCTGCCACCTTAGCTAATCTGACATTGGTATCTCAGCATGACTATCTCGGGTTGGGGCCTCAGTGATTTATAACTCCCCCCTGAGATAATGGTTATCTCAGCTGCTGTGTCTATAGTAGCCTTACTCAGCTGGCCTTCTATCTGTACTGGGATATGCCACACTACTGAGCTATTGATATTGTGGAAATATAGACAAAATCATGACCATTAATCTTCAATGTTTGTATGACATAATGATATAAGACTTCAAGCAATATGTGTATCAATATTGATTCATGATTGTTATGAATATATTACAGTAAATAAATAAGGATGAACACAGGAGATTAGAGGTTATACTAAGTGTTAGTTTTTTAGTTTTAATGTAGGCTTAGTGTTATGGCTAGGGTTTAGGTTAGGGTAAGGTTTTGGGTTAGGATAAGGGTGAGGGTTAGATAGTAAAGGAAATAATGTTCCAAGAGTTATTACTGTTAGGTACTGAAAAATCATGATTCAATATGGATAGAACATTTGACATTCATTGGGATCTCTATCTTGGACCAGGGTCTCAGTGATTTATAACTTCCCCTGAGATAATGGAAATGTCAGCTGCTGTATCTATTCCTCTGACTATCTCAGACCAGGGTCTCAGTGATTTATAACTTCCCCTGAGATAATGGAAATGTCAGCTGCTGTGTCTATTCCTCTGACTATCTCGGACCAGGGCCTCAGTGATTTATAACTTCCCCTGAGATAATGGATATGTCAGCTGCTGTATCTATTCCTCTGACTATCTCGGACCAGGGCCTCAGTGATTTATAACTTCCCCTGAGATAATGGAAATGTCAGCTGCTGTATCTATTCCTCTGACTATCTCAGACCAGGGCCTCAGTGATTTATAACTTCCCCTGAGATAATGGAAATGTCAGCTGCTGTATCTATTCCTCTGACTATCTCGGACCAGGGCCTCAGTGATTTATAACTTCCCCTGAGATAATGGAAATGTCAGCTGCTGTATCTATTCCTCTGACTATCTCGGACCAGGGCCTCAGTGATTTATAACTTCCCCTGAGATAATGGAAATGTCAGCTGCTGTATCTATTCCTCTGACTATCTCTGACCAGGGCCTCAGTGATTTATAACTTCCTTTCAAGATAATGAAAATGTCAGCTGCTGTATCTATTCCTCTGACTATCTCGGACCAGGGTCTCAGTGATTTATAACTTCCTTTCAAGATAATGAAAATGTCAGCTGCTGTATCTATTCCTCTGACTATCTCAGACCAGGGTCTCAGTGATTTATAACTTCCCCGGAGATAATGGAAATGTCAGCTGCTGTGTCTATTCCTCTGACTGATAATGGTAATGTCAGCTGCTGCATCTATACATCTGAATATCTCAGGTTGTGGCCTAGGTGACTTATAACTTCTACTAAGATGATAGTTATGTCAGCTGCTGTGTCTATATCTCTGCTTATCTCAGACCAGGGCCTCAGTGATTTTATAACTTCCTGTGAGATAATAATAGTGAATAATTGTACTTTCTATTTTTAGACCTATGTCTCTGTACCAGGCATTGCTCTGAACTAAATAAAGCGCCATTCTCTCTGCTCAGCATTTTTCCTTTTCTTGTGCCTCAGTATAAGACCTTACCTGAGTCTCACAGTCCCCCGACTGTTTACCGTTACCTTGAGGAAAGAGTGAAATTCTGCGCTCCTCCCACATATCCCCAGAAAGTGATTTTACTGCTTGCAGACAATGGGCCATAGCTCTTTGACTCTATGACTCAAGTGTTAGGTTTTTTACTTGTTTGATTGCCCCCTCTTATGTTTTCAGGGGATAATTTATCAACTGCTGCTCAGCCTTTCCATCTTTACATCTGCTAGCTATAGCAACCTAACAATCAACTGATCCTGGAATATCCTGAAATATTAGATCCGGCCACTAGAAGCTTTCTGAACAGTGTCCATTACTCTATTCCCCAACTATCCAATAGCCTCATCCACTTGCTGGGATATAGAGCTGAACTCAAGCTGTGAGGTGGTCCTGAGGGAGGTTAAACCAAACATCTCCTGCATCTAGACAACTTCACAGAAACTCAGCAGGGCACCCCTACATCTCAGGATATCAAACAACTTAAGTAATGCCTCCACTAGAGTAAAACAATTGGGATCATTCCACTGGTGGTACACAGTGATTGCGGAGAACTTCATGTCAAATTGAGCCCATTCTACATTCCCTTAATTGTACTTTATTCCCTTGACTTCAGCTGGAATGTTCCAGCTGGCACAACTTCTAGTGCTAAGGAAAATTAAACTCTGCAACTAAGTCGACCTAGCAGTAGCCGTAAGTGTATGTCTTAGAGATGACCCTGCCCACCCCCCACCCCCCACCCCAATACCAGTGCAAGAGATGGTTACTAGGGTGCATCAGCAGGCAGGCCTTGTCCTGATTGTGTGGGGAGGATTGTGGTCTACTGATTCTCCTACTTGTGTGGGGAGGATTGTGGGCTGCTGATATCTCCTGCTTGTGTGGGGATGATTACAATCTACTGATATTTCCTGCTTGTGTGGAGATGATTGCAGTCTACCGATATCTCTTGCTTGTGTGGGGATGATTGTGGTCTACTGATATCTCCTGCTTGTGTGGGGATGATTGTGGTCTACTGATATTTCCTGCTTGCATTGGGAGAATTGCTGTCCCTTGATATCTCCTGCTTGTGAAGGGATGAGTGGTCTACTGATATCTCCTGCTATTGTGAGGATGATTGTGGTCTACTGATATCTCCTGCTTGTCTTTTGATATCTCCTGCTTTTGAAGGGATGATAGTAGTCTTTTGATACCTCCTGCTGTTTGGGGGAATATTGCAGTCTCTTGATATCTTCTGCTTGTGTTGGGATGATTGTGGTCTACTGATATCTCCTGCTAATGTGGAGATGATAGTCATATACTGTTATCTCCTGCTTGTGTGGGAGAATTGCTGTCCTTTGATATCTGCTGCTTGTGTAGGGATGATTGCCGACTACTGATATCTCCTGCTTGTGTGATGAGAATTGTGGTCTACTTGTGTGGGGATGATTGTGGTCTAATGATATCTCCTGCTTGTGTGGGGATGATTGCAGTCTAATGACACCTCCTGCTTGTGTGGGAGAATTGCTGTCCTTTGATATCTGCTGCTTGGGGTCTACTGATATCTTCTGCTTGTGCTGGGATGATTGTGGTCTACTGATATCTCCTGCTTCAGTGGGTAGAATTGCTGTCCTTTGATATCTGCTGCTTGTGTAGGGATGATTGTGGTATACTGATATCTCCTGCTTGTGCCGGGATGATTGTTGTCTACTGATATCTCCTGCTTGTGTTGGGATGATTATGATCTACTGATATCTCCTTCTTGAGTTGGGATGATTGCTGTTGACTGATATCTCCTGCTTGTGTAGGGAAGACTACAGTCTACTGATCTCTTGCTTGTATGGGGATTATTGCAGTCTTCTTCATGAATGGGATCTCCTCCCCCATCAGATTACATTATCAAGGTCCCCTCCCCCTTCCCTTGGGCACTCTAACAGGGTACTCCCAGATTTTGCAGGCCAATTCTGCTGAGCCAAGACTACCGACCCTATATGTGTCTCAAAGTCCCACTACTGTTTCCAAAGGAACTAGCCTCGCTTTACGTACTGCCCACCTTACAATTTATGTATACACAATAATTCTAATTACAAATTAGTGTGCCTACTCTGTTTACAATATATAAACAATGCAGGTAGACAAACACTTTAAAATAAAATTCTGCACTTTCCTATAAATGCAATAGATCCGCAGTATAATCAAACTATATAACACTTACTAAAATAGGTCCACACTTTTCAGCTGTGTACAAGGAAGTGCACGAATCCCTGCACACAACACAGCAGAAGTGTCAGGTCTTTAGTTGACACAGTAAAGTGTACCAAGCATCTCCAGGACAACTACAGTCCTTTAAATCCGGTGGGACAATTCCACTGAAGTTAGATAATATTGATTTTATATGAGTCCTTTAATATGAATACTGTAGGGCTATATCAAGATGCCAAAAAAATAAAGGAATTGTCTTTAACATAAATGGATCTCGAGAACTTCAATTATGATTAAAAAAGCTCATTTTCATTTGCTATTTCCTTGTAATGTTTAAAGAAAGTAATATTTTCATTTTTTTCAATTACTGAAAATTTCATATTCTAAAATTAACATTCTGTGGTACAAACATAGACATTCAAAACATATCTGCTCAGTTTTCTTTAGTTCAAATATCGAAGAAATTTTAATTACTTACATAGAATAAAGCATTACAATCCACCATTGCAGACGTAAGGGCCTGAGAAAGTGAGTCGTAATCTGACAAGTTATTAACCATTACTGGACTCTATTACTCCAGTCTTTAATATTTATTAATCTTCATGCCACGACCATGCAGCCTCTGTGTATCACAATTAACATCCCACTGTGAGACGTGGAGACAAATCTTTGTAATGAGACATTAAAATCGGAGATCTTGAGTCTCAATAGATGTTGGTACAACAAATATATCTCACTGCTCAATGGCAAAGTGCCAAATACAGATCTAAATTTGCAGTCTTCTATTAACAATGGGTGCCATCCAATACAAGGGAAGAATTCTCAAAGTAGCAAAAAAACCCCACTGTATGGAAAACTAAGCACACGAAATGTACATCTACATGTACTCCAGGTATCACTAGCACTGCCTGTTCTACACTCAGGGTGTGTATATACTGGTAACACTAGCACTGCCTGTTCTACACTCAGGGTGTGTATATACTTGTTACAGACTTGGCAGTGTCCTTATTGATACCTGTAAGCCCCAGGTGAAACCAATTCTGATAACTATCACACTGTACCATTAATCTCTTGGGGTTAGTTTTGAGACAAAAGGAGTATAATTTTAATTTAGTCCCCCTAATAGCTTTGGGTCTCTAAGGAGTAACTGGAATATTTGGCTAACTCAAGTCTTCCCTGTTTTCAGGTACCCATGTCAGGATTTACTTCTTTCGCTTTGGTTCTACTCTAGTTTTTGACTTACTCCATGTGCATCCTGAACTAAGCCTTGAACCCATGCCCCCCCCCCCCCCTTTTCTTTCACAGTGGTGTCCTGGAATAGCTACATCACACAAACAGACTATGAATACTGTCTCGGTAGGTAAATCTCCAGACTAAAAAATACCGTCTTGATAGGTATATCTCCAGACAATATATACCCTCTTGGTAAGTAAATCTAAATACTATCTCAGTAGGTAAATCCCCAGGCTCTAAACACTGTCTCGGTAGGTAAAATCACAGACTATAAATACCATCTTGGTAGGTAAAACCCAAGACTCTTAAGTCTTGTTCTCAGATGAAAAACATCCAGATTCTAAAATTCCACAATCCAAATATCATCTCAGGAATTAAATCCAACATTCTTAATACAAACTATCTCAGTATGTCAAACTCGACTCTAAATACTGTCTTGGTAGGTAAAACCCAAAACTCAAATCTTGTCTCCATTGGTAAAACCAAAGACTCAAATCCTGTCTCCATTGGTAAAACCCAAGACGCTTAATTCTTTATTGGTTGGTAAATCCCCAGAATCTTAATATTGTCTAAGAAGTAAGTCCCCAGACTCTAAATACTGTCTCGATACGTAAATATATCCAGATTCCAAAAACTGTCTAAATACTAGGTAAATGTCAGTATACTCTATTCAATATAACAGTGATTTAATCCCCAAACTCTAAATGCTGTGTCGGTATGTTAATTTCCAGACTCTAAATACTGTCTCCATTGGTAAATCTCCTGACTCTAAATCTGTCTGAATAGTTAAATCTCCTGATTCTAAATCCTACATCTTGGTAGGTAGCTCTCCAGACTCTAAATCAGTCTCAGAAGCTAAATTTCCAGACTCTAAATCAGTCTCAGTAGGTAAATCTCCAGACTCTTAGTCTCAGTAGGTAAATCTCCAGACTCTAAATCAGTCTCAGTTGCTAAATCTAAAGACTCTAAATCAGTCTCGGTAGCTAAATCTCCAGACTCTAAATCAGTCTCAGTAGGTAAATCTCCAGACTCTAAGTACTGTCTCCTTTGGTACATCTCCTGACTCTTAATCTGTCTCTTTAGTTAAATCTCAAGACTTTAAATCATATCTTGATAAGAAGATCTCCAGATTCAAATACTGTCCAGATAGGTAAATTCCCAGACTCTAAATACTGTCTCGGTACGATATTCTCCAGACTCTAAATACTGTCTGAATTTCTAAACCTCTTGACACTAAATCTGTCTCTATAGTTATTCCAGACTCTAAATCCTATCTTTGTAGGTAGATCTCCAGACTCTGAATACTATCCCGACATGTAAATTTCCAGACTCTAAGTATTGCCTCGATAAGTAAATCCCCAAACTCTAAATTCTATCTTTATAGGTAGATCTCCAGACTCTGAATACTATCCCGATAGGTAAATTTCCAGACTCGAAGTATTGCCTTGATAAGTAAATCCCCAAATTCTAAATACTATCTCAGTAGGTAAAACCCCACACTCTATATACTGTCTCGGTAGTTAAATCTCCAGATTCTAAATACTGTCTCAATAGGTAAATGTCAGGACTCTCTAATCAATATATCAGTGGTTTAATCCCCAAACTCTGAATACTGTCTGGATAGGTAAATCTCCAGACTCTAAGTACTGTCTTGATAATTCCCCAAACTCTAAATACTGTCTCCACACTCTAAGTACTCTCTAGATATCTAAATCTCCAAAAACTAAAACTTGTCTCGATATGTAAATCTATAAACTCTAAGTACTGTCTCTATAAGTAAATCTCCAGACTCTAAATACTGTGTAAATCCCCACACTTTGAATACTGTCTCAGTAGGTAAATCTCCAGACTCTAAATACTGTCTTCCTTTATAAAACTCCTGACTCTAAATCTGTCTCAGTCTATAGTTAACCTCCAGACTCTAAATCCTATCTTGTTAGGTAGATCTACAGACTCTCTCGATACGTAAATCTAAGACACTATATATATACTTTATCAGTGGGTAAAATCCTAGACTCTACATACTGTCCCAATAGTTAAACTCCAGACTCTAAGTACTGTCTCGATAAGTAAATCCCCATACTCAAAATACTGTCTCAGTAGGTAAAACTCCAGACTCTAAATACTGTTTCAGTAGGTAATTCTCCAGACCCTAAATACTGTCTTGGTAGGTAAAACCCCAAAGTCTTAATACTGTCTCGGTAGGTAATTCCCCATACTCTAAATGATGTCTTGTAAATATCCAGACTTTATTTGTAAATCTCAAGTCTCTCAAAATACTGTTTCGGTAGGTAAATCTCCAGACTATATATCCTTTTTCGGTGGGTATATTTCCATACTCTAAATACAATATCGGTGGGTAAATTCCCAGACTCTAAATACTTTCTCCTTAGGTAAATCTTAATACTCTAGATACTGTCTCGGAAGGTAAATCTCCAGACTCCAAACACTGTCTCTGTATATAAATCTCCAAACTCTTAAATCCTGTCTTGGTATGTAAAACTTCAGACTTTAAATTCTGTCTTGGTAGGTAAATCTCCAGACTCTAAATACTGTCTCGTTTTTTTAATCTCTAGACTCTAAATACCATCTCAGTAGGTTAATCTCCAGACTATAAATCCTGTCTCTGTTGATAAATCTCCAGACTCAACATGTATACACTATATCACTGAGTAAATCCCGGGACCCTAAAATACTGTCTCAGTAGGTAAATCTCCAGACTCTAAATACTGCCTCAGTAGGTAAATCCCCAGACTCTAAATACTGTCTCGGTAGGTAAATCCCCAGATTCTTAATACTGTCTCGGTAGGTAAATCCCCAGATTCTTAATACTGTCTCGGTAAGTAAATCCCCAGACTCTAAATACTGTCTCGGTAGGTAAATCCCCAGACTCTAAACACTGTCTCGGTAGGTAAATCCCCAGATTCTTAATACTGTCTCTCCAGACTCAAGACTCTAAATTCCATTTCGGTAGGTAAATCACCAGACTCTGTATACTTTATCACTGGGTAAATCTCCACACTCTAAATACTGTCTTGATAAATGAATCCCTAGACTCTAAATGCTTTCTTGGTAGGTAAATCTCCAGACTCTAAATACTGTCTCTATATTATGTAAATCTCCTCCCTCTAAATACTGTATCAATAGATAAATCCCCAGACTCTAAATGCTTTCTCGGTAGGTTAATCTCCAGACAATAAATACTGTCTCTATATTATGTAAATCACCTCCCTCTAAATACTGTCTTATTATTTAAATCTCCAGACTCTAAATCCTGTCTCGGTAGGTAAATCTTCAGACTCTAAATCCTGTCTCGGTAGGTAAACTTCCAGACTCTAAATCCTGTCTTGGTAGGTAAATCTCCAGACTCTAAATCCTGTCTTGGTAGGTAAATCTCCAGACTCTAAATCCTGTCTTGGTAGGTAAATCTCCAGACTCTAAATCCTGTCTTGGTAGGTAAATCTCCAGACTCTAAATCCTGTCTTGGTAGGTAAATCTCCAGACTCTAAATCCTGTCTCAGTAGGTAAATCTCCAGACTATATACTATATCAGTGGGTAAATCCCAAGACTCTAAATACCTTCTCCATAGGTAAATCTTCTGAATCTAAATAGTGATTATGTAGGTTGTTAAGGACATTGGCAAGGTTCCTGGTTATTGTATAGAATTTTTCAAGAACTTTTGAGTAGGTTAAAATGTACTAAACAGGTTATATTCTGGATCGTTTTACCTACCAATCCAACATTCTTTTTTAGATTTTGTCAAGTTAGTGTTTTTACAATTCTTAATGCATTTTCTATGTAAAATGTTGATAAAAGGGACCTACATAATTTTTCACCAAAATATTTCTTCAAAACCCATTTATTTCATAGATTTTTTGTATTATATACATTATTGTATCTTCATTTCCTATGACCAATAGATATTTTGGCTGAAAATGTATATATAGAAACAAGACATGGATATACCGGTACCGATCATCATTTTTGAGTTGCGTCCCTTAACAGCTAAAATTGGTCAAGAGACTGGTTGATTGTTTTTATCATTTAATTGACTGAATTGATTGAAACACATTGTCATAAAAATATTGGCATGGATTTATTTTTAACTTTTATTCGTAGTTACTTAATGCTGATTCCTTCACACATCCTAAGAACTGTTCTCAATCGGCATGGTCGACCTACCTGTCACCATATGTCAAATCTTCCCAGCATACTGAGCATAACTATGGTAAATGACGGCCTGTTGGCTCTTTGTCCCTCAATACAATGTACAATTAATGTACAACAAAGCCATTACTACTTTTCTTTTTTGATGTATAGATGATTCTACCCGTTGAAGAAAGTACACGTGCTTTTGTTTACCTCTGTAACATACGCTTTATTGGTTTTCACCGCTTAGAGAATTCTACACGGGAGATCACTCTCAATCACTATTTCATAAGTGAAAAAACCCATGTATTAAACCTTTTTTCTCCGGAAAACCCTGACTTGCCACTGGCCTTAATTCCCAATACTCTAAATTCTCTGTAAGTAGGTAGGAAAATCTTCAAACTCCAAACAATGTCTCAAAAGTAAATCCCCAGACTCGAAGTACTGTCTCCATACAAAGTTGATCTCCAGACTCTAAATACTGTCTCAATATGTAAATCTCCAGAATCTTAATATTGTCTCAGTAGGTAAATCTCCAGATTCTAAATACTGACTCTATTAGTAAATCTCCAGACTCTAAATACTGACTCTATTGGTAAATCTCCAGACTATATATACTATATTGGTGGGTAAATCCCAATACTCAAAAATACTGTCTCGTTAGATAAAACCCCAGTCTCTTAATACTATCTTTCTAGGTAAATCTACTGACTCTTTACACCGTCTTGGTAGGTAGGTCTCTTGACATTAAATTCTGTCTCAGTAGGTAGGAAAATCTCCAGACTCTGAATACTGTCTCCAAAGGGAAATATCCAGACTCTAAATACTGTCTCCATACTAGGTAAATTTTCGTGACTCTGAATACTTTCTCGATATTTAAATCTCCAGATACTGTCTCAGAACCTAAATCTCCAGACTCTAAATACTGTCTGCATAGGTACACCTCAATATTCTACTGTCTCCAAACTCGTTCACTTGATATTTAAATCTCCAGCCTTTAAATACTGTCTCCGTACATAAATCTCCAGACTCTACATCCTGCCTTGGTATTTCAAACTCCAGACTCTATACTGCCTCTGTGGGTAAATCTCCAGACTCTATCTATTGTCTCCATAGCTAAATCCCTTGGCCCTAAATATTGTAATGATAGGTAGAAAAATCCCCAGACTCTCAATACTATCTTGGTAGGGAAATCCCCAAACCCTAAACACTGTCCTGGTTTTTAATTATCAAGACTCACAATACTATCAGGGTAAGTAATATTACCAGACTCTAAATACAATCTAGGTAGGTAAATCCCCAGAATCTACTGTCTTAGTATATCCCTGACTCTCACTACTTCCTCTATAAGTAAATCCCTAGACTCTACTTTCTCAGTAGGTAAATCGAATCTTAAAATACTTTCTTGGTAGGTATGTAAAAACTGAGCTTCTATAAATACTTTCTATGTAGGTAAATCCCCAAACTCTAAATACTCTCTTGGTAGGTACATAAAATCCAGACTCTCAATACTATCTTGGTAGGTAAATCCCCAGATTTCAAATACTGTCTCGGTAGGTAAATCTACAGACTCCATATCCATAAAAACTCCTGATTCTAAGCTCTAAATACTACCTCCATAATTCAATCTTCCGACTCTAAATGTCATGTAAGGTAGGTTAATCCCAAGACTCTAAAATACTATCTTGGTTGATAAGGAAATCTCCAAGACTCCAAGACTCTAAATTCTGTCTCAGTATATAATTCCCCAGGCTCTCAACACTATCTGGGTAGGAAAATCCCAGACTATAAATACTGTGTACTGGTAAGTAAGTAAATACACAGACTCTAAATACTGTCTCTGTAGGTAAAACTCAACTCCAAATACTGTCTTGGTATGTAAAACTGAAGACTCTAAATCATGTTTCTTGGTAGTTAAATCTCAATAGACTCTATATACTATCTTGGTGAGTTAATCCCCAGATTCAAGATACTATCTCAGTAGTTAAATCTCCTAAATCTAAATACTATCATGGTAGGTTTGTTTGTTTGTTTGTTTATATGTTGTTTAACGTCCCTCTTGAGAATTTTTCACTCATATGGACATGCCACCACCTGCCAGTGGAGAGCTGCAAATTTTGTCCTATACTCGGCACTTACGGCCATTGAGAAGTGAGGGATCTTTTTCTTGACAGCACCTATTGCGACACGGGACCTAGGTTTATAAGGTCTCATCCGAAGGACCGATCTCCACGTCCCACAGTGGCATTCAAACTCGCGACGTAAGGATCAATTCCTTACATCGCGACTCTAGAGCTGACGCTCTAACCACTGTGCCACGCGGGCTACCTCATGGTAGGTAGGAAAATCTCTAAATACTGTCTGGATATGTAAATTTCCAGGCTCTTAATCCTGTCTGGGTTGGGAAATCTCCAGACATGTTATGCTATATTGGTGGGTAAATCCCGAGACACAACATTCTGTTTCACTAAGTAAATTTCCAGACTCTAAATACTGTCTCCATAGCTAAATCTCCTGACTGTAGATACTGTTTTGGAAGATAAGGTAAGTAAGTCACAAGACTCTAAATTCTGTCTCAGTAGGAGGGAAAATCTCCAGACTCCAAACAGTGTCTAATTAGTAATCTCTAGCTTACCTACTGTCTTCGAATGTAAAACTTCACACTCAAAATCCTATCACAAAATGTATATCTCCAGACTCTAAATACAGCCTCCATACTAAAAACTCTCCTGAATCTAAATACTGTCTCAATATTTAATTCTACAGACTCTATATACTGTCTCCATACTAGGAAACTCTCCTGAACCTAAATACTGTCTTGATATTAAATTCTACAGGCTCTAAATACTGTCTTCATACAGGGAAAAAGCCATGAATCTAAGTACTGTCTCGAAATTTAATTCTACAGACTCTAAATACTGTCTCCATACTGGCAAACTCCCCTGAATCTAAATACTGTCTCGATATTTTATTCCACAGACTCTAAATACTGTCTCCATACTGGGAAACTCTCCTGAATCTAAATACTGTCTCGATATTTAATTCTACAGACTCTTAATACTCTGTGTATACTAGGAAACGATCTTGAATCTAAATACTGTCTCGATATTTAATTCTACAGACTCTAAATACTGTCTCGATATTTAATTCTACAGACACTGAATACTCTCTCCATACTGGGAAACTCTCCTGAATCTAAATACTATCTCAATAATTAATTCTACAGACTCTAAATACTATGTCGATATTTAATTCTACAGACCCTAAATATTCTCTCCATATTGCGAAACTCTCCTGAATCTAAATACTATCTCGATATTTAATTCTACAGACTCTAAATACTGTCTCCATACAGGAAAACTCTTCTAAATCTCAATACTGTCTCGATATTTAATTCTACAGACTCTAAATACTGTCTCCATACTGGGAAACTCTCCAGAATCTAAATACTATCTCGATATTTAATTCTACATACTCTAAATACTGTCTCGATATTTAATTCTACAGACCCTAAATACTCTCTCCATACTGGGAAACTCTCCTGAATCTAAATACTGTCTCGATATTTAACTCTTCAGACTCTTAATAATGTCTCCATACTAGGAAATTCACCAGAATCTAAATACTGTCTCGATATTTAATTCTACAGGCTCTAAATACCGTCTTCATACAGGGAAACTGCCCTGAATCTAAATACTGTCTCAATATTTAAACCTACAGACTCTAAATACTGTCTCCATACTGGGAAACGATCCTGAATCTAAATACTGTCTCGATATTTAATTCTACAGGCTCTAAATACTATCTCCATACTGGAAAACACTCCTGAATCTAAATACTGTCTCAATATTTAATTCTACAGACCCTAAATACTGTCTCCATACCGGGAATCTCTCCTGAATCTAAATACTGACGCAATATTTAATTCTACAGGCTCTAAATACCGTCTACAATTTGGGAAAATCTCCCAAATATAAATACTGTCTCGATATTTAATTCTACAGGCTCTAAATACTGTCTCCATACTGGAAATTTCTACTGAATCTAAATACTAGCTGTCTCAATACTTAATTCTACAGACTCTAAATACTGTTTCATTAAGAGAAAACTCTCCTGAATCTAAATACTGTCTCGATATTTAATTCTATAGACCCTAAATACTCTCTCCATACTGGAAAACTCTCCTGAATCAAAATACTGTCTCGATATTTAACTCTACAGACTCTTAATAATGTCTCCATACTAGGAAATTCACCAGAATCTAAATACTGTCTCGATATTTAATTCTACTGGCTCTAAATACTGTCTTCATACAGGGAAACTGCCCTGAATCTAAATACTGTCTCAATATTTAATTCTACAGACCCTAAATACTGTTTCCATACTGGGAAACTCTCCAAAATACAAATACTGTCTCGATATTTATTTCTACAGGCTCTAAATACTCTGTGTATATACTAGGAGACGCTCCTGAATTTAAATACTCTCTCGATATTTAACTCTACAAACTCTAAATACTGTCTCCATAATGAGAAACTCTCCTGAATCTAAATACTGTCTTGATATTTAATTCTACACGCTCTAAATACTGTCATCATAATGGGAAACTGTCCTGAATCTAAATGCTGTCTTGATATTTAATTCTACAGACTCTTAATACTATCTTCATACTGGCAAACGCTCCTGAATTAAAAAACTGTCTCAATATTTAATTCTACAGGCTCTAAATACTGTCTCCATACTGGGAATCTCTCCAGAATCTAAATACTGTCTCATTATTTAATTCTTCACATTCTAAACACTGTCATCATGAAGGGAAACTGCCCTGAATCTAAATACTGCCTCGATATTTAACTCTACAGGCTCTAAATTCTGTCTCCATACTGGAAATCTTTACTGAATCTAAATACTGTCTCAATACTTAATTCTACAGACTCTTAAATACTGTTTCATTACTAGAAAACTCTCCTGAATCTAAATACTGTCTCGATATTTAATTCTATAGACTCTAAATACTGTCTCCATACTTTTAAACTCTCCTGAATCTAAATACTGTCTCGATGTTTAATTCTACAGACTCTAAATACTGTCTCCATACTGGAGAACTCTCGTGAATCTAAATACTGTCTCGATATATAATTCTACAGGCTCTAAATACTGTCTCCATACTAGGAAACTCACCTGAATCTAAATACTGTCTCGATATTTAATTCTACAGACTCTAAATACTGTCTCCATACTGGTAAACTCTTCTGAATCTAAATACTGTCTCGATATTTAACTCTACAGACTCTAAATACTGTCTCCATACTAGGAAACTCACCAGAATCTAAATACTGTCTTGATATTTAATTCTACACATTCTCAAAAATGTCATCATGAAGGGAAATTGTCCTGAATCTAAATACTGTCTCGATATTTAATTCTACAGGTTCTAAATACTTGTTTTAATACTAGGAAACTCTCCTGAATCTAAATACTGTCTCGATATTGAATTCTAAAGACTCTAAATACTTTCTCCATACTGGAAAACTCTCCTGAATCTAAATACTGTCTCGATATTTAATTCTACAGACTCTAAATACTGTCTCCATACTGGGAAACTCTCCAGAATCTAAATACTATCTCGATATTTAATTCTACATACTCTAAATACTGTCTCAATATTTAATTCTACAGACCCTAAATACTCTCTCCATACTGGAAATTTCCACTGAATCTAAATACTGTCTCGATATTTAACTCTACAGACTCTTAATAATGTCTCCATACTAGGAAATTCACCAGAATCTAAATACTGTCTCGATATTTAATTCTACAGGCTCTAAATACCGTCTTCATACAGGGAAACTGCCCTGAATCTAAACACTGTCTCAATATTTAAATCTACAGACTCTAAATACTGTCTCCATACTGGGAAACGATCCTGAATCTAAATACTGTCTCGATATTTAATTCCACAGGCTCTAAATACTGTCTCCATACTGGAAAACACTCCTGAATCTAAATACTGTCTCAATATTTAATTCTACAGACCCAAAATACTGTCTCCATACTGGGAAACTCTCCAGAATACAAATACTGACTCGATATTTATTTCTACAGGCTCTAAATACTCTGTTTATATACTAGGAAACGATCCTGAATCTAAATACTGTCTCGATATTTAACTCTACAAACTCTAAATACTGTCTCCATAATGAGAAACTCTCCTGAATCTAAATACTGTCTTGATATTTAATTCTACACGCTCTAAATACTGTCATCATAAAGGGAAACTGCCCTGAATCTAAATGCTGTCTCGATATTTATTTTTAGAGCCTCCTAATACTGTCTCCATACTGGGAAACGCTCCTGAATCTAAACACTGTCTCAATATTTAATTCTACAGGCTCTAAATACTGTCTCCATACTGGGAATCTCTCCAGAATCTAAATACTGTCTCGTTATTTAATTCTACACACTCTAAATACTGTCTCCATACTGGGAAACGCTCCTGAATCTAAATACTGTCTCGATATATAATTCTAGAGGCTCTAAATACTGTCTCCATACTGGGAATCTCTCCAGAATCTAAATACTGTCTCAATATTTAATTCTACACATTCTAAACACTGTCATTATGAAGGAAAACTGCCCTGAATCTAAATACTGTCTCGATATATAATTCTACAGGCTCTAAATACTGTCTCCATACTGGAAATCTCTACTGAATCTAAATACTGTCTCAATACTTAATTCTACAGACTCTAAATACTGTTTCATTACTAGAAAACTCTCCTGAATCTAAATACTGTCTCGATATTTATTTCCATACACTCTAAATACTGTCTCCATACTGGCAAACTCTCCTGAATCTAAATACTGTCTCGATATTTAATTCTACAGACTCTAAATACTGTCTCCATACTGGAAAACTCTCCTGAATCTAAATACTGTCTCGATATTTAATTCCACAGGCTCTAAATACTGTCCCCATACTAGGAAACTCTCCTGAATCTAAATACTGTCTCAATATTTAATTCTACAGACTCTATATACTGTCTCCATACTAGGAAACTCTCCTGAACCTAAATACTGTCTTGATATTAAATTCTACAGGCTCTAAATACTGTCTTCATACAGGGAAAAAGCCATGAATCTAAGTACTGTCTCGAAATTTAATTCTACAGACTCTAAATACTGTCTCCATACTGGCAAACTCCCCTGAATCTAAATACTGTCTCGATATTTTATTCCACAGACTCTAAATACTGTCTCCATACTGGGAAACTCTCCTGAATCTAAATACTGTCTCGATATTTAATTCTACAGACTCTTAATACTCTGTGTATACTAGGAAACGATCTTGAATCTAAATACTGTCTCGATATTTAATTCTACAGACTCTAAATACTGTCTCGATATTTAATTCTACAGACACTGAATACTCTCTCCATACTGGGAAACTCTCCTGAATCTAAATACTATCTCAATAATTAATTCTACAGACTCTAAATACTATCTCGATATTTAATTCTACAGACCCTAAATATTCTCTCCATATTGCGAAACTCTCCTGAATCTAAATACTATCTCGATATTTAATTCTACAGACTCTAAATACTGTCTCCATACAGGAAAACTCTTCTAAATCTCAATACTGTCTCGATATTTAATTCTACAGACTCTAAATACTGTCTCCATACTGGGAAACTCTCCAGAATCTAAATACTATCTCGATATTTAATTCTACATACTCTAAATACTGTCTCGATATTTAATTCTACAGACCCTAAATACTGTCTCCATACTGGGAAACTCTCCTGAATCTAAATACTGTCTCGATATTTAACTCTTCAGACTCTTAATAATGTCTCCATACTAGGAAATTCACCAGAATCTAAATACTGTCTCGATATTTAATTCTACAGGCTCTAAATACCGTCTTCATACAGGGAAACTGCCCTGAATCTAAATACTGTCTCAATATTTAAATCTACAGACTCTAAATACTGTCTCCATACTGGGAAACGATCCTGAATCTAAATACTGTCTCGATATTTAATTCTACAGGCTCTAAATACTATCTCCATACTGGAAAACACTCCTGAATCTAAATACTGTCTCAATATTTAATTCTACAGACCCTAAATACTGTCTCCATACCGGGAATCTCTCCTGAATCTAAATACTGACGCAATATTTAATTCTACAGGCTCTAAATACTGTCTACAATTTGGGAAAATCTCCCAAATATAAATACTGTCTCGATATTTAATTCTACAGGCTCTAAATACTGTCTCCATACTGGAAATTTCTACTGAATCTAAATACTAGCTGTCTCAATACTTAATTCTACAGACTCTAAATACTGTTTCATTAAGAGAAAACTCTCCTGAATCTAAATACTGTCTCGATATTTAATTCTATAGACCCTAAATACTCTCTCCATACTGGAAAACTCTCCTGAATCAAAATACTGTCTCGATATTTAACTCTACAGACTCTTAATAATGTCTCCATGCTAGGAAATTCACCAGAATCTAAATACTGTCTCGATATTTAATTCTACTGGCTCTAAATACTGTCTTCATACAGAGAAACTGCCCTGAATCTAAATACTGTCTCAATATTTAATTCTACAGACCCTAAATACTGTCTCCATACTGGGAAACTCTCCAAAATACAAATACTGTCTCGATATTTATTTCTACAGGCTCTAAATACTCTGTGTATATACTAGGAGACGCTCCTGAATTTAAATACTCTCTCGATATTTAACTCTACAAACTCTAAATACTGTCTCCATAATGAGAAACTCTCCTGAATCTAAATACTGTCTTGATATTTAATTCTACACGCTCTAAATACTGTCATCATAATGGGAAACTGTCCTGAATCTAAATGCTGTCTTGATATTTAATTCTACAGACTCTTAATACTATCTTCATACTGGCAAACGCTCCTGAATTAAAAAACTGTCTCAATATTTAATTCTACAGGCTCTAAATACTGTCTCCATACTGGGAATCTCTCCAGAATCTAAATACTGTCTCATTATTTAATTCTTCACATTCTAAACACTGTCATCATGAAGGGAAACTGCCCTGAATCTAAATACTGCCTCGATATTTAACTCTATAGGCTCTAAATTCTGTCTCCATACTGGAAATCTTTACTGAATCTAAATACTGTCTCAATACTTAATTCTACAGACTCTTAAATACTGTTTCATTACTAGAAAACTCTCCTGAATCTAAATACTGTCTCGATATTTAATTCTATAGACTCTAAATACTGTCTCCATACTTTTAAACTCTCCTGAATCTAAATACTGTCTCGATATTTAATTCTACAGACTCTAAATACTGTCTCCATACTGGAGAACTCTCGTGAATCTAAATACTGTCTCGATATATAATTCTACAGGCTCTAAATACTGTCTCCATACTAGGAAACTCTCCTGAATCTAAATACTGTCTCGATATTTAATTCTACAGACTCTAAATACTGTCTCCATACTGGTAAATTCTTCTGAATCTAAATACTGTCTCGATATTTAACTCTACAGACTCTAAATACTGTCTCCATACTAGGAAACTCACCAGAATCTAAATACTGTCTTGATATTTAATTCTACACATTCTCAAAAATGTCATCATGAAGGGAAATTGTCCTGAATCTAAATACTGTCTCGATATTTAATTCTACAGGTTCTAAATACTTGTTTCAATACTAGGAAACTCTCCTGAATCTAAATACTGTCTCGATATTGAATTCTAAAGACTCTAAATACTTTCTCCATACTGGAAAACTCTCCTGAATCTAAATACTGTCTCGATATTTAAATCTACAGACTCTAAATACTGTCTCCATACTGGGAAACGATCCTGAATCTAAATACTGTCTCGATATTTAATTCCACAGGCTCTAAATACTGTCTCCATACTGGAAAACACTCCTGAATCTAAATACTGTCTCAATATTTAATTCTACAGACCCAAAATACTGTCTCCATACTGGGAAACTCTCCAGAATACAAATACTGACTCGATATTTATTTCTACAGGCTCTAAATACTCTGTTTATATACTAGGAAACGCTCCTGAATCTAAACACTGTCTCAATATTTAATTCTACAGGCTCTAAATACTGTCTCCATACTGGGAATCTCTCCTGAATCTAAATACTGTCTCGTTATTTAATTCTACACACTCTAAATACTGTCTCCATACTGGGAAACGCTCCTGAATCTAAATACTGTCTCGATATATAATTCTAGAGGCTCTAAATACTGTCTCCATACTGGGAATCTCTCCAGAATCTAAATACTGTCTCAATATTTAATTCTACACATTCTAAACACTGTCATCATGAAGGAAAACTGCCCTGAATCTAAATACTGTCTCGATATATAATTCTACAGGCTCTAAATACTGTCTCCATACTGGAAATCTCTACTGAATCTAAATACTGTCTCAATACTTAATTCTACAGACTCTAAATACTGTTTCATTACTAGAAAACTCTCCTGAATCTAAATACTGTCTCGATATTTATTTCCATACACTCTAAATACTGTCTCCATACTGGCAAACTCTCCTGAATCTAAATACTGTCTCGATATTTAATTCTACAGACTCTAAATACTGTCTCCATACTGGAAAACTCTCCTGAATCTAAATACTGTCTCGATATTTAATTCCACAGGCTCTAAATACTGTCCCCATACTAGGAAACTCTCCTGAATCTAAATACTGTCTCAATATTTAATTCTACAGACTCTAAATACTGTCTCCATACTGGGAAACTCTTCTGAATCTAAATACTGTCTCGATATTTAACTCCACAGACTTTAAATACTGTCTCCATACTAGGAAACTCACCAGAATCTAAATACTGTCTTGATATTTAATTCTACACATTCTAAAAACTGTCATCATGAAGGGAAATTGCCCTGAATCTAAATGCTATCTCGATATTTAATTCTAGAGACTCTTAATACTATCTTCATACTGGCAAACGCTCCTGAATCTAAATACTGTCTCGATATTTAATTCTACAGGCTCTAAATACTTGTTCCAATACTAGGAAACTCTCCTGAATCTAAATACTGTCTCGATATTGAATTCTAAAGACTCTAAATACTTTCTCCATACTGGAAAACTCTCCTGAATCTAAATACTGTCTCAATATTTCATTCTACAGACTCTAAATACTGTCTCCATACAGGAAAACTCTTCTAAATCTCAATACTGTCTCGATATTTAATTCTACAGACTCTAAATACTGTCTCCATACTGGGAAACTCTCCAGAATCTAAATACTATCTCGATATTTAATTCTACATACTCTAAATATCTCAATATTTAATTCTACAGACCCTAAATACTGTTTCCATACTGGGAAACTCTCCAAAATACAAATACTGTCTCAATATTTATTTCTACAGGCTCTAAATACTCTGTGTATATACTAGGAAACGCTCCTGAATTTAAATACTCTCTCGATATTTAACTCTACAAACTCTAAATACTGTCTCCATAATGAGAAACTCTCCTGAATCTAAATGCTGTCTTGATATTTAATTCTACAGACTTTTAATACTATCTTCATACTGGCAAACGCTCCTGAATCAAAATACTGTCTCAATATTTAATTCTACAGGCTCTAAATACTGTCTCCATACTGGAAATTTCTACTGAATCTAAATACTAGCTGTCTCAATACTTAATTCTACAGACTCTAAATACTGTTTCATTAAGAGAAAACTCTCCTGAATCTAAATACTGTCTCGATATTTAATTCTATAGACCCTAAATACTCTCTCCATACTGGAAAACTCTCCTGAATCAAAATACTGTCTCGATATTTAACTCTACAGACTCTTAATAATGTCTCCATGCTAGGAAATTCACCAGAATCTAAATACTGTCTCGATATTTAATTCTACTGGCTCTAAATACTGTCTTCATACAGAGAAACTGCCCTGAATCTAAATACTGTCTCAATATTTAATTCTACAGACCCTAAATACTGTCTCCATACTGGGAAACTCTCCAAAATACAAATACTGTCTCGATATTTATTTCTACAGGCTCTAAATACTCTGTGTATATACTAGGAGACGCTCCTGAATTTAAATACTCTCTCGATATTTAACTCTACAAACTCTAAATACTGTCTCCATAATGAGAAACTCTCCTGAATCTAAATACTGTCTTGATATTTAATTCTACACGCTCTAAATACTGTCATCATAATGGGAAACTGTCCTGAATCTAAATGCTGTCTTGATATTTAATTCTACAGACTCTTAATACTATCTTCATACTGGCAAACGCTCCTGAATTAAAAAACTGTCTCAATATTTAATTCTACAGGCTCTAAATACTGTCTCCATACTGGGAATCTCTCCAGAATCTAAATACTGTCTCATTATTTAATTCTTCACATTCTAAACACTGTCATCATGAAGGGAAACTGCCCTGAATCTAAATACTGCCTCGATATTTAACTCTATAGGCTCTAAATTCTGTCTCCATACTGGAAATCTTTACTGAATCTAAATACTGTCTCAATACTTAATTCTACAGACTCTTAAATACTGTTTCATTACTAGAAAACTCTCCTGAATCTAAATACTGTCTCGATATTTAATTCTATAGACTCTAAATACTGTCTCCATACTTTTAAACTCTCCTGAATCTAAATACTGTCTCGATATTTAATTCTACAGACTCTAAATACTGTCTCCATACTGGAGAACTCTCGTGAATCTAAATACTGTCTCGATATATAATTCTACAGGCTCTAAATACTGTCTCCATACTAGGAAACTCTCCTGAATCTAAATACTGTCTCGATATTTAATTCTACAGACTCTAAATACTGTCTCCATACTGGTAAATTCTTCTGAATCTAAATACTGTCTCGATATTTAACTCTACAGACTCTAAATACTGTCTCCATACTAGGAAACTCACCAGAATCTAAATACTGTCTTGATATTTAATTCTACACATTCTCAAAAATGTCATCATGAAGGGAAATTGTCCTGAATCTAAATACTGTCTCGATATTTAATTCTACAGGTTCTAAATACTTGTTTCAATACTAGGAAACTCTCCTGAATCTAAATACTGTCTCGATATTGAATTCTAAAGACTCTAAATACTTTCTCCATACTGGAAAACTCTCCTGAATCTAAATACTGTCTCGATATTTAAATCTACAGACTCTAAATACTGTCTCCATACTGGGAAACGATCCTGAATCTAAATACTGTCTCGATATTTAATTCCACAGGCTCTAAATAC
Organism: Saccostrea echinata; assembly: GCF_033153115.1. Taxonomy (NCBI): domain Eukaryota; kingdom Metazoa; phylum Mollusca; class Bivalvia; order Ostreida; family Ostreidae; genus Saccostrea; species Saccostrea echinata. The sequence continues at coordinate 303,658 of NW_026889809.1, forward strand.
TGTCTCCATACTGGAAAACACTCCTGAATCTAAATACTGTCTCAATATTTAATTCTACAGACCCAAAATACTGTCTCCATACTGGGAAACTCTCCAGAATACAAATACTGACTCGATATTTATTTCTACAGGCTCTAAATACTCTGTTTATATACTAGGAAACGCTCCTGAATCTAAACACTGTCTCAATATTTAATTCTACAGGCTCTAAATACTGTCTCCATACTGGGAATCTCTCCTGAATCTAAATACTGTCTCGTTATTTAATTCTACACACTCTAAATACTGTCTCCATACTGGGAAACGCTCCTGAATCTAAATACTGTCTCGATATATAATTCTAGAGGCTCTAAATACTGTCTCCATACTGGGAATCTCTCCAGAATCTAAATACTGTCTCAATATTTAATTCTACACATTCTAAACACTGTCATCATGAAGGAAAACTGCCCTGAATCTAAATACTGTCTCGATATATAATTCTACAGGCTCTAAATACTGTCTCCATACTGGAAATCTCTACTGAATCTAAATACTGTCTCAATACTTAATTCTACAGACTCTAAATACTGTTTCATTACTAGAAAACTCTCCTGAATCTAAATACTGTCTCGATATTTATTTCCATACACTCTAAATACTGTCTCCATACTGGCAAACTCTCCTGAATCTAAATACTGTCTCGATATTTAATTCTACAGACTCTAAATACTGTCTCCATACTGGAAAACTCTCCTGAATCTAAATACTGTCTCGATATTTAATTCCACAGGCTCTAAATACTGTCCCCATACTAGGAAACTCTCCTGAATCTAAATACTGTCTCAATATTTAATTCTACAGACTCTAAATACTGTCTCCATACTGGGAAACTCTTCTGAATCTAAATACTGTCTCGATATTTAACTCCACAGACTTTAAATACTGTCTCCATACTAGGAAACTCACCAGAATCTAAATACTGTCTTGATATTTAATTCTACACATTCTAAAAACTGTCATCATGAAGGGAAATTGCCCTGAATCTAAATGCTATCTCGATATTTAATTCTAGAGACTCTTAATACTATCTTCATACTGGCAAACGCTCCTGAATCTAAATACTGTCTCGATATTTAATTCTACAGGCTCTAAATACTTGTTCCAATACTAGGAAACTCTCCTGAATCTAAATACTGTCTCGATATTGAATTCTAAAGACTCTAAATACTTTCTCCATACTGGAAAACTCTCCTGAATCTAAATACTGTCTCAATATTTCATTCTACAGACTCTAAATACTGTCTCCATACAGGAAAACTCTTCTAAATCTCAATACTGTCTCGATATTTAATTCTACAGACTCTAAATACTGTCTCCATACTGGGAAACTCTCCAGAATCTAAATACTATCTCGATATTTAATTCTACATACTCTAAATATCTCAATATTTAATTCTACAGACCCTAAATACTGTTTCCATACTGGGAAACTCTCCAAAATACAAATACTGTCTCAATATTTATTTCTACAGGCTCTAAATACTCTGTGTATATACTAGGAAACGCTCCTGAATTTAAATACTCTCTCGATATTTAACTCTACAAACTCTAAATACTGTCTCCATAATGAGAAACTCTCCTGAATCTAAATGCTGTCTTGATATTTAATTCTACAGACTTTTAATACTATCTTCATACTGGCAAACGCTCCTGAATCAAAATACTGTCTCAATATTTAATTCTACAGGCTCTAAATACTGTCTCCATACTGGGAATCTCTCCAGAATCTAAATACTGTCTTGATATTTAATTCTACACATTCTCAAAAATGTCATCATAAAGGGAAATTGTCCTGAATCTAAATACTGTCTCTATATTTAATTCTACAGGCTCTAAATACTTGTTTCAATACTAGGAAACTCTCCTGAATCTAAATACTGTCTCGATATTGAATTCTAAAGACTCTAAATACTTTCTCGATACTGGAAAACTCTCCTGAATCTAAATACAGTCTCAATATTTCATTCTACAGACTTTAAATACTGTCTCCATACAGGAAAACTCTCCTAAATCTCAATACTGTCTCGATATTTAATTCTACAGACTCTAAATACTGTCTCCATACTGGGAAACTCTCCAGAATCTAAATACTATCTCGATATTTAATTCTACATACTCTAAATATCTCGATATTTAATTCTACACACCCTAAATACTCTCTCCATACTGGGAAACTCTCCTGAATCTAAATACTGTCTCGATATTTAACTCTACAGACTCTTAATAATGTCTCCATACTAGGAAATTCACCAGAATCTAAATACTGTCTCGATATTTAATTCTACAGGCTCTAAATACCGTCTTCATACAGGGAAACTGCCCTGAATCTAAATACTGTCTCAATATTTAAATCTACAGACTCTGAATACTGTCTCCATACTAGGAAACTCTCCTGAATCTAAATACTGTCTCGATATTTAATTCTACAGGCTCTAAATACTGTCTCCATACTGGAAAACACTCCTGAATCTAAATACTGTCTCAATATTTAATTCTACAGACCCTAAATACTGTCTCCATACCGGGAATCTCTCCTGAATCTAAATACTGACGCAATATTTAATTCTACAGACTCTAAATACTACATACAATTTTGGAAACTATCCCAGATATAAATACTGTCTCGATATTTAATTCTACAGACCCTAAATACTGTTTCCATACTGGGAAACTCTCCAAAATACAAATACTGTCTCAATATTTATTTCTACAGGCTCTAAATACTCTGTGTATATACTAGGAAACGCTCCTGAATTTAAATACTCTCTCGATATTTAACTCTACAAACTCTAAATACTGTCTCCATAATGAGAAACTCTCCTGAATCTAAATGCTGTCTCGATATTTAATTCTACAGACTCTAAATACTGTCTCCATACTGGTAAACTCTTCTGAATCTAAATACTGTCTCGATATTTAACTCCACAGATTCTAAATACTGTCTCCATACTAGGAAACTCACCAGAATATAAATACTGTCTTGATATTTAATTCTACACATTCTCAAAAATGTCATCATGAAGGGAAATTGTCCTGAATCTAAATACTGTCTCGATATTTAATTCTACAGGCTCTAAATACTTGTTTCAATACTAGGAAACACTCCTGAATCTAAATACTGTCTCGATATTGAATTCTAAAGACTCTAAATACTTTCTCCATACTGGAAAACTCTCCTGAATCTAAATACTGTCTCAATATTTCATTCTACAGACTCTAAATACTGTCTCCATACAGGAAAACTCTCCTAAATCTCAATACTGTCTCGATATTTAATTCTACAGACTCTAAATACTGTCTCCATACTGGGAAACTCTCCAGAATCTAAATACTATCTCGATATTTAATTCTACATACTCTAAATATCTCGATATTTAATTCTACACACCCTAAATACTCTCTCCATACTGGGAAACTCTCCTGAATCTAAATACTGTCTCCACATTTAACTCTACAGACTCTTAATAATGTCTAAATACTAGGAAATTCACCAGAATCTAAATACTGTCTCCATATTTAATTCTACATGCTCTAAATACTGTCTTCATACAGGGAAACTGCCCTGAATCTAAATACTGTCTCAATATTTAAATCTACAGACTCTCAATACTCTCCATACTGGGAAATGATCCTGAATCTAAATACTGTCTCGATATTTAATTCTACAGGCTCTAAATACTGTCTCCATACTGGAAAACACTCCTGAATCTAAATACTGTCTCAATATTTAATTCTACAGACCCTAAATACTGTCTCCATACCGGGAATCTCTCCTGAATCTAAATACTGACGCAATATTTAATTCTACAGACTCTAAATACTACATACAATTTTGGAAACTATCCCAGATATAAATACTGTCTCGATATTTAATTCTACAGGCTCGAAATACTGTCTCCATACTGGGAATCTCTCCTGAATCTAAATACTGTCTCGATATTTAATTCTACAGACTCTAAATACTGTTTACAATTTGGGAATCTCTCCCAAATCGAAATACTGTCTCGATATTTAATTCTACAGGCTCTAAATACTGTCTCCATACTGGAAAACGCTCCTGAATCTAAATACTGTCTTCATAATTAATTCTACAGGCTCTAAATACTGTCTCCATACTGGAAAACTCTCCTGAATCTAAATACTGCCTATATATTTAATTCTACAGACTCTAAATACTGTCTCCATACTAGGAAACTCTCCATAATACAAATACTGTCTCAATATTTATTTCTACAGGCTCTAAATACTCTTTTATACTAGGAAACGCTCCTGAATCTAAATACTGTCTCCACATTTAACTCTACAGTCTCTAAATACTTTCTCCATACTGGTAAACTCTCCTGAATCTAAATACTGTATCAATATTCAATTCTACAGACTCTAAATACTGTCTCCATACTGGCAAACTCCCCTGAATCTCAATACTGTCTCGATATATAATTCTACAGACTCTAAATACTGTCTACAATTTGTTAAACTCTCCTAAATATAAATACTGCCTCGATATTTAATTCTACAGCCTCTAAATACTGTATCCATACTGGTTATCTTTCCTGAATCTAAATACTGTCTCGATATACAATTCTAAGACTCTAAATACTGTCTACATACTGGGAAACTCTCCTGAATCTAAATACTGTCTCGATATTTAATTCTACTGCCTCTAAATACTGTCTCCATACTGATAAACTCTCCTGAATCTAAATACTGTCTTGATATTTAAATATACAGACTCTCAATACTCACTCCATACCGGGAAATTCTCCTGAATCTAAATACTATCTCAATATTTAATTCAAGAGACCCTAAATACTGTTTCCATACTGGGAAACTCTCCTGAATCTAAATACTGTCTCGATATTTAATTCTACAGGCTCTAAATACTGTCTCCATACTAGTAAACTTCCTTGAATCTAAATACTGTCTTGATATTTAAATGTACAGACTCTCAATACTCTCTCCATACTGGGAAATTCTCCTGAATCTAAACACTATCTCAATATTTAATTCAAGAGACCCTAAATACTGTTTCCATACTGGGAAACTCTCCATAATACAAATACTGTCTCAATATTCATTTCTACAGGATCTAAATACTCTGTTTATACTAGGAAATGCTCCTAAATCTAAATACTGTCTCCATATTTAACTCTACAGACTCTAAATACTTTCTCCATACTGGTAAACTCTCCTGAATCTAAATACTGTCTTGATATTTAATTTTACAGACTCTAAATACTGTCTCCATACTGGGAATCTCTCCTGAATCTAAATACCATCGCAATATTTAATTCTACAGACTCTAAATAAAGTCTCCAAACTGGTAAACTCCCCTGACTCTAAACACTGTCTCGATATTTAATTCTACAGACTCTAAATACTGTCAACAATTTGGTAAACTCTCCCAAATATAAATACTGTCTCGATATTCAATTCTACAAGCTCTAAATACTGCTTCCATACTAGGAAACTCTTCTGAATCTAAATATTGTCTCGATATTTAATTCTACAGGCTCTAAATACTGTCTCAATATTTAATTCTACAGACTTTAAATACTTTCTCCATACTGGAAAACTCTCCTGAATCTAAATACTGTCTCGATATTTAATTCTACAGACTCCAAATACTGTCTTAATACTGGGAAACTCTCTTGAATCTAAATACTGTCTCCATATTTAATTCTACAGACTCTTAATACTGTATACAATTTGGGAAACTATCCCAGATATAAATACTGTCTCGATATTTAATTCTACAGGCTCTAAATACTGTCTCCATACTGGGAATCTCTCCTGAATCTAAATACTGTCTCGATATTTAATTCTACAGACTCTAAATACTGTCTACAATTTGGGAAACTCTCCCAAATCGAAATACTGTCTCGATATTTAATTCTACAGGCTCTAAATACTGTCTCCATACTGGAAAACGCTCCTGAATCTAAATACTGTCTTCATAAATAATTCTACAGGCTCTAAATAATGTCTCCATACTGGAAAACTCTCCTGAATCTAAATACTGCCTCAATATTTAATTCTACAGACTCTAAATACTGTCTCCATACTAGGAAACTCTCCAAAATACAAATACTGTTTCAATATTTATTTCTACAGGCTCTAAATACTCTTTATACTAGGAAATGCTCCTGAATCTAAATACTGTCTCCACATTTAACTCTACAGTCTCCAAATACTTTCTCCATACTGGGAAACTCTCCTGAATCTAAATACTGTCTCAATATTTAATTCTACAGACTCTAAATACTGTCTCCATACTGGCAAACTCCCCTGAATCTAAATACTGTCTCGATATATAATTCTACAGACTCTAAATACTGTCTACAATTTGTTAAACTCTCCTAAACATAAATACTGTCTCGATATTTAATTCTACAGCCTCTAAATACTGTATCCATACTGGTAATCTCTCCTGAATCTAAATACTGTCTCGATATACAATTCTAAGACTCTAAATACTATCTCCATACTGGGAAACTCTCCTGAATCTAAATACTGTCTCGATATTTAATTCTACAGGCTCTAAATACTGTCTCCATACTGATAAACTCTCCTGAATCTAAATACTGTCTTGATATTTAAATGTACAGACTCTCAATACTCACTCCATACTGGGAAATTCTCCTGAATCTAAATACTATCTCAATATTTAATTCAAGAGACCCTAAATACTGTTTCCATACTGGGAAACTCTCCATAATACAAATACTGTCTCAATATTCATTTCTACAGGATCTAAATACTCTGTTTATACTAGGAAATGCTCCTAAATCTAAATACTGTCTCCATATTTAACTCTACAGACTCTAAATACTTTCTCCATACTGGTAAACTCTCCTGAATCTAAATACTGTCTCGATATTTAATTCTACAGACTCTAAATACTGTCTCCATACTGGGAATCTCTCCTGAATCTAAATACCGTCGCAATATTTAATTCTACAGACTCAAAATTAAGTCTCCATACTGGTAAACTCCGCTGACTCTAAACACTGTCTCGATATTTAATTCTACAGTCTCTAAATACTGTCAACAATTTGGGAAACTCTCCCAAATATAAATACTGTCTCGATATTTAATTCTACAAGCTCTAAATACTGCTTCCATACTAGGAAAATCTCCTGAATCTAAATACTGTCTCGATATTTAATTCTACAGGCTCTAAATATTGTCTCCATACTAGCAAACTCTCCTGAATCTAAATACTGTCTCGATATTTAATTCTACAGACTCTAAATACTGTCTCCATACTAGGAAACTCTCCTGAATCTAAATACAGTCTCGATATTTAATTCTACAGACTCTAAATACTGTCTTAATACTGGGAAACTCTCTTGAATCTAAATACTGTCTCGATATTTAATTCTACAGACTCTAAATACTGTATACAATTTGGGAAACTATCCCAGATATAAATACTGTCTCGATATTTAATTCTACAGGCTCTAAATACTGTCTCCATACTGGTAATCTCTCCTGAATCTAAATACTATCTCGATATACAATTCTAAGACTATAAATACTGTCTACAATTTGGGAAACTCTCCCAAATCGAAATACTATCTCGATATTTAATTCTAAAGACTCTAAATACTGTCTCCATACTAGGAAACTCGCCTGAATCTAAATACTGTCTTGATATTTAATTCTACAGGCTCTGAATATTGCCTTCATACAGGGAAACTGCCCCAAATGTTAATACTGTCTCGATATTTAATTCCAAAAACTCTAAATACTGTCCACATACCGGGAAACACTCCTGGATCTTAATACTGTCTTGATATTGAATTCCACAGACTCTAAATACTGTCTCCATACTGGAAAACGCTCCTGAATCTAAATACTGTCTCGATATTTAATTTTACAGACTCTAAATACTGTCTCCATACTGGAAAACTTTCCTGAATCTAAATACTGTCTCAATATTTAATTCTACAGACTTTAAATACATTCTCCATACTGGAAAACTCCCCTGAATGTAAATACTGTCTCGACATTTAATTCTACAGGCTCCAAATACTGTCTCCGTACTGGTAAACTCTCCTGAATCTAAATACTGTCTTGATATATTATTGTACAGACACTCAATACTCCATCCATACTGGGAAATTCTCCTGAATCTAAATACTGTCTCGATATTTAATTCTACAGTCTCTAAATACTGTTTCCATACTGGGAAACTCTCTTGAATCTAAATACTGTCTCAATATTTAATTCTACAGACTCTAAATACTGTCTCCATACTGCAAAACTCCCCTGAATCTAAATACTGTCTCGATATTTAATTCTACAGCCTCTCAATACCGTATCCATACTGGTAATCTCTCCTGAATCTAAATACTGTCTCGATATACAATTCTAAGACTCTAAATACTGTCTCCGTACTGGGAAACTCTCCTGAATCTAAATACTGTCTCGATATTTAATTCTATTGGCTCTGAATACTGTCTTCATACTGGTAAACTCCCTTGAATCTAAATACTGTCTCGATATTTAATTGTACAGACTCTCAATACTCCCTCAATACTGGGAAATTCTCCTGAATCTAAATACTGTCTCGAAATTTAATTCTACAGACTCTAAATACTGTCTCCATACTGGAAAACACTCCTGAATCTAAATACGGTCTCGATATTTAATTCTACAGACTCTAAATACTGTCTCCATACTGGTAAACTCTCCTGAATCTAAATACTGTCTCGATATAAAATTCTACAGACTCTAAATTCTGTCTACAATTTGGGAAACTCTCCCAAATCAAAATACTGTCCCGATATTTAATTCTACAGACTCTACACACTGTCTCCATACTAGGAAACTCACATGAATCTAAATACTGTCTTGATATTTAATTCTACAGGCTTTGAATATTGCCTTCATACAGGGAAACTGCCCCAAATCTAAATACTGTCTTGATATTTAATTCCACAGACTCTAAATACTGTCCACATACTGGGAAACTCTCCTGAATCTAAATACTGTCTCGATATTTAATTCTACAGGCTCTAAATACTGCCTCCATACTAGGAATCTCTCCTGAATCTAAATACTGTCTCGATATTTAATTCTACAGGCTCTAAATATTGTCTCCATACTGGTAAACTCACTTGAATCTAAATACTGTATTGATATTTATTTGTACAGACATTCAATACTCCATCCACACTTGGAAATTCTCCTGAATCTAAATACTGTCTCGATATTTAATTCTACAGACTCGAAATACTGTCTCCATACTGGGAAACTCTCCTGAATCTAAATACTCTCTCGATATATAATTCTACAGGCTCTAAATACTGTCTCCATACTGGAAATCTCTCCTGAATCTAAATACTGTCCCAATATTTAATTCTACGGGCTTTAAATACTGTCTCCATACTGGTAAACTCCCTTGAATCTAAATACTGTCTCAATATATAATTGTACAGACTCTAAATACTCCCTCAATACTGGGAAATTCTCCTGAATCTAAATACTGTCTTCATATTTAATTCTACAGACTCTAAATCCTGTCTCCATACTGGGAATCTAAATACTGTCTTCATATTTAATTCTACAGACTCAAAATACTGTCTCCATACTGGGAAACTCTCCTGAATCTAAATACTGTCTCGATATTTAATTCTACAGACTCTAAATACTGTCTCCATACTGGAAAACTCCCCTGAATCTAAATACTGTCTCGATATTCAATTCTACAGACTTTAAATACTCTCTTCAATTTGGGAAACTCTCCCAAATCGAAATACTGTCTCCATATTTAATTCTACAGACTTTAAATACTATCTCCATATATACTGGTAAACTCTCCTGAATCTAAATACTCTCTCGATATTTAATTCTACAGACTCTAAATACTGTCTCCATACTGGAAAACTCCCCTGAATCTAAATACTGTCTCGATATTTAATTCTACAGACTTTAAATACTATCTCCATATATACTGGTAAACTCTCCTGAATCTAAATACTCTCTCGATATTTAATTCTACAGACTCTAAATACTGTCTCCATACTGGTAAACTCTCCTGAATCTAAATACTGTCTCGATATATAATTCTACAGACTCTAAATTCTGTCTACAATTTGGGAAACTCTCCCAAATCAAAATACTGTCCCGATATTTAATTCTACAGACTCTACACACTGTCTCCATACTAGGAAACTCGCATGAATCTAAATACTGTCTTGATATTTAATTCTACAGGCTTTGAATATTGCCTTCATACAGGGAAACTGCCCCAAATCTAAATACTGTCTTGATATTTAATTCCACAGACAATAAATACTGTCCACATACTGGGAAACTCTCCTGAATCTAAATACTGTCTCGATATTTAATTCTACAGGCTCTAAATACTGCCTCCATACTAGGAATCTCTCCTGAATCTAAATACTGTCTCGATATTTAATTCTACAGGCTCTAAATATTGTCTCCATACTGGTAAACTCACTTGAATCTAAATACTGTATTGATATTTATTTGTACAGACATTCAATACTCCATCCACACTGGGAAATTCTCCTGAATCTAAATACTGTCTCGATATTTAATTCTACAGACTCGAAATACTGTCTCCATACTGGGAAACTCTCCTGAATCTAAATACTCTCTCGATATATAATTCTACAGGCTCTAAATACTGTCTCCATACTGGAAATCTCTCCTGAATCTAAATACTGTCCCAATATTTAATTCTACGGGCTTTAAATACTGTCTCCATACTGGTAAACTCCCTTGAATCTAAATACTGTCTCAATATATAATTGTACAGACTCTAAATACTCCCTCAATACTGGGAAATTCTCCTGAATCTAAATACTGTCTTCATATTTAATTCTACAGACTCTAAATCCTGTCTCCATACTGGGAATCTAAATACTGTCTTCATATTTAATTCTACAGACTCAAAATACTGTCTCCATACTGGGAAACTCTCCTGAATCTAAATACTGTCTCGATATTTAATTCTACAGACTCTAAATACTGTCTCCATACTGGAAAACTCCCCTGAATCTAAATACTGTCTCGATATTTAATTCTACAGACTTTAAATACTCTCTTCAATTTGGGAAACTCTCCCAAATCGAAATACTGTCTCCATATTTAATTCTACAGACTTTAAATACTATCTCCATATATACTGGTAAACTCTCCTGTATCTAAATACTCTCTCGAAATATAATTCTACAGACTCTAAATACTGTCTCAATACTGGGAAACTCTCCCTAATCAAAATACTGTCTTGATATTTAATTCTACAGGCTCTAAATATTGCCTTCATACAGGGAAACTGCCCCAAATCTAAATACTGTCTCGATATTTAATTCTACAGACTCTAAATACTGTCTCCATACTGGTAAACTCTCCTAAATCTAAATACTGTCTAAATATTTAATTCTACAGACTCCAAATACTGTCTCCATACTGGTAAACTTTCATGAATCTAAAAACTGTCTCAATATTTAATTCTACAGACTCTAAATACTGTCTCCATACTGGGAAACTCTCCTGATTCTAAATACTGTCTCAATATTTAATTCTACAGACTCTAAATACTGTCTCCATACTAGGAAACTCGCCTGAATCTAAATACTGTCTCAATATTTAATTCTACAGGCTCTAAATACTGTTTCCATACTGGTAAACTCCCCTGGCTCTAAATACTGTCTCGATATTTAATTCTACAGACTCTAAATACTGTCTACAATTTGGGAAACTCTCCCAGATATAAATACTGTCTCGATATTTAATTCTACAATCTCTAAATACTGTCTCCATACTGGGAATCTCTTCTGAATCTAAATACTGTCTCGATATTTAATTCTAAAGACTCTAAATAATGTCTCCATACTAGGAAACTCGCCTGAATCTAAATACTATTTTGAAATTTAATTATACATGCTCTTAATATAGTCTTCATACAGGAAAACTGCCCTGAATCTAAATACTGTCTCGATATTTTATTCGACAGACTCTAAATTCTGTCTCCATACTGGGAAACTCTCCTGAATCTAAATACTGTCTCGATATTTCATTCGACAGGCTCTTAATACTGTCTCCATACTGGAAAACTTTCCTGAATCTAAATACTGTCTCGATATTTAATTCTACAGACTCTAAATACTGTCTCCTTACTGGGAAACTCTCCGAATCTAAATACTGTCTCGATATTTAATTCTACAGGCTCTAAATACTGTCTCCATAGTGGTAAACTCCCCTGGCTCTAAATACTGTCTCGATATTTAATTCTACAAACTCTAAATACTGTCTACAATTTGGGAAACTATCCCAGATATAAATACTGTCTCGATATTTAATTCTACAGGCTCTAAATACTGTCTCCATACTGGGAATCTCTTCTGAATCTAAATACTGTCTCGATATTTAATTCTACAGGCTCTAAATACTGTCTCCATACTGGAAAACACTCCTGAATCTAAATACTGTCTTCATAATTAATTCTACAGACTCTAAATACTATCTCCATACTGGAAAACTCTCCTTAATCTAAATACTGCCTCAATATCTAATTCTACAGACTCTAAATACTGTCTCCATACTGGGAAACTCTCAAGAATACAAATACCTTCTCAATATTTATTTCTACAGGCTCTAAATACTCTTTTTATACTAGGAAACGCTCCTGAATCTATATACTGTCTCGATATTTAACTCTACAGTCTCTAAATACTGTTTCCATACTGGTAAACTCCCCTGACTCTAAATATTGTCTCGAAATTTAATTCTACAGGCTCTAAATACTGCCTCCACACTAGGAAAATCTCCTGAATCTAAATGCTGTCTTAATATTTTATTCTACACATTCTAAAAACTGTCATCATGAAGGGAAACTACCCTGAATCTAAATAATGTCTCGATATTTAATTCTACAGGCTCTAAATACTGCCTCCATACTAGGAATCTCTCCTGAATCTAAATACTGTCTCGATATTTAATTCTACAAGATCAAAATACTGTTTCCATACTGGGAAACTCCCCTGAATCTAAATACTGTCTCACTATTTAATTCTACAGGCTCTAAATACTGTCTCCATACTGGTAAACTCACTTGAATCTAAATACTGTATTGATATTTATTAGTACAGACATTCAATACTCCATCCACACTGGTAAACTCTCCTGAATCTAAATACTCTCTCGATATATAATTCTACAGACTCTAAATACTGTCTACAATTTGGGAAACTCTCCCTAATCAAAATACTGTCTTGATATTTAATTCTACAGGCTCTAAATATTGCCTTCATACAGGGAAACTGCCCCAAATCTAAATACTGTCTCGATATTTAATTCTACAGACTCTAAATACTGTCCCCATACCGGGAAACACTCCTGAATCTTAATACTGTCTTGATATTTAATTCTACAGACTCTAAATACTGCCTCCATACTGGGAAACTCTCCTAAATCTAAATACTGTCTTAATATTTAATTCTACAGACTCCAAATACTGTCTCCATACTGGTAAATTTTCATGAATCTAAAAACTGTCTCAATATTTAATTCTACAGACTCTAAATACTGTCTCCATACTGGGAAACTCTCCTGATTCTAAATACTGTTTCAATATTTAATTCTACAGACTCTAAATACTGTCTCCATGCTGGAAAACTTTCCTGAATCTAAATACTGTCTCAATATTTAATTCTACAGGCTCTAAATACTGTTTCCATACTGGTAAACTCCCCTGGCTCTAAATACTGTCTCGATATTTAATTCTACAGACTCTAAATACTGTCTACAATTTGGGAAACTCTCCCAGATATAAATACTGTCTCGATATTTAATTCTACAATCTCTAAATACTGTCTCCATACTGGGAATCTCTCCTGAATCTAAATACTGTCTCGATATTTAATTCTAAAGACTCTAAATAATGTCTCCATACTAGGAAACTCGCCTGAATCTAAATACTATTTTGAAATTTAATTATACATGCTCTTAATATAGTCTTCATACAGGAAAACTGCCCTGAATCTAAATACTGTCTCGATATTTTATTCGACAGACTCTAAATTCTGTCTCCATACTGGGAAAATCTCCTGAATCTAAATACTGTCTCGATATTTCATTCGACAGGCTCTTAATACTGTCTCCATACTAGAAAACTCTCTTGAATCTAAATACTGTCTCGATATTAAATTCTACACACTCTAAATATTGTCTCCATACTAGAAAACTCTCCTGAATCTAAATACTGTCTCCATATTTGATTCTACAGGCTCTAAATACTGTCTCCATACCAGGAAGCTCTCCTGAATCTAAATATCGTTGCAATATTTAATTCTACAGACTCTAAATACTATCTCCATACTGGTAAACTCTCCAAAATCTAAATACTGTCTTGATATTTAATCCTATAGACTCTAAATGCTGTCTCCATACTAGGAAATTCTCCGGAATCAAAGTACTGTCTCCATATTTAATTGCACAGACTCTGAATACTCTCTTCATACTGGGAAACTCTCCTGAATCTAAATACTGTCTCGATATTTAATTCTACAGACTCTAAATACTGTCTCCATACCGGGAAATTCTACTGAATCTAAATACTGTCTCCAGATTTAATTCTACAGACTCTAAATACTGTCTCCATCCTAGGAAACTCTACTGAATCTAACTACTGTCCCCATATTTAATTCTACAGGCTCTAAATACTGTTTCCATACTGGTAAACTCCCCTGGCTCTAAATACTGTCTCGATATTTAATTCTACAGACTCTAAATACTGTCTACAATTTGGGAAACTCTCCCAGATATAAATACTGTCTCGATATTTAATTCTACAATCTCTAAATACTGTCTCCATACTGGGAATCTCTCCTGAATCTAAATACTGTCTCGATATTTAATTCTAAAGACTCTAAATAATGTCTCCATACTAGGAAACTCGCCTGAATCTAAATACTATTTTGAAATTTAATTATACATGCTCTTAATATAGTCTTCATACAGGAAAACTGCCCTGAATCTAAATACTGTCTCGATATTTTATTCGACAGACTCTAAATTCTGTCTCCATACTGGGAAACTCTCCTGAATCTAAATACTGTCTCGATATTTCATTCGACAGGCTCTTAATACTGTCTCCATACTGGAAAACTTTCCTGAATCTAAATACTGTCTCGATATTTAATTCTACAGACTCTAAATACTGTCTCCTTACTGGGAAACTCTCCGAATCTAAATACTGTCTCGATATTTAATTCTACAGGCTCTAAATACTGTCTCCATACTGGTAAACTACCCTGAATCTAAATATTGTCTCGATATTTAATTCTACAGACTCTAAATACTGTCTACAATTTGGGAAACTATCCCAGATATAAATACTGTCTCGATATTTAATTCTACAGGCTCTAAATACTGTCTCCATACTGGGAATCTCTTCTGAATCTAAATACTGTCTCGATATTTAATTCTACAGGCTCTAAATACTGTCTCCATACTGGAAAACACTCCTGAATCTAAATACTGTCTTCATAATTAATTCTACAGACTCTAAATACTATCTCCATACTGGAAAACTCTCCTTAATCTAAATACTGCCTCAATATCTAATTCTACAGACTCTAAATACTGTCTCCATACTGGGAAACTCTCAAGAATACAAATACCTTCTCAATATTTATTTCTACAGGCTCTAAATACTCTTTTTATACTAGGAAACGCTCCTGAATCTATATACTGTCTCGATATTTAACTCTACAGTCTCTAAATACTGTTTCCATACTGGTAAACTCCCCTGACTCTAAATATTGTCTCGAAATTTAATTCTACAGGCTCTAAATACTGCCTCCACACTAGGAAAATCTCCTGAATCTAAATGCTGTCTTAATATTTTATTCTACACATTCTAAAAACTGTCATCATGAAGGGAAACTACCCTGAATCTAAATAATGTCTCGATATTTAATTCTACAGGCTCTAAATACTGCCTCCATACTAGGAATCTCTCCTGAATCTAAATACTGTCTCGATATTTAATTCTACAAGATCAAAATACTGTTTCCATACTGGGAAACTCCCCTGAATCTAAATACTGTCTCACTATTTAATTCTACAGGCTCTAAATACTGTCTCCATACTGGTAAACTCACTTGAATCTAAATACTGTATTGATATTTATTAGTACAGACATTCAATACTCCATCCACACTGGTAAACTCTCCTGAATCTAAATACTCTCTCGATATATAATTCT
The DNA here is from genome assembly GCF_033153115.1 of Saccostrea echinata. NCBI lineage: Eukaryota > Metazoa > Mollusca > Bivalvia > Ostreida > Ostreidae > Saccostrea > Saccostrea echinata. Next base: position 319,946 of record NW_026889809.1, read on the forward strand.
ACAGACTCTAAATACTGTCTACAATTTGGGAAACTCTCCCTAATCAAAATACTGTCTTGATATTTAATTCTACAGGCTCTAAATATTGCCTTCATACAGGGAAACTGCCCCAAATCAAAATACTGTCTCGATATTTAATTCTACAGACTCTAAATACTGTCCCCATACCGGGAAACACTCCTGAATCTTAATACTGTCTTGATATTTAATTCTACAGACTCTAAATACTGCCTCCATACTGGGAAACTCTCCTAAATCTAAATACTGTCTTAATATTTAATTCTACAGACTCCAAATACTGTCTCCATACTGGTAAATTTTCATGAATCTAAAAACTATCTCAATATTTAATTCTACAGACTCTAAATACTGTCTCCATACTGGGAAACTCTCCTGATTCTAAATACTGTTTCAATATTTAATTCTACAGACTCTAAATACTGTCTCCATGCTGGAAAACTTTCCTGAATCTAAATACTGTCTCAATATTTAATTCTACAGGCTCTAAATACTGTTTCCATACTGGTAAACTCCCCTGGCTCTAAATACTGTCTCGATATTTAATTCTACAGACTCTAAATACTGTCTACAATTTGGGAAACTCTCCCAGATATAAATACTGTCTCGATATTTAATTCTACAGTCTCTAAATACTGTCTCCATACTGGGAATCTCTCCTGAATCTAAATACTGTCTCGATATTTAATTCTAAAGACTCTAAATAATGTCTCCATACTAGGAAACTCGCCTGAATCTAAATACTATTTTGAAATTTAATTATACATGCTCTTAATATAGTCTTCATACAGGAAAACTGCCCTGAATCTAAATACTGTCTCGATATTTCATTCGACAGGCTCTTAATACTGTCTCCATACTAGAAAACTCTCTTGAATCTAAATACTGTCTCGATATTAAATTCTACACACTCTAAATATTGTCTCCATACTAGAAAACTCTCCTGAATCTAAATACTGTCTCCATATTTGATTCTACAGGCTCTAAATACTGTCTCCATACCAGGAAGCTCTCCTGAATCTAAATATCGTTGCAATATTTAATTCTACAGACTCTAAATACTATCTCCATACTGGTAAACTCTCCAAAATCTAAATACTGTCTTGATATTTAATCCTATAGACTCTAAATGCTGTCTCCATACTAGGAAATTCTCCGGAATCAAAGTACTGTCTCCATATTTAATTGCACAGACTCTGAATACTCTCTTCATACTGGGAAACTCTCCTGAATCTAAATACTGTCTCGATATTTAATTCTACAGACTCTAAATACTGTCTCCATACCGGGAAATTCTACTGAATCTAAATACTGTCTCCAGATTTAATTCTACAGACTCTAAATACTGTCTCCATCCTAGGAAACTATACTGAATCTAACTACTGTCCCCATATTTAATTCTACAGGCTCTAAATACTGTCTCCATACTGGTAAACTACCCTGAATCTAAATATTGTCTCGATATTTAATTCTACAGACTCTAAATACTGTCTACAATTTGGGAAACTCTCCCAAAATCTAAATACTCTCTCCATATTTAATTCTACGGACTTGAAATACTGTCTCCATACTGCAAAACTCTCATGAATCTAAATAATCTTCCGATATTTAATTCTACAGGCTCTAAATACTGTCTCCATACTGGTAAACTCCCCTGAATCTAAATACCGTCTCGATATTTAATTGCACAGACTCTCAATACTCTCTCCATACTGGGAAACTCTCCTGAATCTAAATATTGTCTCAATATTTAATTCTACAGACTATAATTACTGTGTCCATACTGGGAAACTCTCTAGAATACTAATACTGTCTCGATTTCTATTTCTACAGGCTCTAAATACTCTGTTCATAATAGGAAACGCTCCTGAATCTAAATACTGTCTCAATATTTAACTCTACAGACTCTAAATACGTTCTCCATACTGGTAAACTTTCTTGAATCTAAATACTGTCTTCATATTTAATTCTACAGACTCTAAATACTGTCTCCATACTGGGAAACTCTCCTGTAACTAAATACTGTCTCGATTTTTTATTCTACAGACAAGAAATACTCTCCATACTGGGAAACTCTCCTGAATCTAAATACTATCTTGATATTTAATTCTACATACTCTAAATACTGTCTCGATATTTAATTCTACAGACTCTTAATACTCTCTCCATACTGGGAAACTCTCCTGAATCGAAATACTGTCTCAAGATTTAACTCTTTAAACTCTAAATACTGACTCCATACTAGGAAACTCGCCAGAATCTAAATACTGTCTCAATATTTAATTCTACAGACTCTAATTACTGTCTCCATACTGGAAAACTCTCCGAATCTAAATACTTTCTCCATATTTAACTCTAAAGACTCTAAATACTGTCTCCATACTGGTAAACTCTCCTGAATCTAAATACTGTCTCGATATTTAATTCTACAGACTCTAATTACTGTCTCCATACTGGCAAACTCTCCTGAATCTTGAATACTGTCTCAATATTTAATTCTAAAGACTCTAAATAACGTCTCCATACTAGGAAACTCGCCTGAATCTAAATACTATTTTGATATTTAATTATACATGCTCTAAATATTGTCTTCATACAGGAAAACTGCCCGGAATCTAAATACTGTCTCGATATTTTATTCGACAGACTCTAAATTCTGTCTCAATACTGGGAAACTCTCTTGAATCTAAATACTGTCTCGATTTTCATTCGACAGGCTCTAAATACTGTCTCCATACTAGAAAACTCTCCTGAATCTAAATACTGTCTTGATATTTAATTCTACACACTCTAAATACTGCCTCCATACTAGAAAACTCTCCTGAATCTAAATACTGTCTTGACATTTAATTCTACAGACTCTAAATACTATCTCCATACTGGAAAACTCCCCTGAATCTAAATACTGTCTCGATATTTAATTCTAGAGACTCTAAATAATGTCTACAATTTGGGAAACTCTCCCAAATCGAAATACCGTCTCGATATTAAATTCTACAGACTCTAAATACTGTCTCCATACTAGGAAACTCTCCTGAATCTAAACACTATATCGATATTTAATTCTACAGACTCTAAATACTGTCTCCATACTGGGAAACTCTCCTGAATCTAAATACTGTCTCCATATTTAATTCTACAGATTCTAAATACTGCTTACAATTTGGGAGACTCTCCTAAATATAAATTCTGTCTCGATATTTAATTCTACAGACTCTAAATAATGTCTCCATACTGGGGATCTCTCCTGAATCTAAATACTATCTCAATATTTACTTCTACAGACTCTAAATACTGTCTCCATACTGGGAAAGGCTCCTGAATCTAAATACTGTCTCGATATTTAACTCTAAAGACTCTAAATACTGTCTCCATACTGGTAAACTCTCCTGAATCTAAATACTGTCTCGATATTTAATTCTACAGACTCTAATGACTGTCTCCATACTGGCAAACTCTCCTGAATCTTAAATACTGTCTCAATAGTTAATTCTACAGACTCTAATTACTGTCTCTATACTGGCAAACTCTCCTGAATCTAAATACTGTCTCCATATTTAACTCAGAAGACTCTAAATACTGTCTCCATACTGGTAAGCTCTCCTGAATCTAAATACTGTCTCGATATTTAATTCTACAGACTATAATTACTGTGTCCATACTGGGAAACTCTCCTGAATCTAAATACTGTCTCGATATTTAATTCTACAGGCTCTAAATATTGTTTCCATACTAGGAAACTCTCCTGAATCAAAATACTGTCTCGATATTTAATTCTACGAACCCTAAATGCTCTCACAATACTGAGAAACTTTCTTGAATATAATCACTGTCTCGATATTTAATTCTACAGACTCTAAATACTCTCACCATATTGGGAAACTCTCTGAATATAAATACTGTCTCTATTTTAATTCTACAGAGTGACTCTAAATACTGTCTCCATTCTATGAAACTCTCCTGAATCTAAATACTGTCTTGTAATTTAATTCTACAGACTCTAAATACTGTCTCCATACTGGAATACTCTCCTGAATCTAAATACTGTCTCGATATTTAATTTTACAGGCTCTAAATACTTTTTACATGCAGGGAAACTATCCTGAATCTAAATACTATCTTGATATTTAATTCTACAGACCTTAAATACTGTCTCCATTCTAGGAAATTCTCCAGAATCTAAATACTGTCTCAATACCTAATTCTAGAGACTCTAAATACTGTCACCATACTGGGAAACTCTTCTGACTCTAAATACTGTCTCAATATTTAATTCTACAGGCTCTAAATACCCTGTTCATACTAGGAAGCGCTTCAGAATCTAAATACTGTCTCGATACTTAATTCTACAGACTCTAAATACTGTCTCCATACTGGGAAACTCTCTTGAATCTAAATACTGTCTCAATATTTAATTCTACAGGCTCTAGATACTGTCTCCATACTAGGAAACTCTCCTGAATCTATATACTGTCTCGATATTTAATTCTACAGACTCTAAATACTGTCTCCATACTGTAAAACTCTCTTGAATCTAAATACTCTCTCAATATTTGATTCTACAGACTCTAAATACTGTCTCCATACTGGGAAACGTGCCTGAATCTAAATACTGTCTCGATATTTAATTCTACAGGCTCGAAATACTGTCTCCATACTGGAAACTCTCCTGAATCTATATACTGTCTCGATATTTAATTCTATAGGCTGTAAATACTGTCTCCATACTGGGAAACTCCAATGAATCTAAATACTGTGTCGATATTTAATTCTACAGGCTCTAAATACTGTCTCCATACTGGGAAACTCTCCTGAATCTATATACTGTCTCGATATTTAATTCTACAGGCTCTCAATACTCTTTCCATACTGGGAAACTCTGCTGAATCTAAATTCTGTCTCGATATTTAATTCTACAGACTCTAAATACTGTCTCCATGCAGGGAAACTCTCCTGAATCTTAATACTGTATTGATATTTAATTCTACAGACTCTAAATACTGTCTCCATACTGGGAAACTCTCTTGAATCTAAATACTGTCTCAATATTTAATTCTACAGGCTCTAGATACTGTCTCCATACTAGGAAACTCTCCTGAATCTAAATACTGTCTCCATACTGGAAAACTCTTCTGAATCTAAATACTCTCTCAATATTTGATTCTACAGGCTCGAAATACTGTCTCCATACTGGAAACTCTCCTGAATCTAAATACTGTCTCGATATTTAATTCTACAGACTCTAAATACTTTCTCAGACAGTAATTTACAGACTCGAATTACTGCCTCCATACTAGGAATATCTCCTGAATCTAACCTGTCCCTTTTTATAAGATTCTTTAAGTCCACTTAACACCTTTTCTTGCACCTGGGACACATCATTTTCAGGGTTTAAGACAAAGATTCTGCAATACCTTGCTTCTTCTTGGATCACATTTGCAAAAACAGGAATTATTGATACACACCTTTGATGTTTTTTGTTTTCTTGTTGTTTTTTTTTTGTTTTTGTTTTTTTTTTTTTGTTTTGTTTTGTTTTTTTTTTTTTTTTTTTTTTTTGTTTTTTGTTTTTTTTTTTGTTTTTTTTTTTGTTTTTTGTTTTTTTTTGTTTTTTTTTTTTTGCATGTGAAAAAACATAAGTAATCAAAGATTACATAGCTCACCTCAACAAAAGTTATAGTTAAGTAATGCAGTCACGTAAAAAGGAAATGGAACAAATTGCATAGATCATCCATGCAACTCCCAATGATCACACTACGTAGAAAACATAACACATATAAATGTTCCGCACCAAAACTTATACGCGATATGCTAATGTCGATGTCGCAAGTATTACATTAGTCACATACTTAACGCATATAAACACTCCACTCCAAAACTTTAATTCTATACGCTGATGTAGATGTCACAAGTATAGCATAAGTCACATATTTAACACATGTAAACGCTCCAAAACTTTGTTGAGGTGAGCTCAAAGAAACCCACCACCACTCATGCATAAATACTGACAATGACCAGACGACAAGAAACCACTTACTTCAGACTCTACTTTGGACTGAGGCACTGAGGCAAGGCATATCTTGTGGCAGACGGAGTTTTGTGTGCAGATAAGACTTTCAAACAATAAACTTTGAAAATATAGAGCAAATAAACATGTTAATTTGAATACTGAAAATTTCAATAATGAATAAACAATGTTTTATCACCAGTGCATCATCATTTGTATCAAAGAATTACTAAATTAAGCCAAAATTCTAACATTTGCAAAATGTAGCAAAATTAATATTGAAACCAGATATATAAAAAAACCAAAGTATTAATTTACTACCAAGCCAAATGATAAAAATGAATTTAGAATTTATAAAAAAGTCATAACAGAAAATAAGCAAAATATGCAAAAGGTTACTGCTTTGACAGACAAACAAAAAACACAAAACTCCCTAAAAACTCAGAACCAAAATATCAAATGCATCATGGACATCAATGAACAGGTGAGGGGGGGGGGGGGAGAAAAACCATTAACAATGAAGACATGTTAAAGAGGATAAAGGAAAATGGGAAATAATTATGAGAAAAACATTTTAGAGGGGAGGGAGGAAAATAGGAAATAAGCAAGGCAGATTACTGTTGAGGAACAACATGTTATAAGGGAGGGAGGAAAATGGGAAATAAACAAGACAGGTAAATAATGAGGAAAAACATGTTATAAGGGAGGAAGGAAAATGGGACATAAACAAGAGAAGTTAATAATGAGGAAAAACGTTATAAGGGAAGGAGGAAAATAGGAAATAAACAAGACAGGTAAATAATGAGGAAAACGTGCTATAAGGGAAGGAGGAAAATGGGAAATAAACAAGAGAGGTTAATAATGAGGAAAAACATGTTATAAGGGAAGAAAGAAAATGGGAAATAATCAAGACATGTTAATAATGAGGAAAAATATGTTATAAGGGAGGGAGGGAAATGGGAAATAAACAAGAGAGGTTAATAATCAGGAAAACATGTCAGAAGAGAGGGAGGGAAATAGGAAATAAGCAAGGCAGGTAAATACTGACAAAAACATGTTTTAAGGGAGGGAGGAAAATAGGAAATACAGACAGAATATTGATGAGAAAAACATGCTAAGGGAGGGAGGAAAATAGGAATAGACCTGTTAATAAGGAAATATGAAATGTTAAATTTATGATCCCTACGTCTAAATACCGGTGTGTGAAAAAATATTTAGACACAGGGTTCATAAGTTACAGAGAAGGAAGACGGGTGAATGAAAAATATGTTAAAAAGGTAGAACATGTTAGTAATCAGATAGGAAATAGTTAATAATGGAGGGGGGGTTAACTGAAAATGAGAGACCTGTTAATAGGAAGTATGAAATGTTAAACTCATGAACCCTACGTCTAAATACCGGTGTGTGAAAAAATATTTAGACACAGGGTTCATAAGTTACAGAGAAGGAAGACGGGTGAATGAAAAATATGTTAAAAAGGTAGAACATGTTAGTAAGCAGATAGGAAATGGTTAATAATGGAGGGGGGGGGGTTAACTGAAAATGAGAGACCTGTTAATAGGAAGTATGAAATGTTAAACTCATGAACCCTACATCTAAATACCGGTGTGTGAAAAAATATTTAGACACAGGGTTCATAAGTTACAGAGAAGGAAGACGGGTGAATGAAAAATATGTTAAAAAGGTAGAACATGTTAGTAAGCAGATAGGAAATGGTTAATAATGGAGGGGGGGGGGGTTAACTGAAAATGAGAGACCTGTTAATAGGAAGTATGAAATGTTAAACTCATGAACCCTACGTCTAAATACCGGTGTGTGAAAAAATATTTAGACACAGGGTTCTTAAGTTACAGAGAAGGAAGACAGGTGAATGAAAAATATGTTAAAAAGGTAGAACATGTTAGTAAGCAGATAGGAAATGGTTAATAATGGAGAGGGGGGGGGTTAACTGAAAATGAGAGACCTGTTAATAGGAAGTATGAAATGTTAAACTCATGAACCCTACGTCTAAATACCGGTGTGTGAAAAAATATTTAGACACAGGGTTCATAAGTTACAGAGAAGGAAGTCGGGTGAATGAAAAATATGTTAAAAAGGTAGAACATGTTAGTAATCAGATAGGAAATGGTTAATAATGGAGGGGGGGGGGGTTTAACTGAAAATGAGAGACCTGTTAATAGGAAGTATGAAATGTTAAACTCATGAACCCTACGTCTAAATACCGGTGTGTGAAAAAATATTTAGACACAGGGTTCATAAGTTACAGAGAAGGAAGACGGGTGAATGAAAAATATGTTAAAAAGGTAGAACATGTTAGTAAGCAGATAGGAAATGGTTAATAATAAACACATGTTAATGAGCAGAGAGAATGGGAAAGAAGCAAGACAGGTTAATAATGAACAGACATGTTAGAAAGGAGGAATAGAGGGAAAAGGGACACCACTCACCATCATCATGATGCCTCCCATCTCCTACTTTCCCACTGGTGGTGGCTTATCCTGGGGAATCACTTCCAGGGAAGGCGAGCATCGAGATGGAAGCCAGGAAGGATGACCTCCAAGAGACTGAGAAGATGGCAATGCCATCTCCCAAGCATGTGCAAAAGCATGATCTCTCTGAGAAGGAGCTATCACAGACTGAGTGGATAGCACTGCCATCCCTTCAGTTTGTTCAAGCTTCATCTCAGGAAGATCAAACACAGGCTTGAGAGCTGGCACTGCAATCTCCTCAGGCTGTTCAAGGTCTTCCAAAGGATTAGCTATCACAGACTGAGTAGATGGCAGTGCCATCTCTTCAGTTTGTTCTAGCTCCTCCTCAGGAAGATCAAGCACAGGCTGGAGAGGTGGCAGTGCCATCTCCTCAGGCTGTTGGAGAGCATCTCCAGCCCCCACCCTCTGCTGCCTGATGGACTTCCGCACCTAGAAGGGAAAAAAAAGTGTCAGAAAGGGGTCAGAATATTAAATCTCAAACTATACAGAACCTCCAGTTCCATAGCGTTCATTAAGAAAACAAGAGGCCCAAGGGCCTTGAATCACTCTTGTGATAAATTGTACAACCTATCACTTCTTTTTAAAGCCTTTAAATATCCTGTATATTTAGATAAAGCCTTGAAATTCCAAAAGTAAATCATGACCTACATTTTGGTTCAAACACTCCGAGAACCCAGGATGAATCAACTGACAAAGTGTGATGAATCAAAGCCCCTTATTATCTTAATTATTCAGATATAGCCATGAGATTATGAGATTTCATTTGATGATTCTTAGTGAATTAGGACCTGAAATATTTGAATATAGCCATAAAATTTCAAAAGTAGGTCACAGTGACCTTTTTAGTTGACCTTCTCTGAAGAACCAAGATGCATCAACTGACAAAGTTTGATGATTCTTAGCCAATTAGGACCTGAGGTATTTAAATATAACCATAAAATTTCAAAAGTAGGTTATGGTGACCTACTTTTGGTTGACATTCTCCGAGGACCCAAGATGCATTAATTGACTAAGTTTGATGATTCTAATCCAATAAGTACCTGAGATATTTAAATATAGACTTAAAATTTCAAAAGTAGGTCTTGGTGACCTACTTTTTACTTGTGGTTTTCCGAAGATCTAAGATGCATCTATTGACAAAATTTGATGATTCTAAGCCAAAAAGTACCTGAAATATTTAAATATAGCCATGAAATTTCCAAAGTAGGTCACAGTGACCTTCTTTCTAGTTGACATTCTCTGAGGACCCAGGATGCATCACCTGACAAAAATTAATGATTCTAAGCCAATTAGAACCAGAAAATATTTAAACGTAGCAATAAAATTTCAAAAGTAGATAATGGTAACCTTAAATATAGCCATAAAATTTTAAAAGTAGGTCACGGTGATCTACTTTTTAGTTTAAACTCTTTGAGGAACCAAGATGCATCGACTGACAAAGTTTGATGATCATAGGACTGATAGTGTCCAAAATATGCCTCTAAAACAATTTGAAAAGGAATGCCTGCAAAATTCAAGAAGTAGGTCATCGTGACCTACTTTTTGATAAATATGTTTTAAGTTCCTTAGATGAATCAATTTACAAGATTTGATGATTCTAAAGTTTTAAGTATTTGCAATGATGACCCTTAAATGTTTTCAACAAGATTAGCCATAAAATTCAAAATAGTAGGCCATAGTGACCTACTTTTCAGTTAAAGTACTTTGAGGACCTACGATGCATCAACTGACAAAGTTTAATGATCATAGGCATTAAAGTGTCCAAAATATGCATCAAAATCATTTTAAACACAAATGCCAGAAAAATTATACAAGAGGCCCATGGGCCACAATGCTCACCTGAGTCAATATGGCCCTGCTGTTCTTCATCAGCAGATTTCTATTCATATGTAAAGCTTTGATCAGCTGTTCTAGGTATACCCTACCCCCAGGTGCCATGTTTTGAATGAAATTGAAACTAAACTTTTTGAGGATGCTTCTATATTCATTTAACTAATCATGGCTTTGCTGTTCTTGTAAACGGAATTTTAAAGATGTCTGCCACCCTTTCTGGGGGGGGGGGGGGGGGGGGGGGAAGGTGGTCATGATATGAACAAACTTCACTCTACACTACCTGAGGATGCTTCCATATGAATATGAGGCCAAAATTTTTCTATTTTCTGATTTACGGAATTTTTTTCTCAAAAATTTGAGTCGGGTGGTCGAAATAAAAATAAAAATAAAAGCTTGAAGTTTAAGCAGTCGGTCAGAAAAATAAAAATAAAATGAAAACATAGGTAATCAAAGATTATGAAGCTCACCTCGACGGATGTTATCTTTAAGGAAGACAAATTTCACATCATATTCTTTTTTTAGTTTGTGTACATCCCAAGATCAATATCCATGCAAGTTTGGTTTAAGTACAACTTATAGTTACTAGGAAACAGACCTGTTCAAAAAACGTTTATCCTGTTTACTAATCAAGAAAATTTTGGTCAGTTCCAACATCCAAAATAAGTCTGGAAGTTTTCATCCTCAGATGCACCATCTATGCAAGTTTAATCATAACAGTCCATAATGTTATATAGTTACTCCAAAAAAAGTATCCTGGACACTCATCTGGAAAATGCGGGTCAGATTCAGAATCCAAAGCAAATTTGAAAGTGACCGTCCCTAGCTACATCATCCATGCTAATTTGGTTAAAATATGGCAAAAATTCACTCATGTGGAAGATCTAGGTCGAACCAGCAGGTTGGTTAGTGTACATCCCAAGATGCATCATCCATGCAAGTTTGGTCCAGGTAGGGCTTATACTTTCTTGGGAATGGATCTGCTCCAAAACCTTTAACCTGGTCACTCATCTGGAAAATCTAGGTCAGATCAAGCATTGAAGCAAGTGTGGTAGTGTCCATCCCTTGATGCATCATCATTGCAAGTTTGGTCCAGGTAGAGCTTAAAGTTACTTGGGAATGGACCTACTCCAAATACCTTAACCTAATCACTCATCTGAAAAATCTAAGTCAGATCCAGCAGCCAAAGCAAGTGTGGTAGTGTCCATCCCTAGATGCATCATCCATGCAAGTTTGTTCAAGGTAGGGCTAATATTTACTCGGGAATGGATCTGCTCCAAAAACTTTAACCTGGTCACTCATCTGGAAAATCTAGGTCAGACCCAGCATCTGTAGCAAGTGTGGTAGTGTCCATCCATAGATGCATCATCCATGCAAGTTTGGTCAAGGTAGGGCTTATAGTTACTTGGGAATGGACCTGCTCCAAAAAACTTTGACCTGGTTACTCATCTGGAAAATGTAGGTCAGATCCAGCATCTGAAGCAAGTGTGATAGTGTCCATCCCTAGATGCATCATCCATGCAAGTTTGGTCCAGGTAGGGCTAATAGTTACTTGGGTATGGACCTGCTCCAAAAACATTAACCTGGTCACTCATCTGGAAAATCTAGGTCAGGTCTAGCACCTGAAGCAAGTGTGGTAGTGTCCATCCATAGATGCATCATCCATGCAAGTTTGGTCAAGGTAGGGCTTATAGTTACTTGGGAATGGACCTGCTCCAAAAACTTTAACCTGGTTACTCAACTGGAAAATGTAGGTCAGATCCAGCATCCGAAGCAAGTGTGGTAGTGTCCATCCCTAGAAGCATCATCCATGCAAGTTTGGTCAAGGTAGGGCTTATAGTTACTTGGGACTTTAACCTGGTCACTCAACTGGAAAATGTAGGTCAGATCAAGCATCCGAAGCAAGTGTGGTAGTGTCCATCCCTAGAAACATCATCCATGCAAGTTTGGTCCAGGTAGAGCTTATAGTTACTTGGGTATGGACTTGCTTTTAATACTTTAACCTGGTCACTCAACTGGAAAATCTAGGTCAGATCCAGCATCTGAAGCAAGTGTGGTAGTGTCCATCCCTAGAAGCATCATCCATGTAAGTTTGGTCAAGGTAGGGCTTATAGTTACTTGGGAATGGACCTGCTCCAAAAACTTTAACCTGGTCACTCAACTGGAAAATGTAGGTCAGATCAAGCATCCGAAGCAAGTGTGGTAGTGTCCATCCCTAGAAGCATCATCCATGCAAGTTTGGTCCAGGTAAAGCTTATAGTTACTTGGGAATGGACTTGCTTTTAAAACTTTAACCAAGATGCTAATGCTGACGCCAACACCGATGCCGGGGGTATAGCATAAGCTCATCTCAACTTCGTTGAGGTGAGCTTAAAATGCAATAAAAATTTTATTTTTAATTAAGGATGGATTTTTTTTTTCTATGACCTTAATTTGTTAGGAAAAAAAAGTTATTTGAAAAACTTATGTATACAAAACACAAAACTGGTATTGTTAATGTATCAATGAACTATTTTAAATTGAACTTTCTCTTAGATATATGGGGCAGGGGGTGCATTTCTAGTAATAACAGCTCGCAGTTTCTAACATTAATGCAAATCAAGCATACAAATCTGTAGTCTTCTCTCAGTTATCAAATATCATATTAGTGTCACCACAGTAAAACTTATAGGACTTATATCACATCCCTCATAAACTTTTCAGAATCTTTTATTTTTTGGTATTCAGCAAATTACAAGATTTGAGGATTTTGAACTAGCTCTGGCAAAGTTATGGCAAAAATACAGTGAGACATTCAATGGATCAGCTAAAATAAATTAATTCACAGAAGTGCATGTGAAACATGATAAAAAGAAAAGTTGTATAATATTTTTTTAATGCAATTCCAATTAATATATATGTAGGTGGATTGTCTTAAAATTGAGTTTAAAAAAATCTTTAAAATGTATTTCAACGTGGACAAAGGGTGATCAAAAAGTTTGCGAACTATCTCTATATTTAAAGAACCACAATTCAGATCAGAATGAAATTTGGCACACATATAGTCATACACATGTTCCATAAATAGCAGATGTTAAAAAATGTTTTGCTCCATGTTTGTGATGTCACAATGTAAAAATGACGTCAGTCTGAAGCTATAGGTCACTTGTGACAAAAAATGGTTGACTCAGTCGTACTCGAGAATGAACAGCTGTAAAGTTTAACATATATCTCTGAAATTCCTTTGCAGTAGAACATGATAATTTGTACAAGGTTTATGAAGACAAAAGACTTACCAGAAGTTCACTCATTAATTGGATTGAATGTTTTAGTGAAGGCAGGGAGATGGTTAAAAATGATGTTTGTTCTGTTGCCCAGCGAAAGCAAGTCAGTAAAAAGATGTGTCTTTAGTTGAGCAATTTGTTTTGAAAGATCACCAAGTTACAGTAAGAAAAATAGTTGAATATCTGAGCAATAATATAAATATGAAATCCCTAAAATATCATTTACTTTAGACTTTGAACTTATGAGATATGAAAAAAAAGAAGGCCCCCATACTTTTTCCTCATTGGATAAACGATGCTCCTGAGACAGAGAACTCGGGTTCTGATGGTCACCATGCTAATTCTGGGAAGGGATATCCTTATCCACCCATCCTATTGCTGAGATTTGACTATTTCTGACAGATGGTCTGTTCTTGTTACAAGAAATTACTTGCATGGTCAGAAATACAAGACTCTGAAAAATATCTTAGCTTCTGTGAACAGACCGCTACAAAGCATGTCACGTGACTGCCTGGATTACGTGATTTGTGCTTGGGCAGAACAATGGCAGATGTGCATCAAAATTGGAGAGGACTACTTTAAAAAATAATAAACACTGAAACCTCATTTTATTTTTTTTAAGTAAGTAATTCAATTAGTTCGCAAACTTTTTGATCACCCCTCATATTGAAGCAATTGTCAAAGATAATATGTACTCAAACCTTTCAAAACAAGCGGTTGACAGAACCTTGATTCCCACGTGACCCACTGTATGACATTTGATCAAAATAATTGTTTCGTCTATTTCATTCAATCTTTCATTAAAAGTTAATCTGAAAATTATACTTTTTCTAATATATGACATTGACATGTCACTTTTTAAAATGACTATTTAAAAATATATGAAACCCTCCAATTCTGACATTTTGGCACTTTGTCACTTTTTAAAATGACTATTTAAAAATATATGAAACCCTCCGATTTTGACATGTCACTTTTTAAAATGACTACTTAAAAATGTATGAAACCCTCCAATTCTAACATTTTGGCGCTATGCTGTGCAGTGACTATTCACACTTCGAATACTGTGTTTGGATGAATATTAGCATAGTTGATTGTGAAAGAATTTGGCCGAGCCGAACCAAGCCGGGTAAACCCCGGTACACTCTTAGAATCAAGCAAACAGACTCATGTAAAGTAAAAGAAATATTGTATTTCTATCATAAAACATTAACTAGCATAGAAAAGGACTAAACTTTTTGCAAAAATGTTCATTTCACAAGCGTACCTTGATCAAAAGCTTCACATCTCAAAACAAACAATTTTCAACACTACTATCCCCAAGGACGCCAAGTTGAAGCCGCCCGAGCCTATCAAATTTTTCCGGCTCCATCGGCTCACCTGGCTTGATCTGTGCGCAATACTGGCTCAGAATCAAGTGTGTCGACGGTCATAGCCAGTTTACCTGGACAAGCCGGATGGTCAGAATCAAGTATGCTAATTACATACATGTGATAAGTCAAAGACCACAAAACTGTACAGGAGCCATAAAAAAACTGGAATTTGGGTGAAAAAACTGTACACTGCCTATCAAAAAACGGTACAAAAAAATGGTATAAAATATCGCTTAAATTCTTCTGATATTCCATCGTAATCATTGTAATAAACATCGTATATTTTATACCTACGAAGATCTGGGTCAGATTCACGTATATTAAGACTAAAGTCATGTATATCAACTTTAGAAGTTGGCTTAATTTTTTTCAATCAAGTTACGTATACGAAACATTAACAGTAATTAAGTACCCCTTAAAAAATAAAGCTACATAAAGGGGTATTTGATACGGATTTATAGCAAGATAATTATCCCAATTGGCAGTTCACACCTTCGCACGCAATGGTTTGTGTACACTACACAATTATCATCAGGTCAAGTGTCAAACACAGGTGACGTTTTCCAGTGTCTCGCGAGCGAGAATGAGAGGAAAATGGCGGCATTTAGTGAGAAATTCAAAATACTGTACAAATTTTCATATTCCGTGAATTTTGGTGTCCCGCCGGTACATGATGAATGGGCTTAAAAAACTGTACATTTTGCGTACAGCCTGTACATATCACATGTATGTAATTATTTACCACAGCCAATGACAAATCGCATTTGAAAGGCTTATGAAAAGTTTATTTTTATATCTTTTATTTTTTCATTGACTAAAAATAAACTATTGGCGGGAGAAATAAAAATAAAATTGAATTTGGGACTTTTATTATTATTTCATTTTAGCCCAAATTAGAGTTGGCACTCCCGTAAAACAGGATATAATAAAATGTTTGCCTGACTAATCATGGCTTTGTTGTTCTTGAGAATAATATTATTAAAGACATTTCCTATAAAATTAATGTTCTTTTGTAAAATTTTGATCCCCAATTATGGCCCCACCTTACTACTGGGGGATGCCTTGAACAAACTTGAATCTACACTACCCGAGGATGATTCCATATCAATATGACTAATTGTGGCTTTCTTCTTGAGAAGATTTTTAAAGATTTTTTTCTCTATATTCCTTTATAAAACTTTGATCCCCCATTGTGGCCCAACCTACCCCCGGGGGGTCATGATTTGAACAAACTTGAATCTACACTACGTAATGAAGATTTCACATAAGTTTCAACTTTTTCCATACCTGAGAATACCTAATTCATATAAATATGACTAATCCAGGGTTAGAAACTCCCTAAAATTATAACTCACAAATAATTGCGAGTACCAAGAAAGTGAACTCGCAATTTTATTTTTTTAAATTTTCATATAAAGTAAAATTTTATATAAATTAAATACATGTAACTTAAGGAAAAAGTAACTACTGTACAATACGCAAAATACAACTACAGGGTGACTTTTATTTAAATTACTGATTTAAATCAAAAGCATTGTGTTCTGTCATATTATATAATTTTGATACAGTTTCAATGCAAAAAAATCAACTCGCAAGTTTTTGCGAATTACCTATTTTTTAACTTGCAATTTTGGAATTTTGCGAGTTGTATATAGTGAATTTCGAACCCTGTAATCGATACTTAGCTGTTCCGGATTAATTTATTCTGATTTATTATTAAATATATATATAATTTAGTTTTAGTTGTAACATGTGTTTGGTTGGATAAAAGATTTTGTTTGTATCGTATAACATAAGTTGCCTACATCACAATGAGTTATGTCAAAAACGTATTATTCCACTTGACGTTACTTTAAAATATGCTTAATTTGAAGCCATTTTTGGAGGAAAAATTATCTTATTGTCTACACTGAAATTAAACTATAAGGAATGAAGCTTATTTTAACCTATGTTATACAATATAACATAACTTGGGGCAGTTTACAGTTTTTTATAAACTGCTTTGCTAGATATAGATATATTCATACATTTTTATGTGTTTCTGATCTGATAATTTTTTTATGTATCATGGTATATTGAAGAATAAAGGCCGTGGTATTTGTTTGATCTCAGCAATGTAACAGTAGTAGAGTATACGGAATGTTGTGCTCAATAGAGTTGGATTTTAGATGTGTCTTATTAAAATCTACATTTTGGGTGGTCTATAGCAAATGCAATGAAGATCACTCTAAGTAGAAGTAAAAGAGGCCCAGGGGCCACATCGCTCACCTGAGCACTATGACTAGGAAAAAGCAGAAATCACTTCAATCTTGAAAGGTTGAAAAGTTTAAATATAAAAGTGGTTGGGGGGGGGGGGGGGGGGGGTCATGAATTGAACAAATTTGAATCTACATTATCTGAGGATGCTTCCATTTAAATATGACCAATCATGGCTTTGCTGTTCTTGAGTAGAAGATTTTTAAAGATTTAACCTATGTATTCCTATGTAAAACTTTGATCACCCATTGTGGCCCCACCCGACCCCCAGGGGTCATGTTTGAACAAACTTGAATGTACACTATCTAAGAATGCTTCCATATAACTATGACCAATCATGGCTTTGCTATTCTTAACAAATAGTTTTTTTTAAAGATTTTTACTATGTGTTCCAATGTAAAACTTTGATTGCCCATTGTGGCCCCACCCGACCCCCGGGGGTCATGATTCGAACAAATTTGTATGTACACTATCTGAGGATGCTACCATATAAATATGACCAATCATGACTTTGCTATTCTTAACAAATTGTTTTTTTTAGAATTTTTACTATGTGTTCCTATATAAAACTTTGATCGCCCATTGTGGCCCCACCCGACCCCCGGGGGTCATGATTTGAACAAATTTGAATGTACACTATCTGAGGATGCTACCATATAAATATGACCAATCATTGCTTTGCTGTTCTTGAGAAGAAGATTTTTACTATGTGTTCCTATGTAAAACTTTGATCGCCCATTGTGGCCCCACCCGACCCCCGGGGGTCATGAGTTGAATAAATTTGAATGTACACTATCTGAGGATACTTCCATGTAAATATGACCAATCATGGCTTTGCTGTTCTTAAGAAGAAGATTTTTAAAGATTTTTCCCATATATTCCTATGTAAAACTTTGATCACCCATTGTGGTCCCACCTGACCCCTGGGGGTCATGAGTTGAACAAACTTGAATCTACACTACCTGAGGATGCTACCATATAAATATGACCAATCATGGCTTTGCTGTTCTTGAGAAGAAGATTTTTACTATGTGTTCCTATGTAAAACTTTGATCGCCCATTGTGTCCCCACCCGACCCCCGGGGGTCCTGAGTTGAACAAACTTGAATCTACACTACCTGAGGATGCTACCATATAAATATGACCAATGATGGCTTTGTTGTTCTTGAGAAGAAGATTTTTAAATATTTTTCCTATATATTCCTATGCAAAACTTTGATCACCCATTGTGGCCCCACCCGACCCCCGGGGGTCATGATTTGAACAAACTTGAATCTACACTACCTGAGGATGCTTCCAAGTAAATATGACCAATCATGGCTTTGCCGTTCTTGAGAAGAAGATTTTTGAAGATTTTTCCTATATATTCCTATATAAAACTTTGATCGCCCATTGTGGCCCCATCCAACCCCCGGGGGTCATGATTTGAACAAACTTGAATCTACACTATCTGAGGATGCTACCATATAAATATGACCAATTATGGTTTTGCTGTTCTTGAGAAGAAGATTTTTAAAAATTTTTCCTGTATATTTCCTATGTAAAACTTTGATCGCCCATTGCGGCCCCACCCGACCCCCGGGGGTCATGATTTGAACAAACTTGAATCTACACTACCTGAGGATGCTTCCACATAAGTTTCATGTTTTCAAGCACAGTGGTTCTTGAGAAGAAGATTTTTTAATGATGCCATTAATTTTTCACAAATTCTTAATTATCTCCCCTTGGAAGAAGGCGTGGCCCTTCATTTGAACAAACTTGAATCCCCTTTACCCAGGGATACTTTGTGGCAAGTTTGGTTGAAATTGGCCCAGTGGTTCTTGAGAAGAAGTCGAAAATGTGAAAAGTTTACAGACGGACTACAGACAAAATGTGATCAGAAAAGCTCACTTGAGCCTTCGGCTCAGGTGAGCTAAAAAATGCTATGGGGATTCTTGGGGTATAACACATTTTACTTGGATTCTTGGGGTGTAATACATTTTATTTGATTTCTTAGGGTGTAATACCACATTTTCGGAAAAAGGAATGCAGGGAAGAATCTTGGAGGATACTTCTAGTTTTAGATGTTATGATACAAGAACTAGGGCTGGATCAATAAATCGATATATCAATATGTATCAATATTTAAGAATATATTGTATAACAAGAGGCCTAAGGGCCTTAACAGTCACCTGAGTATGACACAACAATATAAAGGATGCATAGAGTATAAAATGAACTGAAAAGTAAGACTTTGTTGCCCAAAAGCAAGAAAAATAGGGTGATCATGATCAACAAAATAATTGGTCTTGATATTCATTAACAGTTCATAAATTAGGTTCTAATCTGTTCCCCATTTATCACTATCACCATACAGTATATTAACAAATTTTCAATGCTTCTGTACTATTTTAATCCCTTGTTGAAATCTCTTACATTGGCCTCTCTTGGTCTTTGATGAACATTTAATAAGACAAGTTATTTTTGTCTCATTTTTATTTTTCTACTACTTATAAGTCTATCTGATCATTAAAACTATGAAAGAACTTTTTGTATTATACAATAAAAATTCTTGCATAATTCTCTTATTCTATTTACCTTTCAAGTACATTATTTACAGTGATTAATTACCAAAAGTAAATGGCAAAGGAGAATACAAACTAATAGAGCCCTGGCCAAGACCAGAACACTTGACCAAATGGTCCAGATGTTCAAAAATCTGGTAAAAATTCCCTTCCTTAAAAAATCTTTTACTCTGTTTGCCTCCGATATGCCCAGGTGCAGAGAAGATTTTTAAAGAACTACAGATTCACTATATTATCAATAGAGCCCCCCCCCCCCCCCCCCGAAACTTCAGAGCCTCTGACCCTGGGACCATAAGTTTGCTCATCATAACTAATCACTTTGTTTATCTGCTTAACACTAAGGAGCAAACAGGATTATTTAAAAGAATTAATGCATTTTCACTATATTATCAAGAGCCCCACCCTCACACCAGCACATCTGACCCAGGGGTCATGAAATTCACTAGTCTGGAAGAAGCACTCTTGCTCATCATAACTATACACTTAGCTTCTTTGCTTTTTTAACCAGAGGCAGAAAAGAATATTTTCAAAAAAAATTTTCTTCTTAATAATCAATAGAACCCCCCCCCCCAAGAACCCTTGAACCTGGGGTCAAAAAATTCACAATTTTTGGAGAGGCATCTTTGTGTATCATAACAATGTACTTTGTTTGTTTAAATAATACCCAGGGGCAGAGAAGAAGATTTTCAAAGAAATAATTCACCTTCACCATAGGATCTATATAGCCCGGCCCTAGCACCAGAACTCCTGTCCCCGGGGCCATAAATTTCACAATTTTGGAAGAGGAAGCACCAGAACCCCTGACCCTGGGGCCATGAATTTCATAATTTTGGTTAAGGGCTCAATGCTTATTACAATCATGCCAACAGTTTGACTGCTTGATATCCAGGAGTAAAGAAGATTTTTAAAGATTGCATTAATTTTGGTGGTTTTAGCCCCACTCCTTAGGCCCCAGGGGGACAGGGGCCACGAATTTCAAAATTTTTAATCCCCATCACCCATAGATGCTATATGTGAAAATTGGTTGAAATTGGTTCAGTGGTTTCAGAGAAGAAGCTAAAAATGTTCAAGAGTCTGCAACTGACGGACCATGCACGACGACGGAGGAAAACAGCAATAGGTCACCTGAGTGACACAGGTGACCTAAAAAAATGGGAATATGTGTCCATGAGGCAGTTTTTCTTATAATTCAATCTGTAAAACAGTTGGAAATTTCAATCACCAAAGATTATATTTGACTGTTCCAAATTAAATCTGATCAATAATGATTTAAACATTAAAGCTGACATGAATTCCTAAAAATGTGACATTTTCATCTATGTACAACTGTCTCATACAAACCATTGCTGTATTCTACCATATTTCTTTCAGATACCTGTCTTATTGTTACGATATATACCTCCATGTGCTTGTTACACTTGAGTGAATTTTTGGTTTGACTATCGACTTATGCTCATCTTCGATGGTAAAGCATTTGGAAACACATGAATTCATTAAAACGTATCAAAACCACAACAGATATAAACAGTTATAACAATATTTATAAATTTTTATTGTTTTGAATTACAAATGTAAACTAGAACTGTCCAAAAGGGACAAATACCCCCGCTGGGTTTTTCAGAGAAGGTACCAAATCACTAACGATTTCTAGATGTGAGAGATGTTCACAATTTGCTTAAACATTTAGACTGAAAATTTAATTACTCATTATATTTTTTTTTAATGACTGAAACTAAGGTGCAGCCTAATAAAACATCAATACTAGTAATTACAGTGTTTTTTATTACATTGAAAAAATAGTTTGCAACTATCTGTCATCTTTGTGAGACATGACACTATGCAAATTGATTGTTGAAAAAAAAAAAAATCATAATTAATTATACAAAATCAAATTGATCTTAATACCTTTATGTCAAACTCATTTTAAAAATAAAAGGCTGGTTCCAGTAACTATGTATTTTGACAGACATAAATTACAATTAAGAGACTTAGACAACAGAGATCTTTATTTCTTTCTGCCCAATTCCCAGGAGATATAGATAAGACCTGCTTGATCAGAGATGCCCTAACAAATCGCTGATGAGTCCGGGTTCGGCTGAATGGAATAGGCTTGGATTCAGCTGCTACACAAACCGTCCACACTGAACTCATTTATTAATCTTTAACTGGATGCATGTCCACTCATAACTCCCAAGGGACAAATGGATTTACACTATCTGCTGTGTAATGTAAAAACTGTTTTTAATACTTTGTGTTTTTTTTCAAAGTTCTAATGAGTAGTTTTAAGCTGTAGTTCACATTTTTGTACAGATGTTCTAGATTCTAAGTCTCAAACCTTAGAAATGAACCCGAAATGACTAAGTGAATAAAAATGAAAAAAAAAAATAAAATGCAGAAAAATTATCAAATAATGTTGAAAATACCAGGTGCACAAGAATAATATGGTAAATAATAAGTGTACATATTTTCATACAAATCTATGCAATAGTCTCTGGGAACAGATCCGGACAAAACCACATAATGAAAATGAAAAAAACACCTGTAAAATGCAAAAAAATTATCCAATCATGATGAAAATATCAGGTGCACATCTTCATATGGTAAAGAATAAGTGTACAAATTTTCAGACAAATCTTTGCAACAGTTTCCAAGTAATAGTCCAGACAAAATCTCGTCTACAGACAGACGGACAGACAGACGGACAAGCTGATTCCAATATACCCCCCCCTAAACTTAGTTTGCGGGGGGTATAAAAAATGCAAGTTTGGAACTGAAAAATATAGTTACACATGTATTTTTTTAAAGTAGTCGCCAATATATGCATTAAAAAACCTGAAATAATAAGCAGTAAACTTTGTGAACACAATGTGAAATTATCTATCATTAGAATGGAACAAACAACCAGTATCTTTACTGCACATATCCACATGCACTTGATGCATGTCCAGAAAACATGTCGAATGCTGTAAACTTATTCATACCTGGTAATAAGACCACTGCACTGGTTCGAAAATGTGCACATGCCTAGAGTGATTTACACCCTGAATTCCATTTATTGAAATATGCATCACAAAAAAGTGATAAACTCCATAAAAACTCAACAGTAAACACACTGTCACTGCTAAGTATACAATGTACAGCCTAAGCGTCGATACACTTAGTGCTGATCTGCTGATCAGATTGAAACCCATTCACTAACTATAGTTATAAAATTTCAAAAGATTTCAGACGGATCCAGACAAGAAATTTTTAGAAAAATAAATAAACAAGAAAATCTATTTTGGGCTGGGAGATGGACACATCTAAAAGACAATTTCCTCTAGTATCTTTCTATATGCTTTGACTGTTGAAATTATTACACGTCTAGAAATAATTCACATTCACATGTGGGAATGAAATAATTTGTACAAGGATGAAAAATAATGCCTTTTTAAGAGCTCATGTCAGCTTTAAGGAGATAGAACATTCCTAATAATATTACTTAACACAGAGACAACTAGTGCTGTACATACTTCCAGGCAAGTAGGAAGCAATTTCAGTTTTGGGGGGGGCGGGGGCACAGTCATACATTTTCAGTTGGGGGCACTATCAACTTCAAAAAATTCCTTGACAAGCAAATAAAAAAAGGGTAATCAGACATTTTTATTGAGGGGGCACAAGCATATAATAGCTATATTTTCTATTATAAGTAATCTATATATCGGTTCCTACAGCCATGACTTCAACACGTTGGATTTACAGATGTTAAAGTGTATTTTGTAGTGACAGTGAGACAAGAACTATGAAATGAGGTATAAAGAAAACTCAGTTCTTGTAGAATTCATGCATTAGAAAGAATCCAAAATAATTGCATCTTATCAAAATTTTTTGCTCAATATAAACAGCCCTAATACAAGCTGGGATAGATAAATAAACAAGAGGCCCATGGGCCACAATGCTCACCTGAGTCAATATAGCCCTGTTGTTCTTCGTCAGTCGATTTTCCTCCTATATATTCATATGTAAAGTTTTGATCACCTGTCACCAAACTTGAATCTATACTACCTGAGGATGCTTCCATATCAATATGACTCATCATCGCTTTGTTGTTCTTGAGAAGATTTTTTAAAGATATTTCCTATACATGTTCTATTGTAAAACTTTGATCCCCCATTATGGCCCCACCCTACCACTGGAGGATGCCTTGAACAAACTTGAATCTACAATACCTGGATGCTTCCATATCAATATGATTAATCATGGCTTTCCTGTTCTTGAAAAGATTTTTAAAGATTTTTCCTATATATTCCTATGTAAATTTTTTATCCTATGTAAAACTTTGTGGCCTCACCCTACCCTCAGGGGTCATGATTTGAAAAAAAATTGAATCGACACTACCTAAGGATGATTCCATATTCAATATGACTAATCATGGCTTTGTTGTTCTGTAGAAAAAGATTTTAAAGATTTTTTTCTATATATTCATATGTAAAACTTTGATGACCCATTGTGGCCCCACCCTACCCCTGGGGGTCATGATTTGAACAAACTTGAATCAACACTACATGAGGATGATTCCATATCAATATGACTAATTGTGGCTTTGTTGTTATTGAGAAGAATTTTAAAGATTTTTCCTATATATTCCTATGTAAAACTTTGATCCCCCATTCTGGCCCCACCCTACCCCGAGGAGTCATGATTTGAACAAACTTGAATCTACACTACCTGAGGATGATTCCATATCAATATGACTAATTGTGGCTTTGTTGTTATTGAGAAGAAGATTTTTCAAGATTTTTCCAATATATTCCTATGTAAAACTTTGATCCCCCATTCTGGCCCCACCCTACCCCTGGGGGTCATGATTTGAACAAACTTGAATCTACACTACCTGAAGATGATTCCATATCAATATGACTAATTGTGGCTCTGTTGTTCTTGAGAAGAAGTTTTTTTAAGATTTTTGCTATATATTCCTATGTAAAACTTTGATTCCCCATTGTGGCCCACCCTACCCCTGGGGGTCATGATTTGAACAAACTTGAATCTACACTATGTAATGAAGGTTTCACATAAGTTTCAACTTTTCTGGCCCAATGGTTCTTGAGAAGAAGATTTTTAAAAGATGACACCAAATTTTCACAAATTCTTAATTATCTCCCCTTTGAAGAGGGCATGGCCCTTCATTTGAACAAACTTTAACCCCCTCCACACAAGGATGCTTTGTGGCAAGTTTGGTTGAAATTGGCCCAGTGGTTCTGGAGATGAAGTCGAAAATGTGAAAAGTTTACAGACGGACAGACAGACAGACGGACTACAGACAAAATGTGATCAGAAAAGCTCACTTGAGCTTTCAGCTCATGTAAGCTAAAAAAAATGAAAGTTGAAAATAACCACAACTAACTAAATCTTTCTGTAAAATTATAGAAAAAATAAAACTATAAAACTAATAACACAATAAAACTAAAAGTACCAATATTTTCCAATCAGACAGGGAGAATTTGTGTTTTTTATACTTACCGGGAAGTCCATCACGTAGTCGCTGTGCCAGGCAGGGCGTCGTCGAATCCTCCCAGATCGTCTAGGTTCCATCTAGATAAAAATAAAAATTTATCAGTATATGTCCCAGGACAAAAGTTAATATTTTCCTTAAATTTCAAATTATATGGCACTAGAGCATCCAGTTTTTCCAGGCTTGTATTTAAGTGAGGTTACAGAACTCCCAATTTGGTAAAATTAACCCATATGTTCTCAGAGTATTTCAACTCTTTTTTTTTTTCCAATGAAAGGTTCTCAAGGTTCCTTGTCCTTTTGCTTACTCATATAAAATATTTTCCTTAATGCTTTTAATTGTCCTAGTAAAGAAATCTTATTCATAATTAAAATACACACAATGTCAACATACTTTGCATAGCAAAATTTTACATAAAGGGCAGGTAAACTTGACATTTATTGAAGGAATAATAGTCATGCATTATACTGTACCAGTCAGAGTTATCTTTTTTACCAGAGTTTCAATGAATATTAAAGATTGAAATGTTAAAAGCTAGGTTCAGAAATAAACAACTTACTTTTCTTCAGACAATATTCATTAAAATACCATGTGGTAATTGTGGCCCCTTGTTCATTAATATATGTATCTTTAAGGAGCCTCTATGTATACACTTATAATTAAAATAAGATTTTGGGGCACTAAGAAAACTGTACGTACCACATAAAGGTGTAAATACAGAGTTTATAAGCCCTTCAACTGATTCAAAGGTTCCATGTGAAGAATGTTAACTCATTATTGGGGGCTGTTTACAACAGGTGCAAGATAGCTAAATAATTTTTAAGTATGTGTATCAGTTTAATACTCAAGTCCTTGGTGGGGCAGTGGTCAATGTTTGATCTACATATGCAGTCATAGAGTAAGAGGATCAGTTAGACTTCACGTTGCGGGTTCATGAGAATTTCAACTTACCCACACGAGACGGTATTTTTCCACTCTTCATCATAATTAATTTCAAAGCAAAGTGATAACACTTCTTTTCTAAGCAATTTTCATTTAAACTAGAAATATGTCCATAGGATATGAAGGCCCCACCGAGGGTATATTAATAATGCAATAATTTGTATAAGTGTATGAAATTTGATGAGAATATCTTGAATAGTTTCTTTAAAATTGAAATCTAAAAAGTTGGATATAGATTGATTGATTGATTGTATGTTGTTTTACGTCCCATTTGAGAATTTTTCACTCATATAGAGACGTCACCATATACCGGTGAAGGGCTTCAAATTTTGACCTTTACTCGGCACTCAGGGCCATTGAGCAGTGAGGGATCTTTATCGTGCCAACGCCTGCCGTGACACGGGGCCTTGGTTTTTAAGGTTTCATCCGAAGGACCCGCAACTTTCACTTCAAAGTGCCGAGCGCATGGTGAAGGAACAGTTGCTACCCATTTTTTATTGACTTAGGTCAGTCGCGGCCGAGATTCGAACTCACGACCTCCCGATCACAAAGCGAGCACTCTACCCACTGAGCTACCGTGAACGGTAGTTGGATATAGATGATAAATTCTCACCAAATTATGTATAAGTGCATAAGCTTACATAAGTACATCTTATAATAAATGGTTTCTTTAAAACTAAGAAAAATGCAAATCGAAGAAAAGTGAGGTCAAAGTCAAAGAAAAGTTCAAGGTCAAACATTTTTGTTGCAGTTGAATAGTTCTCACAAATACATATCAGCAAATCAAGTTTGATATGAATATTTTGATGAATAAATGAAGTTAAGGTCAAAGGAAAGGTCAAGGTCAAAAAATGTTCATGCAGTTGAAAAGCTTTCATCAGTATGTATTAGCATATGAAGTTTGATAAAAATATTATGAATGGTTTCTTTAAAACTGAGGTAAACACAAATTGATAAAAGTTAGGTCAAGGTTAAATGAAGGTCAAGGTAAAAAATGTTGATGCAGTTGAATTGCTTACATTAGTATATATTAGAATATGAAGTTTGAGAAAATTATCTTCAAAAGTTTCTTTAAAACTAAGCTAAAAACTAATTTAAGAAAAGTGAGATCAAGTTCAAAGGAAAGGTCAAGGTAAAAAAATGTTGATGCAGTTGAATAGCTCTCATTATTATGTATCAACATATGAAGTTTGATTACACTATCTTGAATGGTATCTTTAAAACTGAGCTATACACTAATTAAAGAAAGTGAGGTCAAGGTCAAAGGAAAGGTCAAGGGCAAAAAATGTTGATGCAGTTGAATAGCTCTCATTATTATGTATCAACATATGAAGTTTGATTACACTGTCTTGAATGGTATCTTTAAAACATTTTTAAAACATAATTTAGGACAAGAGGCCCAAGGGCTTTAACGGTCACCGGAGTACAATACAACAACTGATAAATGAAGCTTTGCTGCCCATAAGCAAGAAAAATAGTATGATTAGGATCAACAAAATAATTGGTCTAGTATCTATCTGTCCCATTACCATGCAGACTATTAACAAAATGTCTATTTTTTAACCCTGTATAATTACCTCTTACATTGGCCTCTCTTGGCCTTTGAAGAACATTTAAAAAGATGTTATTTTTGTCTCATTTTTATTCATATTATTTCCAAGTCTACCTTATCATTAAAACTATGAAAGTACTTTTTGTATTAGACAATAAATATTCTTGCATAATTCTCATATTCTATTAACCTTTCAAATACATTGTTTACAGTGATTAATTTTCAAAGGTGAATGGCAAAGGGGAATAACTTTGCTCAGCAGAATACAAGTTAATAGAGCTCTGGCCGGGACCAGAACACTTAACTAAATGGTCCAGGTGTTCAAAATTCTGGTAAAAATACCTTTGCATATTAAAACTTTTACTCTGTTTTCCTTGAATATGCCAAGAAGCATAGAAGATTTTCAAAGAAATGCATTTCCACTATATCATTAAATAAATAAAGCCCCACCCTTACACCAGAACATCTGACCCAGGGGCCATGAACTCACAATTCTGGAAGAAGCAGCCTTGCTCATCATCACCATACACTTGTTTCTTTGCTTTAGGCCAACATTTTTTTTATTAAATGATTTACAGGAATTTTTTAAAAAAAATTGGGTCGGGGGGGGGGGGGGGGGGGGATATATAAAAATAAAATTCCATACTTTACACAGTCGACTAAAAAAATAAAAATAAAATTGGAAAAGGTGTCTGATTTTTTTTTTTCAATTATTCGATAAAAATTGCCTTATTAACGGTGTGGACCTTAAAATATGATAACCCCAACACAAAAATTAATGTAGACTTTTAAACCCTTATGAGAAATGGGGGAAATTTAAGGAATTTCTCATCAAAATATTCATCATGACCACAAGATGACCAAAGAAAAAATGTTTGTAAAGAGAACCTCATTATGCTCAAAGTACTGAAAAAATCATGAACCAACAAAATCAAAAATGGAAAATGCAGTTTTATAAAGAGAATCTCAATACAATATAAAACCCAGAATCATGTTTTAAACCTGTATATTACAATACAGCATATAATTAAGCATATTAAAAACTTCTGAAAACTTGAAAGTATTAACACATTAAATACTGTTTCGTTTGCAGTGTATGTTTATATATATTCAAAAATTATTTAACACACAACAAAATACTTCTGAATTTTCAGTCTGTCCAATGCTGCATATGACCTTTTTAAAATGTTAACATTACAAGTTTGAAAACATTTCTTGGATATACATGCAAGTTAGGTACGCCACATTTTATTCTTCACAAAATTCGAACGTCTAGTTTCGATTTCCATTCTTTTATCATGTTCATCAAAAAGTATATCAAAATTGTAAAAGAGAACTACTGTATACGGTACTCAAAGCGAAAGTGACAGTCCTGTCAACATATCCTCTAGTAAAATTATGCCGATCATTTCTTTAATTTCTTTTTAACTCCGACGTAACTTCATCATCGGACATACTCTAATTTACTTTCTTGTTAGCTACATGTATGGTTGACTTGCAAAAACTATCGTGTATAAGGAAAAAGTATTCTCAACTTTTGTAAAACTTGACATTTCTACATCCATGTTGGCACATTTATACACTTCCGAAACACTTCTGATAACAAATGTAAATTGATTGGATGATAATAATGGCTTTCAATAAAGCAGCCAATCAGAATTGCCGACTTATTTGCACATTATTTTATTTTCTAAGTGCACTTGCATTGACGATCGGCGGGAAATTTAAAATTAAAAGCAACAACAGGGACTTTTATTTTTATTTGCTTTTTGCTAAAATTGCAGTTGGCGCTCCCGTAAATCATTTTATTAAAAAATGTTGGCCTTACAAGTAATAGCTTTTGAAAAAGCTTGCCTGACTAAATCAATCAATATCTATGGATCGTATAAGCAAGTGAAGTGCTAAACGTTTCCGTCATCAAGGAGCGACATAGTTGCGATACTTCATTACACAAGATGTACAATTGACTTTCTCAAATGCGATAACTAGATATTACAGATTAATGAATATCTAAGATATTATTTGTTTAAATGCAGGTATGTAAATCAGCCTGCACAAAATCTAGCTCACTAAGTATGATCGTTTAGTTTCAGACCATGGAAAAATTTATCCTTATACTGTCTGACGCACGTGGCATCAGGCAATAACCAGTAGTAGAAAAAATATTTTAATAGAAATGATGCATTTTCATTATATAATCAATAGTCCCCCCCCCCTTCACCAGAACCCCTGACCCAGGGGCCATGAAATTCACAATTTTGGAAAAGGCACTCTTGTTCATCATAACTATGTACTTAATTACTTTATTTAATACCCAGGAGCAGAGAAGAAGATTTTCAATGAATTAATGCATTTTCACTATATAATCAATAGAGCCCTGCCCTAACACCAAAACCCATGACACTGGGGCCATGAAATTCACTATTTTGGAAGAGGCACTCTTGCTCTTCATAAATATATAACTATATATGTACTTAGTTACTTTATTTAGTACCCAGGAGCAGAGAAGAAGGTTTTTCAAAGGAATAATGCACTTTCACTACATGATCTATATAGCCCCACCCCAGCACCAGAACCCCTAACCCTGGGGCCATGAATTTCACAATTTTGGTAGAAAGATCAATGCTTATTACAATTATGCCAACAGTTTGACTGCTTGATGTCCAGGAGTAAAGAAGAAGATTTTTAAAAGATTGCATGAATTTTGGTGGTTTTAGTCCCACCCCTCAGGCCCCAGGGGGGCAGGGACCATAAAATTCACAATTTTAGTTCCCCTTCATTCATAGATGCTATATGCCAAATTTGGTTGAAATTGGTTAAGTGGTTTCAGAGAAGAAGCTAAAAATGTTCAAATGTTAAAACACAATGCACGACGCACGCTGACGGATGAAAATGGATAGCAATAGGTCACGTGAGTGACTCAGGTGACCTAATAATTAGTTATACCAGCCTATAGGCTTAAAACTACAGTAAAAACAACTGGGTGTATTTTACAAGAACATTTCTATCACTTTACATGTGATTTGAAATGAGATATAAACAACACTCTCCCCATTATGTCCGGTCAAATCTGCAGTGATATGACGTCATATTCCATAATGACATCACATCTTTGTAGCTCAAAAAATTGACTGCAGAGAATGCACTGATATATTTTACAGGAAACCCTTACCTATCTGTGAAAATGTCTTTTTGCAAATGAAAATGGTTTTAATCTTTTTTTTCATGCAGGCATTTTTTACAAGGTGATGAATTTTGTAAAATTTTACAATCAACATTTTTGGTCTAGTTGTTAAGTTTTACTTCGATGAAGTCACAAGAAATTGAACAGTTCTCACCAATATGTATCAGTAAAAGTCTAGACAAAATTATTTTGAATAGTTTCTGTAAAATTAAGCATCTACAAATTTAAGAATAGTAATGTCAAGGTCATAGAGAAGGTCTAAGTCAATTTAATCTACTTGTGTTCAAGTTATATTGAAATCGGACCAAAACTGTACAAGGATCAGTGACATTTTGAAAAACTGTTTACAGGATAGCAGAGAGACGGACAAACAGGCAGATGGAGGGACAATGGACAAATAACTATGACATAAAGCTCTTCTGGTCTTCTAACTAGAAGAGCAAATCAGAGACCTATTCGCAAAACTGTATTAATTTCCATATCCACAACAGTCCTCCCAATATTCAAGAACACACATTTAAGTAACATTAAATTAAGCAATGATTTTAATTTATTGGAAATAATATTAGTTTTATAATAAAAGAATTTTTTTCCTTAAAATTAGCTGGTTATAATTGCTTTTGCAAAAGCAAGGAGACATTAAATCTTATTCCTCTAGTCTTCTTTTATTTTTTTATTTTATCCAAGTGCATCATGATCCTATTCTGTGTAAAAAAGATAAAACATTTTTTATACCACTAAGAACATCTACTAACAAATTCACAAACTGACTGTCTACCAAGATGATTCAAGCTAGCTCCCGGCAGCATTAAACAAGAGGCCCATGGGCCACATCACTCACCTGAGCACAACGGCTAGGAAAAAATTCAAATCAATTCAGTATTGAAAAGTTTACGGGGGAGGGGGGGGGGGGGGGGCTTCAATTTTATACTACCTGAGGATGCTTCCATATCAATATAACAAACGGCTTTGCTGTTCTTGAGCAGAAGATTTTCAAAGATATTTTTTCCTATATATTCCTTTGTAAAAATGTGATACCCCATTGTGGCCACTCCTTACCCCCAGGGGTAATCATTTGAACAAACTTGAATCTACACTACCCGAGGAAGCTTCCATATCAATATGAATAAACATAGCTTTGCTGTTCTTGAGGGAAAGATTTTTTCCGATATATTCCTATGTAAAACTTTGATCCCCCATTGTGGCCCTACCATACTCCCAGGGGTCATGATTTGAACAAACTTGAATCTAAAATACAGTAAAACTTGTCTAATCTGGCGACCAGTGGTTCCAAAATTTTTGGCCGGATTAGACAACATCCGGATTGGAGAAAATTAAACCGTTATAGCAAGTTAAAAATTACACAGATATAAACAAAGAGTGGTAAATAAATACTTGATCAAATGTGTCATTTTTTATGTTTCACTTGCAAAAATCATATATTTCGTTTGTTCTGAACTCTGTTTTTTCTTCAGAATTTTCATTTCTAGTTTTTATTCAGTAATGAAATATAAT
Source organism: Saccostrea echinata (assembly GCF_033153115.1). Lineage (NCBI taxonomy): Eukaryota > Metazoa > Mollusca > Bivalvia > Ostreida > Ostreidae > Saccostrea > Saccostrea echinata. Next base: position 352,430 of record NW_026889809.1, read on the forward strand.
ATCTCTTGGTCATTTATTAAATTTGAAAATCTTTAAATGTTTTAAACACACTCCAAAACCTCATCGTAGCTGTAAATATTATTTTGTTAGGGCCAGATTCCTACTTAATTTCTTTCTTTTAAAATTAATATGTTTGAATATTTAGACACTGTATTTGTTAATTTCAAATGTTATAATGAATATTGGATCAAAATCTTCTGTCGTTATGGTAGTTGTAAACTAGCGACACAAAGGGAAGTAATGCACGTTGTGCATGCAAAACATAAGTAGAAAGGAGGTCATGAATAAGTCTCCAAGTTTTTCTACAGACATGCTACAAGCAACCATCACTATCACTCATTCTTTTGCAAGTTTCCTCGCCTTACTTGAGCCATTAATGATGTTTTTTATCACGTTTGTTAAAATCTAAATTGTTGATACAGGATAGATCATTAATGGGACAATAAATTATTGAATAATTACCCACGAGAGACTTCTCTAATGACCAGCGGGCACAGGTAAAAATAAGTGGCCGGATTAGAGGAGATAATTTGTACTAATTATGAGCAGTTATTTCTTTAAATAGCGGCCGGTTTACAGAATAGGCAAGATCCAGATTGCACAACATTTATTAAACATAAATTATAAAGAAAATACAAGGGACTAAAATATTACGCCGGACTGTACAACATGCCGGAATGTACAACATCCAGATTCAACAAGTTTTACTGTACCTGAAAATGCTTCCAAATCAATATGACTAAACATGGCTTTGCTGTTCTTGAGAAAACTATTTTTAATTTTTTTTCCTTTATATTCCTATGTAAAACTTTGATCCCCCACTGTGGCCCCACCCTACCCCCAGGGGTCATGATTTGAACAAAATTGAATCTACACTACCGAGTACGCTTACATATCAATATGACTAAACAAGGTTTTGCTGTTCTTGAGAAGAAGATTTTTAAAGATTTTTTCCCTATATATTTCTATGTAAAATTTTGGCCCCCCATTGTGACCCCACCCTACCCCCAGGGGTCATGATTTTAACAAACTTGAATTTATACTATGTAACAAAAGTTTCCTATAATTTTCTTTTTTTGGGCCAGTGGTTCTTGAGAAGAAGATTTTAAAAATATGCCACCACATTTTTACTATTTCTGAATTATCTCCCCTTGTATGAAGGCGTGGCCCTTCATTTTTTAACAAATTTGAATCTCCTTTACCCAAGGATGCTTTGAGGCAAGTTTGGTTGAAATTGGCCTAGTGGTTCTGGTGAAGAGGTGGAAAATGTGAAAAGTTTAAGACGGACGGACAGCTAGACAGACTACAGACAAAATGTGATCAGAAAAGCTAACTTGAGCTTTCAGCTCAGGTGAGCTAAAAATGTACCACTTTATGACCATTCATGGGATTAATGGACTGTGGTCAGTGTTGAATTAAATACCATTAAAATTATTTTTATGCCCCCGTAATCGAACATTCAAGGGTATATAGTTTTTGCCCTGTCGGTTTGTCTGTCTGTTTGTGTTTGTCCATAAAAACTAAAACTTTGCCCATAATTTTAGATTGGTTGGAGTTATAGCTGTCATATTTTATACATGTATTCCTTCTGACAAGAAGTTCCTTCTGTTCCTTCTTTAGGTACCAACATATTTGACCTCTTGACCTTGACCTTGGAGTTTGACCTACTTCTGCAAAAATTTACCCAACTTTAACCTTGGCCATAACTTTTGAACAGTTTGTGCTAGGGCTATCATATTTTACATGGGTATTCATCATGATAAGACCTTTCCATGGGTGTAAATATTTTTTTACCTTTGACCTTAAAGTTTGTTTGTTTGTTTGTTTGTATGTTGTTTAATGTCCCTCTTGAGAATTTTTCACTCATATGGAGACACCACCACTTGCCAGTGGAGAGCTGCAAATTTTGTCCTATACTCGACACTTACGGCCATTGAGCAGTGAGGGATCTTTTTCGTGCCAGCACCTGCTGCGATACGGGACCTTGGTTTATATGGTCTCATCTAAAGGACCGGTCTCCACGTCCCACAGTGGGATTCGAACCCGTGACGTAAGGATCAACTCCTTACTTTGCGACTCTAGAGCAGACGCTCTAACCACTGCGCCATGCAGGCGACCCTTAAAGTTTGAACCACTTTTAAGAAACTTTAACCTTGGCCATAACTTTTGAACAGTTAGCAATAGGGCTTTCAAATTTCACAGGTATATTCCTTGTGACAGGGCCTTCCTATGAATAACAATTTTGACCTTGCCCTTGGAGTCTGACCTACTTTTGAAAAACTTTAACCTTCACCACAACTTTTGAACAGTTAGTGCTAAGAATTTATCTTTTGCATGTGTATTTCTTATGACAAGGTCTTCCCTTGCGTGCCATTAATTTTGACTCTTTGACCTTGGAGTTTGAATTTTAGAAAACAATAACCTTGACCATAACTTTTGAATGGTTGGTTCTTGGGCTTTCATACTTACTAGGTATATCCACTGATACATGTCCTTCCTTTGGGTAACAACATTTTGATCTCTCGACCTTGACCTTAAAGTTTGACTTGCATTTGAGAAACTTTATCTTTCAACATAAGCTGCCATGTGGGGGCATCAGTGTTTCACAAACGCTTCGCCTCGGTTGACAATGGTTTTCTTGGGGTGAAAATTTTCAATGTTACACTCAACTACATGCAATATTTATTATATTATACTGAATGTTTTATACAAATACATATAACAGTGAACCGTGCGCACATAAATTCTGCACAGTCACTATTTTTATAGTATTTCACCCGTCGTCAAGCAATGTTGACTGTTGCTACGCTGGAGGGCGTGGCTTCATCATTCAGCTGGTAATAGTGTTTTTTTAACAAATGTTTCTCGACGAATCAGATTCAACTAATTCACATGAAAGTATAATATTATATGAATGGTGTCTGTTTTGGAGAGTGACAGTTGAAATTGACACCCAAGGAAAACTGTATTGTCAATCGACATGTCAGCAGAGGTTGACAAAGGTTTTCTGTGTTGACAAAAGTTTTCCAAGGAGTGTCAATTTCAACAGTAGTGTTACCCACTAAAACAGGAACCATTCATTTTATTACTCTGAAGATCTTATTGATTTATGATGTCAGCAAAAAAATATATCCAAGATCGCAGTCAACTTCACTTTCAAACTCCTAGCTTCAGTTTTTATCAATAAGAAAACTTCGAAAAATTTACTGACCTCTTTAATTATTTAATTATTGTTTGATATTCAGAAATCTAAGTTTATTTCTGCATTCGCAAACATTTTTCATGTCATTTGTTGTTTTCGACCAAGCTTCATTGGACACAAGCTTTGAATGACATCAAGTTTAATCGGCTTCTTCCAAACACACAACTGATGTTTTTAGAATTTTATGGCAAACCGTGTGTGCATAATTTACAGGTACACGTGACATTATCGTTGTATTACCCATGCACTGTCAAGCGTGTTCCTAATGCTGTGGGTAACATTACGAGTTGTTAAATGCATCTTAACCAATCAGATTTCAGTATTTAACATGAAAGTGTATGTTCAATATATAATTACAGCTTGTATGTAAATAATCAACTCTGCATACTGTACAATCTGTTTGCATTTTACCTTGTTTATATTAACAATGTCATCTGCAAATTTGTCAAAAAAATTTCCAAGTTTGATATTTGTTCATGAGGATCCCCTACCCTAACCCCGATGTACAGGTTCATTCCAAAGACTATTTCTACCCAGTAGCTATTAATAGCTACGTAGGTACTTAAACCTACCCAAAGTAGCTATTTTTACCTACTTTTTGCAATACTTGCATTTTGTGGCCAAACGGCTGAACGGCGCAACATGGTGAGAATCAAATTTCTTGATACAGTCACACTGATGATGAATTCCACAAAATTTGGGCCAATGAATAAATGATTACATCGTAAATAACAATTTTGCATAAATTACAATGCAAAATTGATAATTTATGAAGTAATCATTTTTTGGTCAATATTTTGTGGCATTCATCATCAGTGTGACTGTATCAAGAAATTTGGTACTCATCATGTTGCGCCGTTCAGCCGTTGGGCCAAAAAATGCAATGAAAGATATGGAGATAACGAACAGTATTCAAGCTCAAAAGTTCATTAAACAATACAAAATAGGAGCAGAGCAAACACGGACCTCTGAACATCAGAGGTGGGATCAGGTGCCATGGAGGAGTGAGCATCCCTGCCGACCGGTCACACCTGCCATGTGCTCCTTGTCATGATCGGGAAATAACGGAAAAATCCGTCGACAATTCAGTGTGTAAATAATGGCCTAACAATTAGTATGAAAAAGGTCAGTCAGCTTTTGACTCAATGATAAATTGTATTTGCTGACAAGGTCATTGTATCGACCATAGAACTTACGAAATGATGACTTTAAACAAAACAGCTGATATTCTTGTTTCATCAACTTGTTCGTCAATAATTTACCTCGTTTTAGAAACTGTACATACGTAGAGCATGCTCTTGCGTATCGAATCAACTGAGAGATATATACCCCGTATGCAGGTGATGAAGGTATATTGCTGCATAAGTAAGGGAAGGTGACGATTGAAAAGTTAAAGTCATCACATTTATCATATGGCTTGGTTGTTAGATTACCATTAACTCTTTTTCAAGTAAAATATCCAAATATGAAACAGATGTGTCAGACTCTGTGGTATCTTTTATCTCAAGCTCACCAGAATATATCGTATCGACATAAGAATGGAAATAGCCATTGTAAATTGACAATAAAATCGTTGATATATCTAATAGGGCTGTGTACTTAGCAAAATATTTCGATATGATACGATACGACATTTTATAAAGCAATATGCGATATATTGGATTATTTATTAAGTTTATCAAAAATGTCTTGTAAATGACATTTAATGCATAAATTTGATAAAAACTTGGTGAGTCTAACATAACATGTTAAAATAGAGTTGTCTATGTATTTTGTAATCAGTTATTTAAGATGTGCTATCTCATTAATGTTTATTTCATTATTGACCAGATTTAATTCAAAAAAGTTGAAAATAATCTTTGGTAACTGAAATTCCCAACTTTTTCACAGAATAAAAAGAAAAAATGTCTGCCCGATACGTATTGGAAGTTATTTTTTCGATACGATACATTCCTAAATATCGATGCGTATTGAATATTCAATATATTGACACAGCCCTAATATCTAAATGTCGAGTTGAAGGCCACAAGCAAGTGTTTTCTTCTTTTCACATACAAGATTTTGGACAAATTCTGCTTCATATGAATACAAAAAAAGGTCTGCTAATAACGGGGCACAATTGGTACCCATGGCAATTCCAATAGATTGTTGGAAGACCTGGTCTCCCAAAACCACATAGATATTGTCAATCAGAAACTCAAGCATCTTTTTAATGTCAACTTCAGAGTACTTGTGTGTACAATCAGAATGTTTTTTAACAAAATAATTTTGAAAATGACCAATGACAAGGTAAGTATATTTATGAGTTCCATTTTTATTGAAAAAGCAGCTGTCAATTATATCAAAAAGCCTAGACTTCAATTTATCTTGGGGAATGGTTGTGTATAAAGTAGAAAAGTCATAAGTTTTTAAGCTGTTGATTTTGGTAAAATCTTGTGATTTCAAATTTTCCAAAAGTTCCTTGGAATTTTTAAGTATCCACATCTGATTTACACCACTTCTCAAATATATTGTTGCACAGTACTCTTGAAGTTTCTCCTTCACCGTTAATATCTTAGTGAGGAGTAAAGAAAGAGGCTTGGTTGAACATTTACTGGAACCCGCTATGTATCTTTGTTTGTAAGGATTTTTATGAAGTTTCGGAATCCAATATAAATATGGTAATTCAAATTCATTTTGGTCGTTGGAATATAAAAATATTTAAAACTGACATATGATTTTGAAGAATTTCTTCCTTAGAAAGGGAACTACAAGTATAAGTTGGATTACCACTTGTAGAATTAAATCCAAGTTCCTCTAAAATACATTTAATATAATGAGCCTTACAAACAAAGACAACGTTGTTACCTGCTTTGTCAGCAGGGACCAGTACGTACTGATCATGTAATCTATCTAATTCTTTTTTCACTTCTGGATTATCGAATACAGAAGGATAGATGGTTCTCATATTGCCCCTCAATCTTTTAATGCGTGATTTTAACATACATATGACACTTTTAATCCATTCTGATAAAGTAATGCAAAAAGTAGGTAAAAATAGCTACTTTGGGTAGGTTTTAATACCTACATAGCTCTTAATAGCTACATAGGTAGAAACAGTCTTTGGACTGGACCTGATGTAACCCTGTTTTTTTCAGGGTTATTCTGGGTTTTTCCCCTTAACCCCTGAAAAAAAATTCTGGATGTATGCCAGGCCAGGATGATCTTTCATTATTCAATTTGATCGGAAATTGAGCTACAGTAACACTCAATATAAATTTATATATTGTGAGCAATTCACACATAATAAGAATATCTCAACATCCATTCGCACTCATTGTATGTTCGTTCACCCTAAAATTTGTTCGCCCTTGATGCCGTTCGCCCTAATTCTTGTTCGCCCAGAGTCCAATCGCCCTAAAACTTGTTCGCACAAAGTCTGTTCGCCCTATTTATACTGCAGAAAGTTGAATAATGAACAAATGGATTTTTTTCAATAAATTATATGTACACTGGTACATAAATTGCACATAGACAACAGACGTATGCATATGGTCACACTAAATACCTGTCCTTTCAAATTTTCATTTTCTTTCTTCTTATATATATCATTTTTAGATCTAAGGTTTGGATTTTACTTATCAATCTTCAAAGGTAAAACCTTGCTCATCTGCTGCTCAGCTCCATAATGGGCCTATTAACGTCTCAGTCCTTTAATTGTTTTCAAAACATAACGCAGATTGTAAAAAAAAAAAAAAAAAAAAAAAAAAAAAAAAAAACACGGATATGAACCTCCAAATTACAGTGACATTATTAAGTATAATCGAACCAATTAAGCATGTAAAAAGCATTAATATCAAATTTGAATTATTTAAGATTATATTAAAAAAAATTACTGTAGCAACATTTGGGGGAAACAATACCCAAGTCGTAAAATATTGAATTAAATTAATAATAAATGTCAATATTTGCTATATACTGTATATACATTAGGGCGAACGAGATATAGGGCGAACAAGAATTATGGCGAACGGACTCATGCAAACAGGTAGATAGGGCGAATGTACCCGATACCCTCATTACCGGAAGTCTTTAATTTTTCACCAAAATGTCACACTCTCTACCATCGGCTCATTCATTCACCTCTATCGTTGGCTCGCATATATCTCACAGTGATAAACACGAGAAATAGTGCGTTTGTTTAAATTCATTATAATTAAATGCCTGCACTAATGTTTCTCTTTTAAGGTAGATATTTACTAGATATATCTAGAACTATTAATTTAATTTGAAATAATCCTTGGAATGTCATGTTTTTTACGTTATATCAAAAATATTGACGTGAGCCCATCGCAGAGGTGTCTGAGAGAGAAACGAACGACAACTCTGTGAGGGAGATTGAAAATGTCAATATAGTCATATACATGTCAATATTTATTTAAGCAGTTTCACTTATAAAATTTGACAAATGGTACCTAATATACACGTGCATACATGCAAACAAATATTTCACAATACATGTACCGGCCTAATGTATCTCTCAGTATTGCTGCAGGACAAAGATGGCGGCAAGAATGTTCGAGTACTCGCCGCGAGAATTGTTTTCCACAATAAGGTCATATGAAGTAACAAAAATGAATATTACAACTTCAATAAACTAACCTCATCTCGTAGTTATCTTCTTCTGTGCACGTTGTCTTGAAGAAATGCAGTGAAAGCGCTGAGTAGATGCAATTGCAAAAGCAATGACAGTAACTGATGTGACAATATGGAATTCTCAAATCAGTCTGACCTTATGACCCATGTCACGTGATCAAGGTTATACAGTGGAGAGCAGAAATTTTTGAAAATTCTCCTGTTTCTTTACTAATAGGAACTAAAACTTTGTAAGAAGACTTAATTGAAACGTGAAGAAGGCCATGAGAACGCGCCGGGGGTGGGAGGGGGCATGGTCCCCACTTTTTCTGAGTATAGTAAAATTTTTATTTAAATACTGGTTGCCCCCTCCCATCCCCGCCCTACCCCTTACCCCAGTTTTTGATGTCGAACACTGGGAAATTTCAAGATTTGGACTGTAAATTAGCTCTCATTTTTTATGTTTATTTTATTTTTTTTTTATTTTTTTTATTTTTTGCTTGTCAGATTCTTTGGCATTTTGCCCCCCCCCCCACTTTTGAAACCGTTGCTACAGGTCTGTGAAGAAACGTGCGATGTAATCTAATCCCCTCCAAAAAAACTCGAATCCACCCCTCCCCAATGAACTCCATATAATTTTTTATATGACAATACGCGAAATCTTAATACACTTAGTTGTTGCATTACTAAATGTAACAGGAGATTAATTATACCTGATATACCAGGCACGGGGTAAGGGGGGTCCGGCAGGGGGTGTGCACTGGTTCCCATTTTTTTTTTCTAAACATATAATTAACTTACTATTGGAAATGTTCATTGAAAGGCACACTTTTTGTTGTAGCATAGTTAAATCATGGCAATTTGGAAATGTATTAATAAATATCGATTAAAAATCGAAGTTGCAACCTACACAGCCACCAAGCTTTGCTATCGTCAAAATAGAAAAGGCCTATAGCTATAATTGTTTATTAGGACTAAAGTCAGGAACAGAATTCATATATATCCACAATCTGGTTTTGCAGTGAAATTTAATTTCCTGTTTCCCTTTCAATCATTGAAGTCCTCAATTGATTTTGAGGTCAAAATTCATATACTGCATAAAATCATTGAAATGCACGGTTTTCTGAAAATGGCTTTAACGAGACTTTGCAATAAGATTTCTAAAAGACAATTATAAAAGATTTTATTTTCTCACTTGACCCCATAATCATTAGCTAATCTATGGAATGGTTTTCAGCAAGTTATTTTTCTTAAAGATCTTGAATTTTTCGTCATACATCCCCATGGCTAAAAAAGACTGATTTCGACACCAATTAAGACACTGCATGCTTAGTTTTCAGAGACTGACGTTCTTTTCGTAGATCTTTTGCAATGAAACAAGTTGATGTTCTAATGTTCTTGAGGCAAGAGGTGAATGACGAAGTTTTTTTTTCTTCCAATCTCCATTTTTGGTCTTCCATCATAGACGAATCTAGAGGAGGAGGAGTTAAAAAGCTTCGGACCCCTTGGGATTATCAGTACACTATAACAAAGTACCTTCAAAGTATGATTAACAAACAATAGAACTTAAGTCTTTTCTTCATCATTTTCCTCATTAAATGGTATTGTACGGCTACATTTCAAGTACATGTATATTTAGATGGATATAAGACATTTTTTTCAAGCACTTAAATTTATTATTAACTATTCACAATTTTGTTTGGAAATAGTGCATATTACATAGAAAGTTCCATTTGATAGAAGAAAAAAGCTCTAGTAGGAATATATTATTATTAATTTTTGTACACTTTGCCATAACACTCCTTTTCAATGCAGAAGTGAAGATGTAACTAACAGTGATCGATCTCAAAAAATTCTTTAAACAATACATATCTGTGAACAAGGCATAAAACACGAACCCCAGGTGGGACCAGGTGCCTAAGGGGAGTAAGCATCCCCTGTTGACCCGTCACACCCGCCGTTGGCACTGTGTATTGATCAGGTAGATGGAACATTCCGTAGTTCATTCATTCATTTATTCAGTCATTCTTTATTTCCTCCGAATGGGGAGACTCAAATGCAGTATTACAACGCACGGTTAAACATATTTACAACATATTTGAAGAAAGTTAGACAAAAAGGAAAATAATCAAAAAGATTTACATGAAAAAAAAGTTACACAGAAGTAAAAAATCAGGCAAAACAAATTAATAATACTCGTATAGTCCAGTTTACTAAGAATAAATAACTCTGTAGAAGTGAACGTAGAAAACCAAAGGCCTAACAATTGGTATGAAACACGTCAGCCAACATTTACAATATGCTGATGCACGTCAGCCAACATTTACAATATACTGATGCTGATGCCCTCGGGATTTTCATTTCTCACAGGTTTTCTATAAATTAATTTAGTTTCACGCATGTCTGGAAAAAGCATTCATAAATTGAATTTAATACAAATCAACCATTAGAATTTTTTAAAGGCAAGGTTAGGTTAGACATAGCATTAACACTTTGATTTGTATTCAAGTAAATGTATGGTACATGTATTTTAGACCTTGTGCAGTGTGTAAAAATAAGACCTGAGATATACAATTCTTTGTCAGTTTTAAAATCTGTTTGGTTGGAAAAACACATGGATATACATACAAGTATGTATAGTATTGACGAGAATTTCTAGTTGGATATAAAGATAATCTTATTTCATTCATTTTTTTTTTTTAATTCAGTAAAATAGATAATAAAAAAAAGTTGCAACAGGTCATGAAAAAATCTATCAAAAAATCAATCAACAAGTATCAATAAGTAAAATAAAATTTACATGTATAACCAAAAAATGGTCAATGCTTAAAATAATCAATACAAGGGTGAAAAATAACTGTTCCTATCACCTGCCTGCAACAAAAGGCAATCCCTCCTAAAGGTACCCCATCATTAACAACAGACCCATGGGCCACAATACTCACCCGAGCGACTCAGGTCTTGCTGTTCTTCACCGGCAGAATAATTTCCCTTTTTAATTTCATAAAAAATTGAGTCCATATAGGGGACCGAAATTCTAGTCCTAAGGAGACAAAGATTTAATCAACGTTATTATCAGAATTTGAAATAGTTGCAGATATTATGAAACATGCACATAAATCAAAAGCACATTGAGACGAAGTATGAATAAATAATCAAGTTTTTTTTATTAAGACCGTTCCTTTATGGTTTCTGGGATTTCTTGGAATTTTTTATACGCAGTAAGGTTAAAATTGCTTGCACATGCATTTCCACTTTTGTTTCAGTTTGCCATAAAATGCATGTAAATTACTTAATCTGTGAATTGTACTGAAAATTTACTAAAAAATATTAAAAAACTTAACGTAATTTTTCTTATTCAAATTGTATTCAGTTGTTTTCTAGACTTACTTTTGCTCTTATAAATTCCGCGTCTTAGTTTTTAATGATACTTTGCATGTAAACTTAAAATCAACGGAACTTCATAGACCGCAACATCTCTCTCTCTCTCTCTCTCTCTCATGTACCAATGTAAGGGGAAAATAATGAAAAATCTTCTTTAAAACAAAAATACTGTAATGGTTTAGGCCGAGGATATCAGCTTGGATAGCTCAGTTGGTAGAGCACCTGAAGCAGGGGTCCCGGGCTCGATTTCCGATCCATCCCGGTCCATCCATACATTTTCTCCTTTCTTGTTGCATAATTTTTTTCCATGACCACCCTAAAGTCCTGCCAGGGGCAAATAAGAAGATTGTTTCTTCGACGGCGAAGACTATTTAAGGAGGGAGGAATGTAATGGTTTGGGCTGTGGATATTGGCCCGGGTAGCTCAGTCGGTAGAACCCCTGACTAGTGATGCAGGGGTCACGGGTTCGATTCCCGGTCCAGCCATACATTTTCTCCTTTATTCTTGCATTTGATAAATTTCAACATAGTGTAAATTAAAATTGATACATGTAGATTTATGTCTTAATTAAAGAGAGATCATTTTATTCGACACATTACAAGAAATAATGCGAGTTTCAATTAATATGTTTTTTTTAACTTTGAAGACAAAGTTTCAGTTGAGACCAAGATGATCACTTTAACTCAGCTGAGCATTTTGGCCCGCTGGTCAGTTGATTTATAATTCTTTTTTTAATACACTCTTAGTAAAATCTACATGGTATCACTATTTTACGGGGGTCATTTTTATTCCCCTAGGGTCTGCATTTTTAAGGGTGATGAGACTTTTTCTACAGGCAAAGGGATAAATTTTCGAAGAATGACCGGAGGTGAACAAGAGGCCCATAGTAAACAACTCTCACCTGAGGAACAACGGCCATTTTGTTCTTTATCAGCATTTCCCCAATGTATATACAGTTATATAAAACTCTGATTACATATTATGGCCCCACCCTACCCAGGGGGGTCATGATTTTAGCAAATTTCAATCTACACTACCCAACGATGCTTCTTTACAAAAATGACTAATTATGAATTTGCTGTTCTTGATAAATATTTTAACATTTTTTTTCAATATATTCCTATGTATTGTATAATTTTGATCCCCTATTGTGGTCCAGTCCTTTCCCCTGGGGTCATGTTTTGAACAAATTAAAGATTGAACAAACTTAAATCTACAGTATGTAGCACTTGAAGCTTTCATGTAAGTTTCACCTTTTCTTGCAAAGTAGTTCTTGAAAAGATTTTTTTTGAAAAGCTGCCACCAAAATTTTCACGAATTCTTAACTATCTCTCTTTGAAACAGGGCGTTGTACCCCTTGTAAACAAATTAACTTAAATCCTCTTCATGGAAGAATGCTTTGTGGTAAGTTTTGGTTGAAATTGGCCCATTTGTTCTTTGGCTCAGGTGACCTAATAAGGGGGAAATTAAAAGGTATTCTAGTTAAGTTAGTTTAAGGGCTAATCATAACAGCATCCATTTTTCAAGGTTCATAAACCCTCTGCTCACTCATATAAAATGTTGTCTTAACTTTTATGATTTTCCGAAAGAAAAGTATTTTATAAGTAAAATACAAACTATCATACCATAGCTTGTGGGGCAAAATTAAACAAAAAAGACATTTCAACTTGACAAATCTATAAAGAAATAATAGGCATTTATGTCACTAAGAGTTATCTCTCTTATCAGAGTATCAATGAACCTTAATTCAACTCTTCCGTTCAGAAATAATTTCTTTATGTTACTGTGATGGTCATGGAAGCAAAAACAACAAATCTGAAGATGACAAATGAGTTTATTTACATTGAATCAAATGTTCAAAATGAAGATGAGCATGATGAATAAATGGAAATAGATATGTTATAAAACAAACAACATGAACTTTGATTGAAGAAATAAAATATTTCAAATGCTCTAAAAATGGTGCACTTAAAATGACCATGAAAATATATGCATGTGTAACATTTATGATGTACACTTGATTGTAGATGTGATGATAATGATATGATGATGATTATGATGAGGGGTTGATGATAATCATGATGATTATGATGATGTTGCTGTTGTTGATGATGATGATTGATCAGCAAAGGTCATGAACACCTGTCCACAATATTTGTCTCTATCTTATAGTCACCTCCACTAATTAGCTCACATCCTGGAACTAAATCATAAAGAAGTTATCTGGGTCATGCTGACCTAGTTCACAGATAATTAAAATGGTGACTAAAAATAAAATTTGCACTAAACATGGGCACTTACTGGATGAGGGCACTGCTGACCACCACTGCAGTACTGGGATGTGTGGGACAAATCTACCAGTGTAGCATACTACTGGGGATGAGTTCACCTGGGCTAGGGAGGGGATGGCAGAACTCCTCTGGCCTTGAAGTAAGGGAGTTAACCACTGATCTGGACAGCTCTGCCGGTCGAGCTGCAGATTCCCTCTACAAGGATGGTCTGCTGCAAAATAAACCAGTTCACTATATCGACACTCAACATTTGTCAGAGACAATTAGAAAGTCAATAAAAAAAGACCAAAAACTGTTAGAGGTCATGCCGAGAGGAACCAAGGTAGAAAAAAACAAACTTGTGCATAACTTTGCCCCTGATGCTGTTGACAGATGTACAGCTGAGATAAATCAAGCTCAGGCAGTATATGCTGGAGATGCAGATAAATTAAAAAACAAGCTCTCATATGCCAAACATGCAATAGTAAAATGTTACATGGGAGATCATGCATTACGCAGAAAACACTCTCTGGTGTGCAAAGGGAGAGTAAATTATTAGGAACAGGAGTTCATATCTAGGTCAAGCTTTTACAATACCATCTTCTGCCAAGAACGAGACAAGGCTCCATGCCTGGATCTCAAAGAGGTTGTCTCCAGCTGTCTTGGACAGGACAATCAAAAATAGTAAATCTCAAAAGGTCGAAAGCTTCAACAGAACTCTGCAACGATCCCTGCCTCATAATGTCACTTTCACAAGAAACTTTGCTGGTCGGGTGCATAGTGCTGCTCACTCTTGCATTCATGGTCCGGGCAGCTCCCTCCGAGGTCTCTGTGCAGGGGTTGGTGCCCTCATTCCTTCTGATTAGAACTGGTACGTAAGTCAAATTTGCAGAGAATGGAAGTATAATTAGTCAAATATACCGTGGCACTGCGTTTTATGAGTTAATTGTTAATTAAGCTAGGTTACATGATGATGTCTGTCCAGAACTAAACATGTAAAACATTTTACAATGCATTTATGGATGTTTATACTGATGCTTGCATTGGATTCTGAATAAGCCCTACATGTGCTTTAGACACTCATGCAGTACAGTGTGATAGAGCTGCCTTTCTAGTATGATATTCTTTAAGTTGTATCGAACCCATATTTGCACATATTGTGTGCCTACACGTGAATGCTTTGCCCTAATGCGGCTTTGTATGCTGCATCTGACCTATATTTTAGGACACAATCTACATTGTTTCATAATTACTTGCTTTTGTTGCAAGTCAATGAGAACCAGTTTAGCTCATCAGGTACATCCACCTTAAGCTTTGTTTTTCAGATAAATCAGGATTTTGTGCATGTTAACCTTATTTTGTTAGCATGATACCTTTATATGCTTATGTCATGTATTTATTTTTTTTTTTTAATGTAAATAAATGTGTATTTATTTGTTAGTTGTGTAATTTTTTAAATGCATTTCTAATGTCATATGAAATGATTTAAGTAAATGTTCATGTAGAGCTGCCTGCATGGCGCAGTGGTTAGATCTCGAGCCTTTGCTCTAGAGTTGTGGAGTAAAGTGTTGAACCTTACGTCGCAGGTTCGAATCCCATTGTGGGATATGGAGACTGGTACTTCGGATAAGATCATATCAACCGAGATCCCGTGTCACAGTAGGTGTTGGCAAGAAAAAGATCTCCTTCACTGCTCAATGGCCCTGAGTGCCAAGTACATGTATAGATCTAATTTGCAGCTCTCCGTCAGCAAGGGCTGATGTCTTCATATGCATGAGTGAAAAAATCTCAAAAGGGGCATTAAAGCTGAACTTATAAAGCTGAACTTTGGTATCTGGAATAATTGGATATCTTGAATACCATGGATATGTCGAAGTGATTTAGAAGTCTGCAACACTTTTTGATAAGCATTTTACCCTCAGTATCTTAAACCCTCAATGTCAAAGTTCTTTCTTCACCCCATTGAGATAAAAATAATGAGGTTTGACTGTACATGCATTCTACATATGTCATATGAATGCCATTGTTGAAATACAGAGAACTTTGTAACTAATGTATGTACAATGGACAGTTACTTTCTCCATGGATCGAGGTACACAGCTTTAAGCTTGATCACCTTATTGGTCAATGTATATTTTTGGTCAGTTTACATATTGTTGGTCAGTGTACAGGTATATTGTCTTCAAACAGGGCTATACAGAAGCCTTGCAAGTTTCTTTTAAGGTCACCTGAGCCATGTGACCTACTTACAAGTATCATTTATAACTGAATGTTCTGGCACGAAATAAATTTGGAAAAAAATGAAAGTTTCAAGACTATAAAATTAAAACAAACTTCAATTAAATTCTACTTGATTTTTAATCTAATTTTGAATGTAAAAAATGTTTCTATACATATATGCAACTTTTTGATCACGTGAAAAAAAAGTAATCAAAAACTTAAATATACTAACTAATATTCTATTCTCCATTTATACATAGTCTTTGAGATGTCATAACCCTTATGAAAATGTAAAAAGAAACAAGAGGCCCAAGGGCCTTAACGGTCACCTGAGTACAATACAACAATTCAGAGGATCCATACACTGATAAATGAAGCTTTGTTGCCCAAAAGCAAGAAAAATAGTATGATAAGCATCAACAAAATAATTGGTATAGAATCTATCTGTCCCCCATTTATCACTATTACCATGCAGACTATTACCAAAATGTCTATTTTTTACCCCATATTATTACTTCTCACATTGGTCTCTCTTGGCCTTTGAAGAACATTAAAAAAGATAAGTTATTTTTGCCTCACTTTTATTCATCTATTATTTCGAAGTCTACCTGCTCATTAAAACTATGAAAGTACTTTTTGTATTATACAATAAATATTCTTGCATAATTCTCTTATTCTATTAACCTTTCAAATACATTATTTACAGTGATTAATTATCAAAGGTGAATGGCAAAGGGGAATAACTTTGCTCAGCAGAATACAAGTTCATAGAGCCCTGGCCAGGACCAGAATACTTGACTAAATAATCCAGGTGTTCAAAATTCTGGTAAAAATACCCTTGCATATTAAAACTTTTACTCTGTTTGCCTCGAATATGCTCCAGAAGAATACAAGACTTTCAAAGAAATGCATGTTCACTATGTTATTAAATAAATAAAGCCCCCCTCCCCCTTTACACCAGAAAATCTTACCCAGGGGCCATGAACTAATAATTCTGGAAGAAGCACTTTGCTCATCATAACTATACACTTGTTTCTTTGCTTTATTACCAGTAGTAGAAAAAAATATTTTGAAAGAAATTATGCATTTTCACTATAAAATCAATAGAGCCCCCCCCCCCCCCCAAAAGAACCCCTGACCCAGGGACCATGAATTTCACAATTTTGAAAGAGGCATTCTTTCTCATCATAACCATGCCCTTCCTTTGTTTGAACAATACCAAGGAGCAGAGAAGAAGATTTCGAAAGAATTTATGCATTTTCCTTATATATCAATAGAGCCCCAACCTAACACCAGAACCCTTCATCCAGGGGCCACAAAATTCACAATTTCTGAGGAGGCAGCCATGCTCATCATAACTATGTACTTAGTTTATTTAATATTCAGGAGAGAGAAGATTTTCAAAGAAATAATGCATTTTCACTATATATATCAATTGAGCCCCACCCTGACGAAGATTTTCAAAGAATTAATGCAAATAATCAATAGACCCCCCCCCCCCCAACACCTGAACCCCTGACCCAGGGGCCATGAAATTCACAATTTCTGAAAAGGCAGCCATGCTCATTATATCTATGTTCTTAGTTAGTTTATTTAATATCCAGGAGCAGAGAAGAAGATTTTCAAAGAATTAATGCATTTTCACTATATAGTCAATAGAGCCCCCCCCCCTTACACCAGAACCCCTGACCCTGGGGCCATGAAATTCACAATTTCGGAAGAGGCACTCTTGCTCATCATAACTATGTACTTAGTTACTTTATTTAATACCAAGGAGCAGAGAAGAAGATTTTCAAAGAATTAATGCATTTCACTATTTCGTCAATAGAGCCCCCCCCCGCCCCAACACCAGAACCCCTGACCCTGGGGCCATGAAATTCACAATTTTGGAAGAGGCACTCTTGCTCATCTAAACTATGTACTTTGTTACTTTATTTGATACCCAGAAGCAGAGAAGAAGATTTTAAAAGAATTAATGCATTTTCACTATATAATCAATAGAGCCCCGCCCTAACATCAGAACCCCTGACCCTGGGGCCATGAAATTCACAATTTTGGAAGAGGCACTCTTGCTCATCATAACTTTATACTTGGTTTGTTTTTTAATACCCAGGAACAGAAAAGAAGATTTTCAAAGAATTAATGCATTTTCACTATATAATCAATAGAGCCCTGCCCTAACACCAGAACCCCTGACCCTGGGGCCATGAAATTCACAATTTCGGAAGAGGCATTCTTGCTCTTCATAACTATGTACTTAGTTAGTTTATTTGATACCCAGGAGCAGAGAAGAACATTTTCAAAGAAATAATGCATTTTCACTATGTGATCTATATAGCCCCACCCTAGCGCCAGAACCCCTGACCCTGGGGCCAAGAATTTCACAATTTTGGTAGAGGGCTCAATGCTTATTACAATGATGCCAACAGTTTGACTGCTTGATGTCCAGGAATAGAGATTTTTAAAGATTGCATTAATTTTGGTGGTTTTAGCCCCACCCCTCAGGCCCCAGGGGGGCAGGGACCATGAAATTCACAATTTTTGTTCCCCTTCACCCATAGATGCTATATGCCAAATTTGGTTGAAATTGGTTGAGCGGTTTCAGAGAAGAAGCTGAAAATGTTCAAAAGTTAACGCACGACGGACGACGCACGACGACAGACAAAAACGGATAGCAATAGGTCA
Organism: Saccostrea echinata; assembly: GCF_033153115.1. Taxonomy (NCBI): domain Eukaryota; kingdom Metazoa; phylum Mollusca; class Bivalvia; order Ostreida; family Ostreidae; genus Saccostrea; species Saccostrea echinata. Next base: position 370,805 of record NW_026889809.1, read on the forward strand.
CCTGAGTCACTCAGGTGACCTAAAAAAAAGGTGTTAATTTATTCCGGATTTAAAAGAAATGTAAAAAGTTGGATGCTCAGTGGCGCCAGTACATTTCATCTGAAATCTATATCTCAAGATTACGTCAGGAAAACTCAAAATTAATATTCCAGGTAAGATTTAAATACAAATTAAAATAAGTTCAAATACGTTTAAAAAATTATTTTGAAAGTGAAAAAAAAAGCACAAAAGAATGAAAAAGAACAAGACAAGCACAAAGAAGAATATCCAGTTCTCAATATATATTATTTATGATTTCATGATTTCAATATTTATGATTTGACAACTGCTGCCTCTGAAATTAATATAAAACACATAATTATATTAGAATGGTACAATAAAAATATAATATTATAATAGATATACATAAGGATCATTATACAAATTGTGTCATAATTGAATAGTTCACTATATGGAATTTACAACTGTTTTACATACGTAAAGGGAAATAACTTTTATAACCTTAATCAGTAGCAATACTTTTCACAATTGTGAAGAGTTATCTTTCTTATATAACAAAATAATGAAATAATTCACCGGTTTATGGAACCAAGTCCATCTTACAACGGTAGGTCTTCAAATATAATAATAAGTATTATAAAAGAAATAAATTCCTAAAGATATATGCTATTTACAATTTCTCTAGATCTGTAACTATATGCCTGTCTTTGTCCAAGAATTCGTTAGAATTATATAAATTGATGAAACTATAGGACACCTTTCTACAACTTTCTACATGAAATTCAAACTGAATAATGTTCACTCTGAGTGTAATACATCTACTACACATACATCTGATAATAAGACAATAATTTAGTGAATGATAACTTGTTTTCTGAAGTTGAAAGTTAAGCATATTCAATAAAGAAATTGGTATCTTGGACCAATTTTGGACGACTAAAAAAATTAGCTGAAAAAGATTATTTATCAGTAAGAAATTCAATAAAACAAAAGAATCAAATCTGTAAAAGATGATTTCACAACACAAGTTTTGAAAACTAAAACTTTTCCATGAAGATTTCTATTACTTTCTTTTTCTGGTTGTAAACATATATTCATAGTACACAACTTTCACAAATATGAAAATGATGATTGACCAACAAAACTAATATTTTTAACCCTAATTATGTGTTAACATGGAAACCACAGTAAGTTACAAAAAATAGCTTCAATTTCAACATTTTTCTAAATAATCTTTTAAATAATAACAAAAAAGTATACTGATATTACTTTCAACCAATTAAGATCTGACAGCTAATTATTAAAGATACGTATGTATTTAGTTTACAGAAAAGTTTAAAGCAAATCTAAATAGCAAGGCATCTGTTGTCATGGCAACAATAACATTATATAGTTTTACAGAAAGAAATTTGAGAATTATGACTTAAAGGTGCTTGGACACAGATTTGAAGTTAATATTTACTCAAATTTTCTGCATAATTTCATGACTTATATGTTGCTATATAGCATTTCATACGAAAATTTGATAAAAATCTTATTTTATCTGGAAGTTATTGAAACTTTGAATTTCTGGACGCGTTTGATAAACACATCCTTGCACTTTCACAAATTTTAACTTTATCCTTATTACTTTAGAAAAGTAGCAATTTTGTTGTTTATTAATGAAAAATATTAAAACTATAATGCAGAAATTTCAGAGTAGAAATGTAGAAAGCAAAATGCTTTTACCAGTATTGTCAGTCCGTGCTCAGTGGTGTGTGCAGAGTTTAACAATTGAACACACCCGGTGAAACGTAAACATTAATAACAACAGAGCTCGTGCCCTGTTTACAAAAACAGTTTACGTTTCACGGGTGTATTCAATTTGTAAAACTCTGTACACAACTACACAACACTGAGCAGGGGCTGACAATACTTAAGTGAGTGGGTTTTACTTTCGCACATTTTTACTCTGAATTTTCTGGATTATAGATGTAATATTATTCATTAATACACAACAAAATTGCTACTTTTCCTAAGTATTAAGGATAAAGTTAAAAATCGTGAAAGTGCAAGGATGTGTTAATCAAATGCCACCCAAAATTCGTAGTTTCAATAATTTCCAGATTAAATAAGTTTTTAATTTTATTTTCGTGTGAAATGCTATAGCAACATATAAGTTGTGATATTATACAGAAAATTTGAGAAAATATAAACTTCAAATCTGTGTCTATGCACCTTTAGTTTAAATCTATACATACAGAATAAAATTTTAACTTATTCATATAAAACCTGCAAAAAGCTGAGCAATACAATAGACATGATTCTTATACAAAAACAGGCTTATCTATACATGTGGGTTTCAGATGTTGACAGACTACACATCATCCAGAAAGTTGCATCATGTACACCTAAACAAGAGGCCCAACAGTCTTAACGGTCATCTGAGTACAATACAACAATTTAGAGGATCCATAAACTGATAAATGAAGCCTTGTTGCCCAAAAGCAAGAAAAATAGTATGATTAGCATCAACAAAATAATTGGTTTAGTATCTGTCTGTCCCCCATTTATCACTATTACCATGCAGACTATTAACAAAATGTCTATTTTTTAACCCGATATTATTAACTCTCACACTGGCCTCTCTTAGCCTTTGAAGAAGATATAAAAAGAGATGTTATTTTTGTCTCATTTTTATTCATTTATTACTTCCAAGTCTACCTGATCATTAAAACTATGAAAGTACTTTTCAGATTTTCAAGAATTAATGCAATTTTACTATACAATGAATAGAGCCCTGCCCTAACACCAGAACCCCTGACCCTGGGGCCATGAAATTCACAATTCTGGAAGAGGCACTCTTGCTCATCATAACTATGTACTTATAGTTTATTTAGTATCCAGGGAGTAGAGAAGAAGATTTTCAAAGAAATAATGCATTTTCACTATATAATCAATAGAGCCCCGCCCTAACACCAGCACCCATGACCCTGGGACCATGAAATTCACAATTTTGAAAGAGGCACTCTTGCTCTTCATAACTATGTACTTAGTTAGTTTATTTGATACCCAGGAGCAGAGAAGAAGATTCTCAAAGAAATAAGGCACTTTCACTATTTGATCTATATATACCCACCCTAACACCAGCACCCCTGACCCTGGGGCCATGAATTTCACAATTTTGGTAGAGGCTCAATGCTTATTACAATCATGCCAACAGTTTGACTGCTTGATGTCCAGGAGTAAAGAAGAAGATTTTTAAAGATTGCATTAATTTTGGTGGTTTTAGCCCCACCCCTCAGGCCCCAGGGGGGCAGGGACCATGAAATTCATATTTTTCCCCCTTCACCCATATATGCTATATGCCAAATTTGGTTGAAATTGGTTAAGTGGTTTCAGAGAAGAAGCTAAAAATGTTCAAATGTTAACGCACAAAGACGAACAAAAACAGATTGCAATAGGTCACCTGAGTGACTCAGGTGACCTAAAAAAGACAATTCTGCTAAAGATATATTCCTAGTCCATGAGTCCAAAATTAATACTGTAGGCCTAAAATAAGATGCCCAAAACGAGAAAATGAAAATGTCTCTATATGTCTGTATAAATATATATAAATGTCAGACTCTGCCGAGAGCCGAAGCAGTGAGATGAAGATTTTGTGACCCGGGCTAAGTGAAATCCAGCCTGTAGACTCCTACATGGAAGCTGTGTCAGATGACCCAAACTCAAAACTATACAAAGTCCTTCACCAAGAGAAGACTGCTAAATTGTGGAATCAGGCATTTAAAGAACAATTAAAGAAGTTTCCAGACTGTGACGGTTCACTGGACTGGAACCAACATTAGGAGGAAAAACGAGGCCTGGCATGGATCCTTTTATCCGATGTAAGAAGTGCCACTACACCAGTCAATGAGAAAAGCTTTACGAAGAGGTGAGGAGATCTGGAAGGGGATGAAGAGCTGCACAGCTAAATGTGGCCATGGCTATCGGTCACTTGGGTACCAGCATTACTACAGAGGGTATGCGTGGTATGCTTCTTGGTGGAAATATTGAACCAGCTTCAGCCACCCATGTGCAACAGACCTGCAACAAAGTGGGGAAATTATCATAGATGTGAATAAAACTAGTATGAAGAAAATCAATAGGGCAGAACATTCAGGAACTTAATGAACCAGTAGTCTACGTAGAGACTGTAGCCCTACTGTCTGGTTTTTACTTATAACAAAGGAAGAGAAAAGTAACTTGGACTTGAAACTTTGCATCAGCAATAAATGGAATAGTGATCCTTGATTTAGTCTCTTTTCATGGTAAGATTGCAATCAGACAACAACTGTAGAAAGAGTAGCCTTTTAAAAGAATTTTACAGAAATTTCGATTTTAGTTACCATGGCAACATAATTCATCAAAATAAGAAAAAAACGATAAAGACAATTATGTATCTAGTCTACTTGCATGCCATGTTATATCAAAATTGATATCAGACCAAACTGTAGGAGGTGTAGCATTTTGAAAGTATTTTACAGAAATTTTAATTTTGGTAACCATGGCAACAGAGTTTATATAAATCAAAAACCGATGTCTTAGTGTACTCTATTTGTGTGCCACAAATCAGACCAAAACTGTAGGAGGAGTAGAATTTTGAAAAAAAATTTTACAGACAGACGACGAATGACAGACACCTTACAATAGCATGATCTCTTCTGGTCTCTGACCAATAGAGCTAAAAATGTGGACTTCCTGATACCCCTATCAGAGGGGAAGGAGATGCTTGGTATAATAATGCCACCTTCAGTGCCACTGGAAAAACCAATTCCAAGCTGCCACCCAAGTGACTTATACTGTAAGTGAAAATGTTACTCAGAGGAAAAACGTTGAGGCAGTGTTCTGTGGGAATAAACTATGCAAGAAAGGCACACACCTGAGAAGGAAAGGCTCAGGACACGAAGACTGCACTGCAACCATTCCTCTGGAGACCACCATCGGAGATGAGAAGAGATTGGCCTCAAATTATGCATTGGTGAGTTAAAAATATTAAGTGATGACGGTCTACTAGTCATTTCCCATTTCACCAGTGATGGAGATAGTGCCAAGGCATCTGGTGCATCTGAAAAACAAGGACATGTCATTGAAAACCTTAAAGAACCTCAAAGAAAACAGACTGCTAAGGTTCCATTCAGCAGTCACATGTTTCTGAGAAGAACCAATGCCATATTAAGAGAATCCATGAAAAGAAGATTTGCTTGGACCTGAAGCTTCAGTGAAGGACAGAGCATGAGAACTGCTACACAAACTACCCTGAAGAAGACTTACCTTTGATGAAACTGGCTATGTCTTCTGCTGTCTAAACATAAACTGCTACCAGTTAAAGGGCAGTGATGAAAGTCCTGTCAACTTTATTCCTTTTTCTGTCATGGACTGAAAAGCAATAAGTGGAAATCTTCAGTGGTGCCTAGTGACTTTGAATTAAACATGACTGAGGAAGACAAATGTTTGTTAAAAGACTGTATAAATTTGACTTTAGGACTAAATAATCTTCAAGTTAATAGAATTAAGTATCATACTTGTACACAAAAGCTGAATCTGTGAATAGGGCATATTCATAATCAAATCCAAAATATATTACAAGTAGTGGAAATTTTGAAAGTAGAATACATAAAGTTGTGCACTCACTGAATAGGGGTCATGGAAATTCAATATTGGAACTTTGTGAATCTGTAGGGGAACCTGTTATAAAAGAAAGTAGAGTGGTCCATCATCTAAAACAACAACAAAATAGGCAAAATGACTTTAAAATGAAACAAAAACTGTTAAAATATAGACACATACAGTAAACCACTGACATATCCAAAATTAACAAAAGGCCCATGGGCCACAATGCTCACCTGAGTAACTTTGGCCTTTGCTGTTTTTCACCTGATTTCCCCCCTTGTAGTACATATCGTGGTCCCAACCTAAACCAGGGGCCATGATTCGAACAATTTAGTATCTACCCAGGATGCTGCCACTTAAGTTTCAGCCTTTCTGGCTCAGTGGTTCTTGAGAAAAAGATTTTTTCTACATATTTCAATGCAAAACTGATTCCCTGTTGTGGCCCGCCCTGCCCCGGGGGTCATGATTTCAACAATTTAGAATCTACACTACCCCAGAATGCTTCCACATAAGTTTCAGCTTTTCTAGCCCAGTGGTTCTTGAGAAGAAGATATTAAAAGATTTTTTCTACATATTTCAATGAAAAATTTGGATTCCCTTTTGTGGCCCCGCCCTACCCCGGGGGTCATGATTTGAACAATTTAGAATCTACACTACCCTAGGATGCTTCCACATAAGTTTCAGCTTTTTTGGCCCAGTGGTTCTTGAGAAGATTTTTTAATGACCCCACCCAATTTTTGTCTTTTCTTGATTATCTCCCCTTTGAAGGGGGCTTGGCCCTTCCTTTGAAGAATTAAAACTCCCCTTTACCTAAGGATGCTCTGTACCAAGTTTGGTTAAAATTGGCCCTGTGATTCTTGAGAAGAAGTTGAAATTGTGAAAAGTTTACAGCTGGACGGTCGGACAGACAGACGGACAATGGGTGATCAGAAAGGTCACGTGAGCTAAAAAGGAAATTGTGTTAAAAAAAGCTGTGTATGTAATTTAAATGTATGAAAGCATTTATAAATACATAGCATCTATTCTGTGAATTGTTACATATTTAAATAAAATTGCTATGTTTTACTGCATCAATGGCCAGGATATGTAAATGACGTATAATTCGCAGCTAGGTTAAGGACGCCCATGAAATATACGCATTTATATATTCAGGGAAAATGAATACAATTTTTAATATTTCTTTTAACAGCAGTAGTTTTGATAAATGTGAATTGTGGTGATTGCATTTGTATATATTGGGTTTCTGCTGAGTTCGGCCAAAGTGACATCGCTTACATCAGCTGTTTGTCACGTGACAGGTTTAAAATTGGACCATATATGTACTACTACAAAGATCGTAAAAGTTCAACAATATACGGACATTCTTCCGCTATAAAATTTATTTTGTTTTCTTTGAGACAAATTCCTCAACCCGAAAAGTGCTGGGAGCAACTTCCTCATGCTTGAGAATTGTTTAAAATTTAGCCGTCTTTCTATAAACCCAAGACAAAAATGTAATACGCATTGGAATAATGTTAGATTACGGAATAAATAAACAATGTACAACCAGCTCCCAGCACTTTTCAGAACAGTAGGAATAATGGCTACACGTGTTTAAAAATTCAGAATTTATAGTGAAACGGATATCGTTGAACTTTTGATATTTTCGAGGGGCTTGACCCCTCATTCTAGCACGTTACTGTACAAATGTGCTCCGTGCGGCTATATATAAAGTCTACATATTATCAATTCAGTTTGACAATAAAATGTGGATTAATATATTTCAGAATATGTCTCTCTTTTTGTCTGACTACGAATGTTTCATATTTATTTTTATTTTTACAAGCCACGATAAAAGTTTGATCCACGCCTCAAATACAGAGAAACTGCGTGTCAAACTAAGAAATGACGTCATCTCAGTATGTACAGCGAGATCAAGCTGGCTTTCATTCTGCATAAGCTTAGTGCTATTATGGCAAGATAAGTTGCACATCGATCCATTTATTTTTATAACATTTATGAGAAATGAAAGCATTTCGTGTGTTTTAAAAAGAACGTTATAGTATTTATTCATCGAGATTCATTTGTATTGTTTTAACGTGACGTCATAATAGCTCTCCCAAACCTCTGCATAGGCTGACGCAGATATGGGAGACCTTAACCTAGCTGCGTTGTGTGTGTAAAATGTGACATTTTCTTACATGGGTGAGTCTGTACATGTAAATATGTTTTTTTTTCAGTATTTATCTTAATTATTTTTAGAAATTATTTTCATTAACTATCTTGTTTTTCTTACCTGTCTGACGATTACAACAAAGGTTACAGAGGTGATTGGTAGAAATACAGGTATACAGGTGTCAAAACTCTGTTAATGATGTACGTAGTATGTACTACACAGCATCCCGCATTGTATATCCACCATTGTTGATCTTTAACAGGGGAGACTACTCCTGAAATCAGAAATATCATAGTCAAAATGAATGTCACCTGTTACTTTAATACATGTACATAAGCATACTTGAATCCACTCATAACAATTACTGGTATATATGCTGAATACCAATATGACTTACATAGCCTTACTGTATAATGTGAAATCTGCTCCCATATCTACATGTAGCCCCATCCTTCACCGAGCTTGAATCTGCAAGACTTTGGAATGTAGATTTCTCATGAAATACAAGGTGATCCAAAATATCTGATACCATTTTGAAGGTTGATAAAACTTCCACATGGCATACATGTATAATAAAATTTAATAAAATTTTTCAAAATTTAATACCTGCTTTGATATTTTCTATAGCATATGTCATGTACAATTTATATATTTTTTAAACCCACAATTTATGAAATAATGCAGTTATCTAAGCACACTTAATACATGAAGTCCCTTTTAAGCAAGCATGAGATAAAGTGAAGTCTCCTTCAAAGTTTGTGATCACATCACTGCACATGTCTGGAGTAACTTCTCACATTTCCCCGAGTATTACAAACTTGAAATTCTCATGGAAAGTTGGCTTTGTTCTTTAGATACCCCCACAGATAGAGTCCAGTGAGTTTTAATGGAGAACTTCAACCCTTTGGTATACATTTTACTATGATAAAAATAGTATCAGTTTTATGATGTCATACTATCACATGTAGTAACGTCAGTGTATTCTAGTATTACATGTCGATGAAAATGATAGCTGCAGCAGTTTAAAATGATGTATAAATGAAATATTACTATAATACGTTCTATTTCCACTATGGAAGAGTTATACTTCTTAGTGAGCTCTTTTGTGAAAAAGTCGGTAAATGTACAAATCTCGCGGGATTTCAGGGACAAACGTAACGTAAACATGTAAACAGTATGTTGAATGTCGATGAACAAATCCTAAGAAAATGCAAATGAAAATTTTATTGTTGTGGACTTTATATACATCAAGAGTAGGAATGACAACGATATCAATTTATATCTATATTGTTGATCGTATGTATCTATTTATCGTATGCTACATCTAAATACAATATACATGCCTCGGAAAAGTCGTATTTTTTATTAATGGATGATAAATTTAGGGTTCTCGCTCTCTTACATATGTCTTTTAGTTCTTCCATTCTTTAATTGGAATGACAAATACATTTAACATTAAAAATCGGATTGAGATTGGCATGTTTTGTATTATCCGCAACGCCATGCTGTCCCTGTCAGACGACCAAATGCGCCTCTAATTTTGAAGAGTTCACTAATGGAAATATAACGTATTGATGATAATTTTATTGAGGATCAAAGTAGTATCAGATATTTTTCATCACCCTGTATATTTCAGACCTCTTGCATTTTGTTTATTATTGGCACACTAGGATACATGAGTTCATTTAAGAAATGAGTTTTATTTTAATTTGAAAATTCATCAGGACATGAACTGTGACGTTTTATGCTGGCATTAGCATTTCATAACAAATATGCATGCATGAAGCATTGTAGTTTAACGTCATGAACTTCAAAGAATTCAAATCTTATATTTACATAATTTTTCTGATGACTTGCCATAATTAAATTCTGCCATTCAACCTCGAAACAAAACAATTTACAAAAGGCCTATACTTTCGATGTCAAGTCCACTATAATGTCAGAATGTCCCAATGGAAGAGTCTAGTGGTTCTTGAAAAGGAGTCAAAAAGTTTACAGATCTACAGACAGAAGGACATTTGCCAAAATATTATCAGAAATGCTCACATGAGCTTTCAGCTCAGGTGAGCTTAAAAATGCAAAGGAAAAACAATAATTATTATTTACATTTGCAAATATTTTTTTTATATGAACCTATTGAAGAGAAAATATGTTCAATTCTGTATGAACTTATTAGAGGGTCAGAGGTCACGGCCTGACCGAATCACACAGCGAGATGATATCTTGTCTACATATTTATGTTACCAGCTGGTTACGGTGACACTGGTTTCGGAACTTCTAAGCCATTAAAGCAATGAAAAAGATATAATTATTGAAACATATATTTTTTTTCATTCAACAAATGATCATTAGATCTCTCTGCGGTGTGAAGAATGCCTTTAATTAGCCTAAAATCACCCTTACCTTTTTAACACGAAATTCCTTTGAAGGTATGTAAACTGAAGATGATACCACCGCTTTTGACTTCATATATAAAGAACTCATACAATAATAGTAAGATTATTCTCAGTAGAGATCATTGTTTTTTCATTATGAACAGATATTTCCTGAACTGGACTGCTGAACATCAATGTAAGTATTCAAATGTTGGAGCGAGGCGAACTCTCAAGACCAAACAGCTTCTAGGTCATTGCGCGTCAAAACATAGCAATACGGCGGGCCGTTCGTGTAATAAATGCAGTTCTATTCAGAATATTCATCTCAAATGTAAATAAAAGTAATAAACAACAATGTTAAAAAGTTCACTGGGAAATGAACTTGGTTGATACGTGATCAAATCTTCTGAGAAGCCCTTTGGGCTTCACAGGATTTGATCACGTGACCAACCAAGTTCATTTCCCAGAGAACTTTTTAATATTGTTGTTTATTTCTTAATTATACAGTGCATAATAATGTACTCACATTGTCACTAGATCCAGTTGTTTCCACTGATACAGGTTTTGATGGGTAATTGCTTCTTTCTCTCTGTAAAAGCATAAAAAATTGATGGTGTTTGATCATGATCATAGGCTGTTATGGTACTGACATTAGGGTAATGTCAAATTGTTATAACAAACATCAATTTAACTTTGTGAAAATTTACAAAAATATTAGAGGAAATAAATTATATATGCATTTTTCTGATGGACAGAGGGAATGAAAATGCTATGAAATTGGAAGGTTTTACATGTATTTACATGTATGTAGAATATGATACAGTATCGTTTCTGTACTTCTGTTCAGGATGCCCACGTGGTGCAGTCATTAGAGCATTTGATCCAGAGTTGTGGAGTAAATCCTTATGTCGCGGGTTCAAATCCCAATATGATATGTGCAGACCAGTCCTCCAGATGAGAAGACCATAAAAACCAGGGTCATATGTCGCAGTAGGTACTGGCATGAAAAAGATCCCTCACTGCTCAAAGACCATAAGTGCCCAGTACTGGTCTAAATTTGCAGCCCCCCATCATCAAGTGGTGGCATTTCAATATAATTAAAAAATTCCACCATGGACACTCATCTGAAATATGGCAAAGTGCTCGAACAATTCAAGTCTAAAAATATTTCTGAATCTCGGAAATATCCGTAGTCTACAAGCCTTGCAATGACTCCACAAGTATCCCCTACCCTGCAAGTACCCTGGATATTTCCATTTTCCTTAAAGAAGCAGGTAAATAAAGGCCTCTTTACACCCTTCCTACTTTGCACCTTAAAGCAGAATTCCCATTATTGTAGACTTCTTAGTTTTTTCAGACCCTCTCTTTTCCATCTCTTCCATCAAATAACCTCATTCCAATACCATATATATCCACAAGAATTTTTATGAAAAAAAGTCAAAACCCCTATTTTTAAACTGGCACTACTTGGCCATGGGTGATCAATGAAAATGGGGTAAAATTAGTAAACTGTTACCTGATAAAGACTCTGACCTGGATTGATTTTCATAAAACTTGGTACAAAATCTTCTACAGCCATTATATGACACATCATTGTGAAATCTCATTGCATTTGTCATCTGAACAGCAGAGTTATGGCCCTTTGAAGTGATGTGTAGGATCTCCTGATAATAGAGGATGAAATGAGCATCAGACACACAATGGACAATTTTGAAATGCCCACATATCACATATGCTGCAGTAAATTTTTCTTATCAATTTTTATTTATTGTATAAATATCCTCTCTACTTAATTCTGATAACAACTTTGATCAAGAATATAGATAAATACTCTTTTTTTTTTGAAAAATTACCCCCAATTATGGTGAAATTCTTTAAAAATTGTCATATATAAAATACATATAGTGAACACAGAGAGGATGATGGAGGTAATTATTCTAACAATACAACTTCACCGGTAAATACCAGTTCTGAATCTAACATCATGCACTGTGATGCACTCAACAAAAGTAGGAATTTCTGGAAAATACTCGCTGGCCAGTGTTAATTGTCAGTCCAATTCTCCTGAGTTTGCCTTATTCCAAGAAATCCATCAAGGCGGTCTTTGCTGCAAAACATCAGCATCAAACATGGCCCTAGCATATTCCTGAGCTGCCTGGACATTCTGCCTCACACTAAGGCCTCTCTCCAGAAGCTCCTGTTCAAAATAAGCAAAAATATTTTTTTTACAAACCTAAACAAATAAGATATGCATCAAAAGATACAGAAAATGTAAAAGATCAACAAGACCCGAAGCCAACCAGAAGATGTCATGAAATCTCAACAGATGACCTTTATAACAGTAATCATGATTAATTGCAATACCCCTTAACAGAATGCTAGTATACACTTATTTCATGACTACAAGGGGAACAGTCAAACTGTTGTCCCGAGGTAATGGGGAAGACCTGGGAAACTGTTGCCCGAGGACGAAGGCCAAGGGCAACAGTTTCCCAGGTCTTCCCCATTATGGAGGGACAACAGTCTGACTGTTTCCTGAGTTGTCATGAAATAAGTGTTTTATTACCTAACCTACTATATAATTTCTTAAAGTAATGATAATAAAGACACATCGACAAAAGTATGCATTATTTCTTAGTGTTATCATGCCCTAATAAATATTGATGTATACATGTATTGTTTAATAAAAAACATAAGATGACTTGAAGGTTTAAATATAGCACGCTGAGTCGAACGTTTTAAAAGGCAAGGATCTACAGAGAGTGAAAGGGGCCTACATTTTTCCAAAAATTACCCTCAGAAAAGGTGTTCTTGTCCTCTTCTTTCAAATGATGTTAAATTGAATCTCTATTTATATGGGTATCAGGATTACTCTTCCAATCATAATCTCAAATTTATTGCCATGAAAATGCTTCAATTTATACATAATTCAATATTATAGCTGTAAAGTACGGGAAATTAATCATGACATCATAATGGATTAGTTCAGCCATGCAACAGTATACAGTTGTTGACTGGGGTAGAGGGAAACAGACAGTCAATCTGTTGGACCAGAGTGCAAGCTGTTGCCCAAGGCCGCAGGCAACAGCTTGCACTCCGGTCCAACAGATCGACTGTTTCCCGAGACTCCTGTCAACAATTGTTTTGTTACACTCCTACTAAATCAAATTCATAACTTAACAGAAAATAAAACTGTCCCGAAGAAGATGTAGTGATAAGTCCAGAGTCTCCAGATATTTTCAGATTTCTGGATTTCATCCTCTTTCGCCGCAGCAAAACGAACATCTGCAATTTATGTTTATCTTAACAACAGGTTTAAACTACTCGGCACTCCTCGGATGATAACATTTAACTCACAGTTACCCGAATCAGCCGAGGTTTGCCGAATTAGGAAAAGATAACTCAATTTAGCGCCATTTGACTTCAGCAGACTACAGTCTTTTTTAACAGTCTATTTTATCAGTTCCTGGACCAACAGTCGGGGAAAACAGTCAAACTGTTGGACTTTTTAAAGTAAGAAATTATACAGGGACTGTTTAGTAGGGGTATAACAATTCATTTTGTGACCAGGTAAACAGTTTTGACTGTTTCATGATGTGCAAAAACATTAAAATGAATCAGGAAACAGTTCAAAATGCCTAATTACAATTTATATAGTAGGTTAGGTAATAATGAAGCCTTTGCCTTGCCTGTTAAAACCAACACTGATAGAAAATACATATACATGTAGTACATATACTTGCCTGTGCTCTGCAAAACAAACTGCTGGACAGGTGCATGGCTAAGGGGCAAGAGAATGGAAGTGGATTGTCCAGGTGGTCATCCTGAGTGTACCTCTAATCTACCACGGGCAACTTTGACCTGCATTGTCAGATATGAGATGGAGAAGGACACTGGCACACAGCTGTCCCTACATTAGTCTGGTATGTTACTAGAGACAATGATGACAAAAATGTCAAAGAAGTGGACAAAGCAATGCAAGATCTACATCCTCTATGGAAAGTAAAGCATCTAGCTGACCACATAAAACTTGGGCAAAGTTCTGTGCCAGCAACCGAGCAGTTTATAGGAATGCAATGTTCCACACCATTGCAATGTACCATACTAAGACAGAAGAAAGTCGCTACAAAGAGTATTCATCAATGATCTACATGTAATTAAAGTCAAGATGTGCTTTGATTGTCAAAAAAATGTTTACCAAGTTAGACCAAGACCTACAGAAGATGAGGGATTTCTCAAATTACATGTCCAAGAACGATTTCGATGTTGATATCTACAATATTGACAATATCATGATGATATTGTCCATATCTATGATATCGACAATATTTTGATGATATTGTTATGATATTAATCCTCAGTACTATGAAATTGGAAATACTGGATGCAGTATAAGACTTAGTGCTACATGTATATGGATATCCACGATATCCTGATAACGTATGGATATTGATCCAGATCTGTACAAATTATTCTCAAGTTGAGGTACACGTGTATATCATAATTTAAGAAGGCCACAAATGATGTTGATATTGATTAATTAATCTATTATTGATAATTATGAATGTCTAGATTAATAAGGAAGACAAATAGAGGTTAAGGGTTAATTGTTATTGTCAGAGGTTAGGGATAGGGTAAGGTTTTGGGTAAGAGTGAACATTGGTTAAAAATGTCATGGTTTGAACAATCATGGTTTGATATCAATATATCGTTGATATCGACAGTAGGGCAAACTTAATGATCAGGACGTACATACTCTCATAAAGTATTGCATAAAGAAATACAGCCACAAGAGTGATGACAAAAATGTTTTGATATTGATATGATATTACTGATATCGACGATATCGATGGCAAGTACAACATTGTAAATTTAAAGTATTTAAATATAGACACACATACACAATGACAACTTCAAGAATGGTACCAACCTAAGCCGGGTTGAGCAAACATGAATTGATATCGAAGCAATATATATATAATATATCATCGATATCAAAGATATCTACACTACAGGGAAAACTTCACAAAATGATAGTATTCAAGTAACTCACATTTTGAATAAACACAATTTTGAGGGTAGTAACTATAATTCATTGAACAACCATTGATTTGATATTGATACAATATTGTGGATACCTGTATTGACAGTAAGGAAAACATTGTAAACAGAAAGTATTCTCATATACACATAAGTATAAAGAAATATGGTAGCAAACTATACAAAAAAGTATTCTGTCAATATAGTAACTATAGCGTGTCTTGGATAACTAGGATTTCTTACCTAAAGTCTTAGAATTCACTCTTCGATCTGTATTGTTTTACTGGCCGTTGTTAAATGTGTGTGACAGACTCCCTCATTTGTGATGGAGGATTTGTTTCCAACTGGTGGAATAAAGTAGAAATCTGCATGACTTTTATAAAATCCAGGTCCTGCAAATGATTGAAAATGACATACATGTATTGTAACACAAATCCTTAAAATGAAACTATAAGCATAGAAGCCAGCAATGCCATGAAGTTGCCAAGTGCTGATCAACTGACACAATGCCAACAAGTTCTACCACCTGCAACATGCCAAAGAACATTGAGATTTCCCAAACAATGGTCTTGGGTTGTCTTTACTCTTTGATACATCTACAGAACAACTTACCTGGAACATCAATAGGGATGCGTGATTTTATCGGTATACCGGTATATCACGATTTTTTATTGCGTGATACGTATCGTGATACGAAGATTAAAATACCGGTATTTGGTACATAACTATAAATTTTCATTTGTTTGTTCAATCTATTGAATGACAATTACAGGAAGTGTAAAAAATGTTGAAAACAGTTAAACAACTGCATCCAAACATTCTTTATATTAAATAAATTAATATTCAAACAGTAAAGTTATGTTTTTATAGCATATTTTTAGGAAATATTATGGAAATTCATATGAAATTGTAGTAAAAATTGTATGTAAAAATATCACGATTTATCGTGATATTTTTGGGGGGAAATCGTGATATATCACGATACGAAATTTCTGCCGATACTCATCCCTAAACATCAATAAGATTGCTGGAATACAGTACTGTGAACACGGAAAGTGACAGTTATACAGTTAATAGACTAGACCAGAAGTTCCTCTACAATCAAGCCTATCACAGACAAGAGAAAGCGAAGAGCAGATATTATTACCTAACCTACTATATAAATTGTAATTAGGCATTTTGAACTGTTTCCTGATTCTTTTTAATGTTTTTGCAAATCATGAAACAGTCAAAATTATTACCTAACCTACTATATAAATTGTAATTAGGCATTTTAAACTGTTTCCTGATTCATTTTAATGTTTCTGCACATCATGAAACAGTCAAAACTGTTTACCCGGTCACAGAATGAACTGTTTCATGGCTGAACTGTTCCATTATGACGTCATAGTTAATTTCCCGTACTTTACAGCTATAATATTGAATTATATATAAATTGAAGCATTTTTATTTAATTCGAAATTATCATCTGAAAAGTAAACCTGATACCAATTTAAATATATATTCAATTTAATATCATTTCAAAGAAGAGGCCATGAACACCTTTTCTGAGGGTAGTTTGGGAAAAATGTAGGCCCCTTTCATTCAGTATAGATCTTTGCCATAAACGTGCAATATTCAAATCTTTAAGACATCATTATGTTGTTTACTACATTTTTTTTTCAATTTATTAGTGCATGATAATATCACACCCATTAATTTTTCTGATTTTACACCAATCGGTGTGAATATTTGATTACTATTCATCTTGTTTAGTTTGGTTTTGAAAAATAATACAAACTTTTGTCAATGTATTTTAAAAGCCATTGATTATTATGTCGATATCATTACTTTAAGAAATCATATAGTAGGTTAGGTAATAAAACACTTATTTCATGACAACTCGGGAAACAGTCAAACTGTTGTCCCTCGATAATGGGGAAGACCTGGGAAACTGTTGCCCTCGGCCTTCGGCCTCGGGCAACAGTTTCCCAGGTCTTCCCCATTACCTCGGGACAACAGTTTGACTGTTCCCCTCGTAGTCATGAAATAAGTGTATACTGCTGACAAGGAAAATGGCAATAGAGCATCAATCAGTCACTAGTGCAAGGCACAATCTGAGGTCAAAGAGAGAAAAGAATGATCTACTATGAACGTCAATTAACAATTAATTGACAATGACAAAAATTTATGCATGTCTCTCCCATCTTCAGCAGTGTAACATAATGTGATATACTTACTAAGTTCGTCATGTGCAGTGCAAGGGGACAGGGTGGGTAGGGAGGTGGGTGCCCCAGGCAGGTGCCCCCGGATAAATGCAGGTCTTTCGCTATAATAGAGCTGATTGCATATATGCATAGGGATTTCACTGTTCATGACGTTGTCGAGAAGTTTAAATACTACGTCACATTGTCACCACAACAAAGGAAGTAACCGAGATTGCTTCTCTCCCACACTAAAGTCGGTCAACGGTAATACACATCGCCGACGTTCAACGGGTTCATAAAAGGGGACAGATAATCCAGCCGTCCTTTTATCGAATATTTCCGCACAATTAGTATCTTAAATAATGAAATGGAGTACTTATAGGTAATTATTTAATTCTATAGCAAATTTGCACTTTTTCAATCTGTCATATGAAAAGTAGTGCATGATTCATTGATTACTGGATTTTTAAGTATCAATTCGGATTATTCTTTGATTGTAGCATTTTATCCCAAATCGCTGCTGAAAAATAGAGTTAAATAAGTTTTGAGAGAGATATTCAAGAAGAGATGGAGTTAATTTAATACAAGACCGTAGGCAACAAATACAGAGGAGGGGGGACTAATACGAAACAACGAACAGAAATTCATTGACAAGCATAAAAAGTCACTACACCTCAGTAATTTTTAGGGACACAGCCCTAAATTAGCTTTGTTTTCTATTTATATCATATTTTATCAAAATTATTTGTTCCTATAGTACGGTGCTGTCTTTATATTGTACAAGGCTTAAAGAAGTTTTCTTTTTCGTATTTTTTCATAAACAAAACAATTAACTGGGCGTGCTTGATTTAGCATATAGATAATGTACACGTACTGTAAGAATGTATAGAATAACGAACATTTCTGCCGAGAAGGGAAATTGTATTCATAATAGTACATATTTATGTCAAAATGCTAAAAAAAAAAAAAAAGAAAGAAAAAAAAAAAGAAAGAAAAAACAAAGAAAAACCAACCAACCAAACAAACAAACAAAAACAAAACAGAACAAATCATGTAGGCCTACATGTCCATATCTTTCCTTGCAAACGCGTGCATTATCATTTCTTTCTCTTTTTTTCTTTCTTTCTTTCTTTTTCTTTTTTTTTTTTTACGTATAACGAAATGTTTTAGTATTTCACTCTATTATCATATGTAAAGTGTATCTGATCTGGGATTTTCTTGGATTTATTTTTGATAGGGAATATTTTGACAGGATTGTGTGTCCCATGGTCCGCATATCATACTGACACAAATCAAAAATAGATTCTCTGGGGGGATCTTTTTAAAAAAAATTGGCGCTTTAATTTTTTTTAAATTACATAAATTTCAATTCAATTAATTAGTAGACAAAGTTTAAACCAATTATCCTTGCTCTTTCACGGCAGACAGATGAATGTTTTTTTTGGGGGGGGGGTATTATTATTATTATTATTATTATTATTATTTTGGCTTAACGTAAAAAATGGTACACCAAAACATAATTTCGCATTCCTATATAAACATGAGAATGAAAAAAGTACATGTATAACCATAACAGAGCACAATCCGATTTAAAACATGAATTTGCAAGCACCCCCATGGGGGGGGGGGGGGCTACTTCAGAAAATGCTTCAAATACAGCCACTCTCAGACTTTTCTCTATTGGCGCCATATATCTGTCACTTTTTAGTAAAGTTTTTTACCTTCCTGAAGCACTGTTCGGCGGGGATTCATGTCAGGAGTTATAAAGAAAACAGGTGCAATTTCAACACCTGCGGGACAAAATCATCACATTTAAATACATCTATTTTTTAATGACTATGCGATGCATTGTTTTCTTAATGCGTGCTTTCATACTTTTAATTTATGCCTCAATTAACAAATATGACGTTTAGAGAAAACTGCTTCCTGAATTCACATTTATCACCGATTCGTACCTGATATGGAAAGTTCGTCTTGTACATGATTAACTAAATCGAACTATAAAAACCAAATGATATTATTTTACATTTCTTTTGTGCTACATCAGTTAAGACTGATTATTTGAGAGCAAAAAATGCAAGGGAAAAATATGCTCCGATTTCAATCCGATCGTTTTTTTTTTTTGGGGAGGGGGGGGGGGTATACATTAAACAGGCAAGTAATATCAGGATGCTACCCCACTCCCGCAGCCTTTTTTCCAAACATAGCATGATCTTTTTCTGTTGAAAATGTTCACTGCCCCTCCTCTCTCCCCCCCCCCCCCTTTGCAGTGTAGTCAAATCAGGGAAATGAATTTATGAAATTTGGTTTTGTAAAAGTTGGAACCCACAGTCCTCACCGAAATAGGATTTTCGAGTCTGGACAATCCCCCGTTTTTTATGATTTTTTTTACTTATTGATTTATTTTTTGCTTGGTAAAGTTTATTTTCAAGTAAATTGTCGAATCCTTTTTTCTGGTAGTCCTCCCTTTCAAACACAATACTACGTGCCTGGCTGATTAAACGTCTTCATGTTTAAAAAAACTTAAAAATGGAATCACTTCTTGTAATTGTGAATTGTATATTAGACTATAGCGAAAATTCAAGAACGCAATACACTATTGTTACAGTAGTCTGTATAACTTTATACTCACCTTAGGATTAAGTACAAAGTTCGAATCAAATACAACAAAACCCATTAATGCGTGAAATATGGACCCGTTTATAAATCGCTATTAAGGTTTGTATAGAACAAACCATAATGATAAACCTCTTTTTACTATAACAAATATACAGGGAAGTTGCATCGAATTGAAAATCAACTATAGAAACTCGATGTAGATACTAGTAAATATTTTAATCATTTTTTTTAAGCAAGATATAATCATAAAATCACTAGCGAGCTCCCTTGCGTCGTATAACTCAGGTATTTGGCTTTATTTTCTTGTTAGTTATACCCCAACCTCCTCTTTGAAATAAATATGATAAGTACCTGTAGTAAATTGGGGTTTGAAAAAACGTAGAGTGTTGAAGGGAAGAGGGAAAACAGAAGATCTGGAGTATGGGGTAGAGAAGAGTGTTCCTTGTTAAATCCTGTATAATACATCTTGAGAGAAACCGCATCTTACATTACAAATGTCTCTTTCAGTCCAATTATGTAAAGGCCGATTAGAGGTACACTTTCTAGTCTTCACTGAACGACTTGCAATTTGCCATTCAGTATTAACCATACTATATGTGAATATATATAATATAAGTAAATGAATTTAAAGTATTGTTTTAGACCTAATTAATAGTTAATTTATGCTTTCAATGGAAATGGACTAGAGAACAGGTATTAATTAATAAAGCTTGTTCGTAATTGCAGAATTTAAATGAACTTCAATCAATGAAGTCTGAACGTAAACGTATATGAGCCCCCCCCCCCTCTTTAATATCTTTCTCAAATAGAGCTCTGTATGCGTAGATAGTACTTAATACTGAGTCCCTTTTTAGCAGAGATTTGTATTAAAAAAAAAAAAAAGAAAAAAAAAATTAAAAAAATTCTACAATCTCAGAATGGTCTGGATTGATACGCATAAACTAAGTAATCAATGAATCATACACTACTTTTTATATGCAAATATATATATAAAAAAAAAATCATTAAGAAATATATAACCACCTCACTTTCCATTCATAATGGACTTCAAAAAGATTGCATATAGAGGCTCTTATTTATAATTATTAAAGTATTTTTTTATGGGTAATACTCAATAAAATGACAGCTGGACTATCTGTCCCCTTTTGTGAACCCGCTGTCTGTTGCAGTTGACCGACTTTAGTGTGGGAGAGACTCGCACTCGGTTACTTCCTTTGATGTGGTGACAATGTGACGTAGTATTTAAACTTCTCGACAAGCAAAGCATCAGAACGTCACGAACAGTGAAATCCCTGTGCATATATATGCAATCAGCTCTATTGTAGATGCCATGTAACTCCAGCATATGCTCTGGCATTTATAACTCATGGCAACGATGATGTAAGATGACTCTATGCACATGTATCGTCTGTCACCTGTTCTTTATCGGATGTTAAATTTGTTGAACACATGCCATTCTTGATTCTTGTCGTTGCTACTTCTAACCCATGTAACCCGCCCCCTCCAAATACAACACTCATCTGTTAAAACCAGGGACAGAGCCAGGGTGCACCGTATCCATGTAATATAATGGCTTGCCTTCAGGTTGAACAGACGAGAATTCACTAGACCATGTTTCACGACCTATGCCCATATCTCATTTGCATAAAAGAGGTCAAATTGTTCATTAAGAAAACTGTACCCTCTCCCACGAATTTTGACCTTTGACCTGATAACTGGCAAAGACAAATAACACTGTAGAATCTACTTAAACCTAACTGTTAATGAAAATGCTGTTACACCTTAAAAAAAAAAAAAAAAAAAAAAAAAAAAAAAAACTCAGACTAATTGAAAGAGATGGAGATAACATGTTGCTAAACCGCGGAACGGAAAACAGAAAGAAACAAGATGTGTTTGTGAAACACTATGCCCCCGTATGGCAGTTTATGTCGAAGGTTAAAATTTCTCAAATGCAAGTCAAAATCCAGGCCAAAAGATAAAAAATGTTGATACCCAAAGAAAGATCTTGTCTCGAGGAAAACACCCGTGAAATTTGAAAGACCTAGATACAACTGTTCAAAAGTTATGGTGAAGGTTAAAGTTTTTTAAATAAAAGTCAAACGTCAAGGTCAAGGTCAAAGTGGTTGGTATCCAAAGGAAAATCTCGTCACAAGGATTACATATATGAAGTATGAAAGCCCTAGCACCAACCATTCAAAAGTTATGGCCAAGGTTAAAGTTTTTAAAAAATAGGTCAAACTCCTAGGTCAAGGTCAAAGGGTCAAAGTGGTTGGTATCCAAAGGAAGGTCTTGTCACAAGGATTACATATGTGAAGTATGAAAGCCCTAGCATCAACCATTCAAAAGTTATGGCCAAGGTTAAAGTTTTTCAAAAGTAGGTCAAACTCCAAGGTCAAGGTCAAAAGGTCAAAGTCGTTGGTATTCAAAGGAAAGTCTTGTCACAAGGATTACATATGTGAAGTATGAAAGCCCTAGCTCCAACCATTCAAAAGTTATGGCCAAGGTTAAAGTTTTTCAAAAGTAGGTCAAACTACTAGGTCAAGGTCAAAAGGGTCAAAGTGGTTGATATCCAGAGGAAGGTCTTGTCACAAGGAATACACATGTGAAGTTTGAAACCCCAAGCTCCAACTGTTCAGAAGTTATGGCCAAGGTTAAAGTCTCATAAAATTTTGCAAAAGTGGGTCAAACTCCAAGGTCAAGGTCAAAAGGTCAAATATGATGGTACCCAAAGAAAGGTCTTGTCACAAGAAATACACATGTGAAATATGAAAGTCATAGCTCCAACCAATCAAAAGTTATGGGCAAGGTTAAAGTTGACAACAGACAGACAGACAAACAGACAAACAAACAGACAAACAGATAAACAGACAAACAGACAGACAGGACAAAAACAATATACCCCCGGGATCTTTCGATCCGGGGGCATAAATAGGAATAATAGTGAAAAAAAAAATAAAAAATGTTCATTCACGTGTATTTGCGACTTTTTAAAAATATTCTGAATCCAGTTGATAAATTAAAATTGCTAAATTCCTGCCAGCTTAGCAATTAACATGAATTACATACACATATCTATAGAATGAAATATATTTGAAAAATGTCAGTCAGCATTTGACCTAATGATACATATAGGTTGTATTTGCTGACAAGATCACTGTATCGACCATAAATTGCGAAATGATGACTTCAAACGAGACTGTTGATATGCTTGGTTCATCAACTTGTTTGTCAATAGCTTGCCTCGTTTTAGAAATTGTTCATACGTAGAGCATGCTCTTGCGTATCGAATCAACTGAGAGACTTAAACCCCATAAACAGGTGATGAAGTTATATTGCTGCATAACTAGGGGAAGTTGATGATTGAAAAGTTGAAGTCATCACGTTTATCATAAAGCTTTGATGTTAGGTTACCACTAACGTCTTTAACTAATATAATATCCAGATATGAAACAGATGTGTCAGATTCTGTTGTATCACTTTTATTTCAAGCTCACTGGGATATATCGAGTCAAATATTGTTCCTTCGTATAGATTTATGAACCTTTCCACAAAATATCTTCTACCAGATGGTAAGAGAATTCAGTTTTTTTTTTCAGGAGACATTTTCACAAAAAAGTTTCTAAAAATATCTAAATTATCATAAACCGTATGGCGTGTGTGTGTGTGTGTGTGTGGGGGGGGGGGTTCCGATAATTTTTATTTATATGAAACTGGATATAATTACGGTAGTGCCCACTCAATAGTAATGTATGATACTTTCAACGTTCTGCTTTTAAAAATTTTAGAAATGTTGTGAAAAAGACATTTTTTCTAGATTTTTCTAATCAGATAATTTTAATAAAAGACTTAAAAGAGGAAATTCGGCATTGTTTCATGTTGGAAATAGAAGAATCCTCAAAATATTTAACACAGAGGCGTTTCAGTTACTTGGGGGGGGGGGGTAACACTTATGAGGATTTACTAACTTTCAGATGGGAACATGTTGTACAAGAAATGCTTGATTACAATCCTCTGTTATAAGAAACCTTGCTTGCTGTGTGTATTCCTACGAAGTCAATGCATGAGCAACATTTTGATAAGATCTATCTAGAGATTGGAACTGTGTACGGAATACTCATGAAGAGGAGGTGTAAGGACCTTCCACATGTACAAAGGATGATCTCCATGTTATTGGCAGAAGAGAAGGTTCATCAGAAGGTATTTTACAATTATCATGATTATGTCTTAATTCACAGTCAATTTTTATTTTCGGTTTCATTACAATGTTTAAAGTTAAAATATTATTATTTTATTAACCTGTATTTTTGTGTCACCTGCAGAGCAGAGCTAGTAGTACACTAAGGGATCACTTTACCAAGCGTCTGTCTGTTGTCTGTCTGTCGCACCTCATATCTCAAGAACTGTAAGAGGTGTGGATTTGATATTTTGCACATACATTGTTTGGCACTATGGCTATAGTAAATAACCATGGTTTTTAACCTAATTACATTTGAACCTGACATTTGACCTATTTTACAAAATAGTACTTAGTGCCGATATACAGCATATTTTTGACATTTAAGAGGTAAGTCCATGTTTTTAGCTCACCTGAGCTGAAAGCTCAAGTTAGCTTTTCTGATCACCTGTTGTCTGTCGTCCGTCCATCTGTCTGTCTGTCCGTCTATCTGTAAACTTTTCACATTTTCAACTTCTTCTCAAGAACCACTGAGCCAATTTTAACCAAAGTTGGTACAAAGCATCCTTGGGTGAAGGGAAGTTTAAATTGTTAAAATGAAGGGCCAACCACCCTTACAAGGGGAGATAATCAAGAAAGAGAAAAATAGGATGGGGTCATTAAAAAATCTTCTTATCAAGAACCACTGGGCCAGAAAAGCTGAAACTTAAGTGTAAGTTTCCTTGGGTAGTGTAGATTCTAAATTGTTCAAATCATGGCCCCGGGGGTAGGGCGGGGCCACAATAGAGAATCTAAGTTGTACATTGAAATGTATAGGTAAAATCTTTAAAAATCTTCTTCTCAAGAACCACAGGGCCAGAATAGCTGAAACTTATGTGGAAGCATCCTTGGGTAGTGTAGATTCTAAATTGTTCAAATCATGGCCCTCGGGGGTACGGCGGGGCCACAATAGGGAATCAAAGTTTTACATTGAAATATATTGGCAAAATCTTTAAAAATCTTCTTCTCAAGAACCACTGGGCCAGAAAAGCTGAAACTTAGGTGGAAGCATCCTTACATAGTGTAGATTCTAAATTGTTCAAATCATGGCCCCCAGGGGTACGACGGGGCCGCAATAATTATTACAATGGAGTGGGGGTCTGGTGAAGAACAGCAGGGCCAAACGTAACTCAGGTGAGCATTGTGGCCCATGGGCCTCTTGTTTAAGAATGTGTACTGTTTGTCATCAATCATTGTAAAAAATGTCTTAAGTGTTCCTTGGAACACTTTAGTTAATTTATTGCCACTGATAATTTTTTGTGTCCATTTTTCTTTGTTTTCAGCCTTCTTCATTTCAGAATGGAAATGATTGGGATGTTTGGTGTTTTCTGTTTACTAAACCTCATTAAACCATACTTTGTGAGCATGACTTATAGAATAATTATGTCATGAACCTTAGTATGGATAATTGGGTTTTTCATTTTCTCCAAAAAGTTCATCATTTGGTTGTGTTTTCCACTAATTGTAATGACTTTTACGATATTGGTTCTTTGCCCTAGAGTAAGTAAATGTTTAAAAAAAAAATTGCTAATTACTCTTTCAATGAATTGGGAAAATATTCAACTATTAAATAGTATAACTTCCTTGATATTAACTTTATTGAACTGCAGCTTTTCTTACAACATGAAACATAACATTGCTGCTCTTATTTTGATATGCAAGTAATTTTCTTCATGTTTAATATTTATGTGCACTAAATTTGTGTTTAAGGTTCATGTTAGATTTCAACGCCTGGGAGTAACTTTATCTCACAGTGTAGCTCTGAAAGTTCAAAGACAAATTGGTGACCAATATATTAAAGACCTTGTAGATGCTATCCCGTCTGATTGGGGACAACGTAAACTTTATGGTTAAAGTCAGTCACCAGCGACACATTTCATCAAAACGTATGGAAAACTGGTTTGCATCTGCTGCCATTATTCAGCATGAAGAGTTTGAGAACCTACCTGACAAGGGACCTCAAAGACAAGTCCTGGATATTCCAGCTGAGGACTTTCTACCATCACTAGCAGACTGGAATGTTATTCATAAGGAGTATGTTACACTAACATAAAGTGTGTTATGCAAATTTTGCAAAGAATTTGCTGGTTTCAAAACATTTGTTGATGAAATGAGACAGGAATTCATTCCTCATAATTATGATGCGACAAAAAACACTCTGTTGTCCCACTACCGGTATTGCCAAGAAATGAACAGTGCGACACAGATGTGATAAAGATTTCAGATTCATATGAAGAAACAGTTGCAGAAGTGTTCAGGGCCAGTGGCAGAGAAGTCGACGACAAAACCAGAGTACACATTGGAGGAGATCAACTTACTAGAGAACATTTTTCAGGAGCAAAGAGACTTCGAAAAGATGCTGTTAGTGGAGAGGATGGTTTTGAGCACCTCTCTCCCATTACGTTTGAACTTTTCCATTTTTGACCATTGCAAAGAACTTGCAGTGTCTTTAATAGGCAGTTACATAGTGTCTGCAGCTCTGGAGTATTTAGGGATGGACAAACTGGATTATGTGCCAATCAAACATTTTATACCAAGTTTGGATGAATTATTATAAGTGAATATGAGAAGAAGATGTCTCTTGTGCATTCATTAGAAAATTTCATTGATGCATACATTATAAAAGATTCAAAAGATTTACTCCAGGAGCAATCTTCTACTGTACAGTTTATTCAAATACAGGTACAAATGCCAAATGGAAGTCCAGTGAATATTCAGCTGCCTCTTTTGACAAAATCTGAGCATATGCAAGCTTCACCAGATCATATCATGAACTATGCACTTTGAATCTTAGAACTAGGACTTGCATTTAAAGGCCTTCAAAACAATATTAAAATTCCGAATAGAGACAGGTTTATACCACTCATGAAGCACTTAATGTATATTCTAAAGGGCCACAATGATAATTCCAAGTATGCACTTGAAATTTTGCGCTTCTTGGTCCAGCAGCAGTGCACATTTGATGAGAAGACAGCTTACCAGTCTTTTTTATGGTCTCTTTGTCAACAATTATAAAGAAAAGTTTGATTCTTCAATTCCTGCAGACCTACAGATGGAACACATTGTGAGACAAATTAAAGGTCACTTGAAAGCTGTCCATTCAAATAAACAGACACTGCCATTGCAAAGAGAACAGCTGCCTTTGCTGGCATGAAAAACATATCAGCATCTTTTGATGATTCCTCTGATGTTATTGTACGTTCTCAGAAGCACAAAATTGTTTTTTCACACTCTGATGAATGCATGATTATCAGTGACTTACAGAAGCTTAAACCTTTCCACTTTAAAGATGGACGAAAGTTACAATCATTTCCCAAACCTGTCCAGAGTCCCTTGAGTCATCTCAATATGCAGAAATTGAAGTCATGGATTCGTGAACACCAGTACAACCTTCACCATGAAGTAAGAAATTAAGGTAAAACTTTATGAAAACATAAATACAGTAAAACATTCTTATAGTCAAGTCCCATGTACCTCAAAATTTGCTTTGATAAAAGAATTATTTGCTATATCAGTGTATATCCTAGTTAATTAAGAAATAAGTTATTTTGAAACTTTGATAAAAAAGTCATTATATTAAGTGTAAATTTGTGTAAGCTTGTTTGCTGTAACTGTGTTTTACTGTTTTTAAACTTGAGGTTTGTTTATAAAGAGCTTCACATAATTAAAGAAAAAAATCCAAAAACAAAGAAGTTAAACTTACATATATTATAACAGTACTGTAAACTGAAATATGTTTATTCAAGCCAATTTTAAAAACATAGTTTATCTTAAAGACAAATCAATGACCTGTTTTATTAAACAACATAAAGACTTTGCAACTACTGGGGAAATTTGAAAGTCTTGGGTCGGTTCCTCCTCTGCAAGGTGTAATTTAGGAAAGCGAACTAAATGTTCAATACACTCCAAGCTTTACTTCTTCTTTCAGATCTGAGGAAGTCACAAAGGAAGTTAATGCAGATCTGAGAACAGACTTGTCTATCTCCGAATCCTTTTCAGCTGACTCAGAAGAGGGGCAAGAATCCTCACATACATCACAACAATTTTGAACAACAGCAGTAGATTCTGTAAATCCAAAGTGGGACTTAGAAAAAAACTCGCCTACAAAGTGTGTCATTCCTGCAATACTCCTTAATTTCCTTTGAAATGTTTAGACACCCCAAGTCACTGCTATTGAAGTACAAAATGGCTTCACACTGCATTTCACTGTTTTGTCCACCACGGCCAATATGCTGTATGTATGCTAAAAGTATAAAATTGAAATATAGAAGGAAAGTTTTTAAGTTAATATGGAGCAAATTATTTTAAATATTACTATCACTACAATATGTTAATCATTATCACAAGAAATTAGTTTCCATAATGTAGAACTAAATTCTGCAATATACATGTGATATATTGTAGGTTACCTCCTACTTCTGATATTATTCCATCCACACTGTCAAGCATATGATTTAATTTTTTTATATTGTAGAAAATTTACCTTCCAGATTTTGGGGAGGACAAGCATGAATCACCTGAGCTACATAACGCAGGTCTACCCCTATCCCTAGTGCTACTGTAGCAATAACAACTTTCAGGGGACTCTCTATGGGATCCTTTGCCAAATTCTTAAATATGATATCTTTGAGCTGAAATTCATTTATTATAATTGAGTAAGTTAAATTGAAATCTGTTGGAATATGAAAACAGAAATCCAGCATACATAGATTTTCCAGACTCTATATATACTTTTGTGGCAGATAATACAAACATTTGCTATGTAAATATTGACTTGATTGTCTCAGTTTTATCAATAGATCTTTGCATATGACTGTTAATTAGATTAAAGATCAACATAGGGAATTTGATGACTTTTACATGTATCATTTATTCAGTTGAACTATAAGTGATCTGTTGTTTTTCTATCAAAAGAAATCAAACTCTATGTAGGTATGAGACAATATTCACCTCATCTCCTTTTTCCAAAGCAGAATGTAACATGACTACCCTTAGATTCTCTGCACATTTGTGTCCATCACCACCATACATACTGTCTCGAAGGATTCTCTCGGCAAGTTCAAACCCGTATCCCACCCAGTCCATGCTGCCACAGCAGTAAATCAGTGTAAGAGGATAATCCTGAGTTTTCTGTTTTAGTTCATAGAAAACAGACTCAAACACATAGTCAAGAGCCTTTTTCACAGATTTGTTTTTCCCAACACCAGGTCTCTTTTTTATAATTAGTTTGATGTTTTCCTTTGTAGGAACTGTGAGTCATCAGTAGGTGCTGGGCAACATTTTTCTGGCCATCTTTTGACAAAGTAGCACTTAATCCCAGCACTTGAGCATCCGGTACAACAGCTCTTAATTGCTTAATTTCTCTGAAAACTGGACGGAATTCCTCCCCCCAGTCTAGAATACAGTGTGCCTCATCGACAACAATATATGATTTCTGTTGACAGGAGCGTAGAGCTTGATATACAGCTTTGTTGCCAATGATGTTTTCAGGATGAGAAAATATATATGTGCAAGTACCTGATGCAGTTTTGTCAATATCACTTTCATTCATTTTGTTTTTTAAGCAAATGCTGGTGTATTTCGCAAGTTTATTCAGTTGCTGCTCTATAATGATGTTAAGGACATTGGCAAGGTTCCTGGTTATCGTATAGAATTTTTCAAGAACTCTTGAGTAGGTTTAAAAGTACTAAATAGGCTATATTCTTGACCTTTTAACCTACCAATCCAACCTTCTTTTTTAGATTTTGTGAAATCGATGTTTTTACACTTCTCAATGCATTTCCTATGTAAAATGTTGATAAAAGGGACCTACATAATTTTTCACCATAATATTTTTCCAAAACCCACTTATTTCATACAGTTTTTGTATTATATACATTATTGTATCTTCATTTCCTATGACTTCTAGAAATTATGGCTAAAAATTATATATCGGAACAAAACATGGATATACCGGCACCGATCATTATTTCTGAGTTGCTTCCCTTAACAGCTAAAATTGATCAAGAGACTGGTTGATTGTTTTTATCATGTAGTTGACTTAATTGATTGAAACACATTGTAACAAAAATATTGGCATTGTTTTATTTTTATTTTTTATTCGTAGTTACTAAATGCTGCTTCCTTCACACGACCTAGCTAAGAACTGTTCTCAGTCGGCCTACCTTTCAGCATATGTCACATATTTGCCCTTCCCAGCATACTGAGCACAACTATCGTAAATGACGACCTATTGGCTCTTTGTCCCTGAATACAATGTACAACAAAGTCATTTCTACTTTTCTTTCTTGCTGTATAGATGATTCTACCCGTTGAAGGAAGTAATCGTGCTTTTGTTTACCTCTGTAACATACGCTTTATTGGTTTCCACCGCTTAGAGAATTCTACACGGGAGATCACTCTCAATCACTATGTTATAAGTGAAAAAACCCATGTATTAAACCTTCTTTCTCCGGAAAACCTTGACTTGCCAATGTCCTTAAGGAGTTCAATAATTAACACAAAAGCATCCAGCTTAGTTTCTTCTTTGTAAGCTACATGTATAGGTAAAAATTCATATATAAGACTTTTCCTAAAACCGGTCGGCAACATACATACCACATCTGTCTGTTCATTAATTTTATTTACATTTATCTTGTGTGTGCTAATCTAATGAACATTAAAAGCTATTATACCGAAATATTCTTAAACAGTGCAAGATTACTACCAGTTCTTTCAAAGGAAAGCCAACAACAGGAATTGAACCTGTTCCTCTATCGTAAAGATACGAAAGCATGCACCAGTACACCATGTTGGCATTTAAAACAAGCATTCTGAGAGTATTGCATTAGCAATACTAGTCCCCTACCGGCAAGTGTAATCTGGTTCCCGTTAAGAATTGAAAATGCCATATTTCCGTCAAAAATTAATGAAGCGGGACGAAATGCAAACTTGATCTATAACTAATCAAGGTAAAGCCACATACCAAAAATCAGCTCAATATCTACAAGCGTTTAGAAGAAAACCCGTAAAAATTGAAAAGGCCGTAATTCCGTCAAAAATCAATGAAGCAGAACGAAATGCAAACTTGATCTGTAACTCATCAAGATACACTCACATACCAAAAATCAGCTCAATATCTGCAAGCGTTTAGGAAAAAAGTGCGGAAAACCAAGTGGGACAGACTGACAGACAGACAGAGGGACAGACAGACAGACAGACAGACGGACAGACAGACAGACAGACGGATGGACAGACGGACGGACAGACTCAGAGGAAACCTATAGTCCCCTCCGGTTTCACCGGTAGGGGACTAATTAAAGATCTGGTAGCCTTGGAGAGTAAATATTGCATTATTCACTAGTTTAGGGAAGTGCACTGCACAAGTCAAGAAAATAACCTTTTTTTCTATTTTTGTATATATATGTTTTTTTCATCAGAGGATTTAACTCATTAATAACTCAACAGTAAACTCAATATAGCACTTGGACACAAGTAGTCCATCCCAATCAGTTACTAGAGGTACTGTAAACAAGCTCATGAAATTACCACCCCTACCTCCTTCCCGCTGCATTAAGTTTTAAAGTGCCAATTTACATATTTCTAAGAAACTGCTTTAAGAACCCTCTCTACACTGCACACTAAAGAGTTCTGATTCTATGGTATTTTTCTGCAGTTAGAGTGATCTGCCCTTAGATCTCAATTCCAATAAATTGAAATTTACAGTATATTATACTCAATTTGTAATCAATTTAGTATTCTTAACATTTTAAAAAGGCCCAGATAAATGAATTGAACACTTTATTTGCTGTGTGTATTTTCTCCACGGAAGTAAAGTACTAAACAAAAGTGATTTCTGTTCATTGATACTTTGTCGTCTCTGAACATTTTTCCTGGGGAGCAAATATTGCCACGTACCGTACATTGAAAATTAGATAGATAAGCTCAATATTTACACCTTGATTCAATTTTCTCAATGTCCAAATAAAACCTATTTTGCACTGGTGTATAGAGAGTCCTTAAGTAAAGTTTGTGTATTTAAAGTATGAAATTAAAATATTTCTATATAACCTGATATGAATTTTCAATTTTCTGTTGTCACTGATCTTGAATTTGCATGAATGACCTTAGGTCAAGGTCAATTATAAAATTTTAGTGTTTCTCCATTACAGAATCCTACTAATGTTATTATCCCCTCGCAATGAGTTGGAGGGAATATAGTAAAGCATTTGTGTGTTTGTTAGTAATACCCTTTCTGTTGTCATTCACACCATGCAGATTAACATAGCCCTCAATAAGCACCTATAATAACCATCACATTCTCTTACAATGGCCTCTCTTAGTCTTTGAAGAATATTTAAGGAATATCTATATATTTTTTTTTGTACTATGATGTAGTCAAGCAATTAGTTTGCATAATATTGTCAAATTACCACACAAGATAGGTGCTTGAACATAATTAATGATTATAAAACCCCAAAATCTGATGGATTTACCACATACTATATTTAAATTTACCAGCTTGATCTAAGCCTTGCCCACTTTTCCTTCTCTCTCCCACCCTGCACATGTATGTTTTATTACAATTGTAACCATGCATATTGATAAACCAGTAGCTTTATGAAGAATACATTTTTTGTTATTTGTAATTTTATTTTGAAGAAAGAAATTTGAAAATATAACTATTAATGTATAAACTTTAGGTATTCTTGTACAGTGGATCTTCAGATATTGGACGCCAGATATGTGGACTTCTGGATGCTTTTTCATGGAAATGGCATTTCATAATGGTCTGTCAATTCTGCTCAAAGGAGTATTCTTCTTAAGTATAGTAGTGTGGTCCCTTTTTACACCCTTGGTTTACCGGTTAAATATTAGCATATGGTATTTTGTTTGTTTTCACTGTGTATAACAATGTATTTTTAATTAAAACATAATTAAACATATCAAAAAATACAAGCCAATTTTTAACATCTATCGCACTAAAAAATGCTGGAACATTTTCCCCCGGTCAGACTACGGTTTCTCTATTACATGGAAATGGGCGGAGAAATTTAGATTAGAAACTATAATCGAAGTACTGTAAGTACTGATAGAAAGTGGCATAAATGATTTTGTGTTTAACGTCCCTCTCGAGAATTTTTCACTCATATTGAGACATCACTATTGCCGCTGGTGGGCTGCAAATTTAGATCTATATTCAGCACTCCAGGTCATTGAGTGGTGAGGGATCTTTTTCTGACCAGCACTTACTGCGACACGGGACCTCGGTTTCACTGTCTCCATGTCCCGCAGTGGGATTCGAACCCGCTACATAAGGATCGACTCCTTCATGTTCGTGACTCTAGAGCAAACGCTAACCACTGCGCTACACGGCGACTGGCATTGAATGAGATAAAATATTATAAGAATCTGTAAAATGATATGATGGAAATTATGAAAGTTTATTGCAATTTTTCATGATACATGTTTTTTAGTCAGTAAATTTGTATTTCCGAAGTATAATGAGGACATGTTTTAATTGGAGTTGTTAATTTATTGCATGAAATTTTCTGCATTAGGTTTATTATAAAATAAGGATTAAATAAAAAAAAAAAACTATCCCGAAATGCCAAAACGAAACTTCGATCATTTCAGTTTTTTTCTATATGAACTATTGTGGTTTACAGTCATAATTGCAAATTTAAAAATGAAAATATATTTAAAAAGGATGATGAACAGATTGAAATTATATATTCAAATAATGGATTTTGGGATGTTTTAGTATTTTCCCTCATAAATTAATGCTTAAAATGTGTCAAAACCAGTTTATCCTAAATGTTAAATCATAAGGGAATCAAGGTTCCTAATATACTCATGTAGTGACCGAAAATTTTTATTCCAAGATGCATGTTTTACAAAAATGTGTAATGAAATCGTGGTGTTTTGAAGTTAGAAATTTTGACTTTATAATTTCAAATCTTTACTCAGTGATCAATAATCAGATTTTGAACACCCCCCCCCCCCCCCCCCCAAAAAAAAAGAAAATTTGAACAATTTTTCTTAACTCATTGGAAAAGTTTTAAAAATTTTGAGTAGAATTGAACCCACAAGATTTTTTAACAAAAACTTACTTTTCATAAATTATGGTAAAAAGGGAAATGATGAATCACCTTTGGACATGTACTGTAGATTGTGCGACATAAATCATATGCTGAAAGATAATGCAATAGACTTTATCCTTGGATTCCCATCTTTCCCAAATTCCCTGGCTATAATTAACTTATTTCTAAAAGCTTGAAAGACTCCAGAAATTTTACAAAAATCTTACTTCTTTGTTTGATATATACTGTTCGAAAAGAAGAACAGAAAAAACAAATTATTTGTCTGCCTCTATTTCTCCATCGTCTCAAGCCTCGGTTAGCTCTCTTCAGAATGGGAGAAGATCGTATATTTTGGCCGTGGTTTGTGACGATGCTATTTCTCATACATAATCTTAATATGCACTGACCCTGCTTATTGCTGCTAGTCATTGCGAAATAAGATATTAAATTTGTGAACACATGCAGGAGAAGACTGACCTAAATTAAGACCACTGAATTCGCAAGAAAATCCTAATATTTCATGCATGTGTATTTTAGTACCTTTTTTCTTACACTTTTTAAAGGGTAAATTTTATTCGAGGCACGATAGAATTTTCAAATACAAATGAAGTATATTGTTAACTTTTCTCCGTCACAGTCTTTATAATTATAACTTTGATAAATTAGCATTCATTCAGTAGTTTTTCTGTCAGAGATAATAAGGCAAGGATTAATTATCATTTTTTTTAAGACAGAATCGTAATAAACTTTGCAAATTTTATGGCATCGTATCTGCCTCCAATAACTCTTTTATTAACTGATTATCGATAAGATGTCGTGATCTTTTTTTACCCGAATATATATATATATATTTCTAATATATTATCGTCAACAGATATTAGAAATTCAAACAATCAAAAGACATCGTAAAATTACAGTTAACTTTAAAAGTTTTATAATTGTATAAAAATTCTACGAAACTTTCAAATAAAACATTTATAAAACATGCAATACCGGAACAAGGAATGTGCAGTCCTCGAATTATACTGTACTTATGAATTGGAGAAATTTGGAGATCAATGCTTTCCTAGCAGGGAGTATCTCATAATTAGGGAGTATCAAATTGTGAATGTCTCGTAATTACCGTTTGTCGCATACATGTAACTAAGAAACCACCGTGCATGTATTTAGCAATTATAATTATTTGATTTCAAAGTTAAAATGTGAAACCATTATTCTCAAATATTTTTCCCTTAAATATTCTGACTATTAATAAATATTATTTAAATTTTACATTAACACAACCTTAAAAAAAGCTGTGTGATTTCTGTAGTTTGCATACGAATATACGAGACAGTCTGTGTACGAGTTAGTTATAGATCGATGTCATTTAATGAATATTCATGAAGGGAGAAATATCGATAGCGGCAAATATCAGGAATTAAGCTTTGTGCCCATCAACAAAATGTCTGTGAAATAACTTGAGAGTATTTGTTAACTATGTGCATTTTATTTTCAAACATCAAATCAATCTTATTTTCATTATTTTGACTCTGCAAAAATCGCCGCTAGGGTCCCCATGATTTTACACTGTTGTTATTTATAGCCCAAAAGTAGCAGCAATAGCCTGTGGCTATAAATAGCCACCGTCTAAAAAGAAGATCTTGGTATGATATTTTTCTTTTAAAGATTAATTATATGTTCAAGATTTACAATCAACTACAAATACAATTTTCTTTTTACAAAACTTTGGCAATAAAAGCTATAACAAGAAGAAGCAAACAAGTCCATATGCTGACTGATATAAAACTGAGTACATTTCAGCTGAGAACTAGCACGTTTACTGGGGGCATTTACCTGTAATCATACAAATCGACGTGGCTTGTTATGATTCTAAATAGGTCATAAAGGGATTAATCGCATCTAAATGAAGTCAGCAAAGAGATTCAAAATCTCAATACTTTTAATTAGAAAACATAGAGCACAAGGCTGTTCAACAAAGATATTTTCTGGGACCACTGGGACCGCTCAACCTTTACTCATAATATACACATTATATTTCAAACTCAACTCTGAACAAACCTGTGCTCGGTGTTTACGAAAGCTTTGAAATGTGTACCTGTCACTGATTTCTTTTGATATTCATGAAAATTAAAGGACCTTACCTTCAACGCGCAACTTGGTATGCTGCCTATATCTAGTGTTTGATATTTTTAGACTATGATTCGGATGATAAAGACATTAGTTAATAATAAAATTAAATTTTTAAAAATTTTAATAAACGTTCGAAATTTGACGAGTAACCAGGACCACAGACAAGAATTATTGAGACTTGTTCTTTCTTGAGCTGGGTGTCAACTGACCTTCCCGTTTGTTTTAATAGACAGTCACCTGTGACCTGTTAGAGCTATCAATGACTTGATGCAAGATTAATTATAGGTTGAAAGGTATGCATGTAGTCTCCCGCTTTTCTTACAATTGAACCTGATTAGTTTAGGATAATAATTTTTATTTACTATTAGAAAAGAGTTGTACACTGTAACTTTGGTTTTATGAGATGCTATGTACATGCAGATATGACTCCAGAGTTTTTTTAAATTTACAATCATTTGGGATGATTATATCCATGTAGCTTATGTATACATGTGCAGTTAATGTCACGTTAAGCAAGGATGAACTTTCATATTAAAATCAGATTCTATGGTTTGCTTTGCTCTACCAGTTCTACAGATACCTGATAGTTGACTAGGGGAAATTCATTCATTAGAAACTAGGTTGCAGAACTAATTAATATGGACATCCAATGTAATTTTATTTTAACAAGTGTTACTTAGCAGTACTAACATATAATTAAGTATTTAAACTATAAAACATATTGATATAAAGCAGCATTCTTCACTATTGCCAATGGTATGATAGGTCATAATGCTAAAATAAAGGCAATTCAGGTATCCAGACCGTTCACCTGTTAGGACGATTTTTGACAACGAAAGCATAAGGATAAATGAGGCTCTACTGTATTACTTTCATTTATCTATTATTTACACATCTACCTGATGATTAAAAAAATGAAAGTACTTTTTTTTATTATAGTTACATTAAAAATTCATTTTAATTTCTTTTGTTCAATTCATGTATATACAGTCAAACCTGTTTTAAGAGACCTTCCAACGGAGAAAGGAAAAAAGGTCACATATGACAGGTGGTCTCTTAATACAGGTTGCTTATTTTCTGCAGTGTGCAGATATACAATCCTGAATATATTATACATGTACGTGGAATGCATTTTATATCATGTACTGTATATGTGCACTTTTTAATAAGTACTGCTCAACTGTTAATGCTTGCATATTATGGGTACAATCATCATGTAAAATAAAATTTGTGTTTGATCTGCACTTGAGTCATATTGATTATTGGGAAATATTGAGTATCTGAAAATATTGAGATTTTTTAATCATTATAATAAAGCTGTTGAGATTTTCTTCCTATAATAGATTTTTTTTTTACATGAAAGTTTATAAAACTTTGTATGTTCTGCACATTACTAAGAATTTAAAACTGTACCCTGATTTTTGTTAATGCATTTGGTAACAAATAAAATTATGTTTATAACTGAAAATTTATTTAACATAATGATTTTTTTTTTTTAGGACTAAATTACCCTTATTGCGTGTTTGTTACTAGGTACTTCAATCATTTCAATTATCACCTGGTATGGGTGCTAGCTAGCGTTTGTTTTCATAACCAAACAGTGACACAATTTACTTAATATTTAAACATGTTGTATTTAGTTACTTGTATATTAAAAGCAAACCAGGCAAGTTTTATGGCTGAATGTCCATTTTGCCCTTATAGTACGAATTGATAATGGGATCGACCTCAAACGTCTGTTTTCAAAATGGTGCTCAAACAACGTGAATGTTTGTGGATTAGATTTCAATGTTTATTCAATAAATATCAAAACCACGTAAGTAAAAATATTTACCTTGTAATGTTGTTCTATTTGTAAAAGTCGCAGTATATAATTATTAAATGATAAAAACGTGTGTCTGTACAGATGTTTCAACCAAAAATGTAGCATGCTCGACCAAAATCGAAAATAGGAATCAGAAATTTTATTGTCGTTAAATCAAGGTACATTAAAAATGGTAGCAGGAATCACGGTCGCTGGTCACGTCTGACAGGTGGTCATTTAATACAGGTATAATTTATAGGGAAAAACGTTAAGAGGAATTTTTACGGTCACATATGGCAGTGAGTCACTTAATACAGTGGGTCGCTATGGCAATATTTACTGTATTACTTTGTTTACTATGATTAATTATCATATGTGAATAGCAAACAGGAATAACTTCTCAGTGGAGTACAAATTGCCTTACAATCTCAATAAAGGTTGTCAAGCACCTGGACACTTAACCCAGTGGTCCACAATTTCATGAATCTATTAAAAACACCCTTACTGACATAAGAACATTTTTCTGCAATCACTTTCTATATCTATGCCAAAGAGCATTGTACATTAATCTGGAACACAATTTTCTGACCAAAAAGTTTCTCCCTACAGTATTGCGAGTAATGCCGTCTCCCTCCGTGAGTGTGTGTGTGTGTTTGTCAATCTCTCTTTCCTTTCTCAAGTAAATATTCGTCAAAACAATATATCGATGACAATATATGCCGACCTTGACTATACATATTGTCGCTGACGACAATATGTGCTAGTGCTTGACTGTACATTTTGTCGTCCATTATGCTGTAGGAAAATAAGGCTCATCTCAGTACATATTGTCGCCGGCAACAATATGTAGTCATGGGCGACAATATGTGCCGTTTGGGTAGATACATGTTGTCCCCAATGACAATATGTACAAAAGGACAATACACGTATGTACCGTCAAAAGAGCCCTGCTATTACACTAGAACGCCAGGACCATAAAAATCATAATTTGTTGGAGACAACCTTGTTCACGGTAACTATGCAATTCAATTG
This sequence comes from Saccostrea echinata, assembly GCF_033153115.1. Lineage (NCBI taxonomy): Eukaryota > Metazoa > Mollusca > Bivalvia > Ostreida > Ostreidae > Saccostrea > Saccostrea echinata. The sequence goes on from NW_026889809.1 coordinate 410,054, forward strand.
TTTGCTTAAAATCAAGGAGCAGAGAAGACATTTTTCAAAGAAAGCATGATTTTTCACTATATAATCAATAGAGGCCACCCTAACATCTCAACACCTAACCAAGGGGCCATAAAATTCACCATTTTGAAAGAGACACTCTGCTCATCATTAACATGCATTTAGTATATTGTTTTCTTAATACCAATGGATGCAAAATATTTCCAAAAAAATATTAATATTTATTTACTTTATATTCAATAGAGTTTTATCCAAACAAATCAATCATGACTGTGAAATTTGAAAATATTTCATTTCCTTTTTCTATCAGTTTCCATATGATTTTAAAATTAAGAAAGTTGAAAAAAAATACCTCTACAATGAATGACAGATCATAATAAGGTAAAAGTGTTTGCATGTGTGGTGAGATAAGAAGTGTGTAAGAAATATTCATGCAAGCATTGACACTTACCATTTTACACTCTAAACACCAGCAGCTACTCTAGTTTTTGTGGCCCTGAATCTTCCCTTTAGAACAGTTCTTTTATATCGAGCTGAAAAAACAGTTCCTTGCTTGTCATAATCCGACAGTTAAGTCCACAACCTGCAGATATCAGACACCTGGTGCTCCGACAAAGCTCTGCTCTTCTCTACTACAAGGTACTCTGCCAGAGCTTGGACCTTGTCAAAGCCAGCAATATTGTCCACACCAACAGATTCCTGAAAGAGGTTGAGCTTAATAAATAATATTTGCTTAAATTCATTATTAATCCTGAATACTCAGAACACATTATTTGTGTAAAAATGTGTTACTATTACTGGCCAAGTCTTTCGTCACGGATGCCTGATTGTAAATTTGTTTAAAATTGGCCTTGTAAATTTATAATAATAAATCTATAACTAAAAATCTTACAAAGTCTGACCTTTAAATATTACCCCTGAACATGACCATCTTGTCTTAATTTGACCTTTGATAAAGCAACTCTACATTAAGCAACATCTAGATTTCCTCTCCCATACTCTACAAAAGCAGTCTTAATCTTTGACCAAAAGTTGACAGAAACCCATGATATCTCATCACATGATAAAGTTGAAATATCTGAGCTTGGAATAATAAATATGACTTATCATGGCACAACTGTTCTTGAAAATAATTTTAAGGGTTTTTCCCTAGGCATTCCCTCATAAAAATTTTCTTCCATATTGTGGATCAACCCAACCCCTGTGGGACATTATTTGAACAAATGTAAACTATGTAAGGAAGCTAATTTACAAAACTTTCCTCTTTCCTAGCAGATAGGGTCTTAAGTGGTTCACCCCCCTTAATTCAGTGTGGCTCTAAAATTTAATCTTCTACCCCAAGTTAAATTGATTAGTCCCCTGGTTTTGGATAAGAAGTCCAGGATTTCAAAAATTCAAGGCTAGATGGATAAATTCAAGGAGAGATGCCAGACAAAATTCAATTACAAGAGGCCCATGGGCCACATCACTCACCTGAGCACATTGGCTAGGAAATCACAAATCAGTTCAGTATTGAAAAGCTCAGATGCTTCCATATCAATATAACAAATGGCTTTGGTGTTCTTGAACAAAAGATGGGGGGGGGGGGGGGGATCATGATTTTAACAAAATTGAATCTACACTACCTGAGAATGCTTCCCTATCAATATTAAACACAGCTTTTCTGTTCTTGAGAAGATTTTTTCCAATATATTCCTTCTTAAGAAGATTTTTTCCTATATATTCCTTCTCAAGAAGATTTTTTCCTATATATTCCTAAGTAAAACTTTTGATCCCCATTGCAGCCCCACCCTACCCCCAGGGGTCATGATTTAAAGAAATCTGAAACTACTCTGCCTGCTTCTATATCAATATAACTAAACATGGCTTTGCTGTTCTTAAGAAGATTTTTCCTAATATATTCCTATGTAAAAATTTGATCCCCCATAGTGGCCACACCCTACCCCTAGGGAACATCATTTGAACAAATCTGAATCTACACTACCTGAGAATATGACTAATCATAGCTTTGCTATTCTTGAGAAGAAGTTTTTTAAAGATTTATTCCTATATATTTCTCTTTAAAACTTTGATCCCCCATTGTGGCCCCATCCTACCCCCAGGGGGTCATGATTTGAACAAATTTGAATCTACACTACCTGAGGATGCTTCCATATCACAATGACTAATCATGGCTTTGCTATTCTTGAGAAATTCTTTTAAAAAATTCCTATATATTCCTATGTAAAACTTTGATCCCCCATTGTAACCCTGGGGGTCATCATTTGTAAAAACTTAAATCTACACTATGTAAAGAGGTTTCACATAAGTTTCAACTTTTTTGGCCCAGTGGTTCTTGGGAAGAAGACTTTTGGAACATGCCATTAAATTCTCACTATTTTTGAATTATCTCCCCTTGAACAAGGGTGTTGCCCTTCATTTGAACAAACTTGAATACCCTTCAACCAAGGATGCTTTGTGGCAAGTTTGGTTGGATCTGGAGAAGAAATTGGAAAATTGGAAAAAGTTTACAACGACAACGACAGCTACAACGACAGATAACGGACAAATTTTATTAGAAATGATTTTATTAGACATACAAATTTTATTAGAAATGTGAAAGGTGAAATATCTCAGTATGTAACACGAGGTAGTCCCCGTGTATCAATTAAGATATGCCCTAATCATACTGTTACACTCCTATTTTTGACAATTTTAAAATTCAATGTTATCAAATATTGCTACATCATTTTCTACAACTAAAAATTAAAATTCTGAGAAGGAAATGCCGAGAGATACTAATCTTCACCTGTGTACTTTCTAGGTACTGTATAGGATGGCATAATCTTTTTCCAAAGAACAGCTTCTCCAAGACAGTTTATCGTGTGTCTCAGAAAACCACTATATGTCGGAGGTTCAGTCTTCTGGGTGGTGGTGGAAACTGACCTGTCTTCGTTCCATCTGCTGAGGCCATCCAAAAGATAGGCTTGGAAAAGAGTGGCATTAGCCAAGGTACCTATACAAAGAGTAACCTTCATAACAACAAAGTAATTCATGTGACCATGATAATTGTAGTAATAAAAATTGGCATATGATTGTAACTTGCCTGGAATAAATCGGGCCAAATGCAGATGGAAGCACTACAGGAAGTTCGATCCTCTTGTACACTGATAAACTGGGAGATGGCACCCTCCTTTCTTTGATGAACCAGTTTGCAAGTACAACTGGACACCTGGTGGATCCTGGATGCAAGCTACATGCTTCTGTTGCTGGTTCCATGTTTGTGTCATTCTCTCACTGTTAAATAAAGGAACTCCCTGGGTATCTCTTCCGGTCACCATCAAGAGACTGAATCAGCTGGGTGATGAGGGGGGTGGTCTCCTCAACACCACTGGTAGTTCTTCTACAGTGAGCAGCCAACTCACTACTTTTCACATGGTGAAGAACATCCTCATATTTCAGATTTGTTGTGTGGAGAGCCTCCAGTTCAGATCTCTTTGCAGCAACCAGTGCTGCAACATCTTCTGGATCCCATACATAAATGCACTCGCTCAGACACGACATGAAAGTGGCATATAGTGCATGTGCATCTGTTGTGCAGCCAACAGAAAGAAGACGTATAAAGTGCCAAATGTCCAGATGGATGGTGAGATTTGGCCATGGTGTGAGCATCCTTTTAAGCTGATTACTTCCACAATAGTCTCTATCTACATACAGTAGCTGTGGGGGTGGAACCTCTGCTTCTCTGTAGCATCTCATGAGGCCATTTATCATAGGACCAAGACCAGACCCCTCTCCATTTGTTAGTACTGACAAGATAACTTGGCCATACTCATTTCCAATATTAGTGGCCCACATAGCAGTCTTAGAGCTTGTACCTGCTAGCTTCTTTACAACCTTCTTGGTAGAATCAATTTTCAATATGCTGCCAAACAGGGAGGTGATGTTGGCCTTAATTTCCTCTAACATCTGCAGTACATCCTGGGCATATACTTGCATTAGCCAATGGTAATGGGGCACAGGAGGAGGGGTGGGTGGCTCTTCAAATGCAGATGGCATGACAAGACCCCTAGAGGCTGCATTTGAAAACCCTTAGCAGTCAGTCAGATCGTGGATAGACTTCTTAAGCCATGCATCACTGTGCTGTTCTTGTAGTTATGACCTTATCTGACTTGCACTATTGCTGAGCCCACGTTGCCGAAGAAGACGGATTATCTTGAGGTCAGAGGCAAGTCTGTACGTGAGGATGCAGGGAAATTGTGTCTGATGTCCTATATTTAACTGTGAGATGATGTGCTGGTTCCAGCTAACTATCTTTCTTTTGCAGTGAGGACACTGTAGCCACTTCCCAGCTATGTTGTAGCTTCCATCTACATCAATTACCTGGCTGACTTTTGTATATATCCCTCCAGATGTCAGCTCAGGTTTTACACAATCTTCATGGGAACAATTAAGTTTAACTTGCCAAAGCTTTCTTGGCATCCACAACAAAAGTGGCTGAGCAAAGCATCTGTCCATTCTGGGTTTATTATTGCATGACAATGAAGGTTGAGGTGGGTACCACCATATCTTGTCCACTTTGCTGGAATCAAATTCCACTCTTCCTGCTGGACTCCATCTAAACAGTGCCCTGGAAACCCAGAGGTGGTCAGGTTTGGGCAAAGTTAGCTTCCAGCTTGCAGACAAATATCTCCTAATAAAGCAAACAATTTCATAAAAACGAAACTCCAGCAAACCTTTTTTAAAAACTATGTCAAAACACCTTCTGTAGGAAGTTTCACCCATTTCTAAAGGCATATCTCACTTTCTAGAATAACAAACCAAAAAATACAGTGCTAATTTACAGTGATTCATGTTTTTTTCCAAACCAAATTTACAGTTACCTTTATTGTAAATCTAACATCCCTAATCAAATTTAGATTTTTTTTACAATAATTTTTATATTTTTATTGCTGTAAGAAAAAGAAAACATTACCCTCTGCTGAATCTGAGTCCTGTATATCTGGAACAGCCAAAATTGAATAATTGGCAGCAGCACCATAATTTGTAGTATCTGTAATGCATAAATAAGTTTTTATACCGACATTTTTATAAAAGGGAATTTTTGACACTAACAAAACTTACCATGGTTCATTTTTTTCAATTTCAATAATACGAACATTCTTTTTTAAATTTTCAACTTTTTATTGGATACATTAAAACAGTACTTCTGCATCATGACATAAAATCATGGACTGCTTAGGAAGCTCAACATATTTTAATTTAGTTAAAGCACTGTTGTTTTGCTGAAAAACTCCACTTGAACTTAAGAAAATTCTTCTATAACTTTGATCCTCTTTTGTAAACCAATCGTGTTTCAAAAAGTCACGTCTTAATCCTAAGCCCTAACTACATCATGACAATTCAATTTAATAAGCTTGTTGGAAAAAATACTGGAGACAATTACAATATGAAAAGATTCCTTAGAAGTACTGTGACACCAAGAAAGGCAAACTTAATAAGGCTCATTTGAGACTTAAGTCCTGGTGTGTAGTTTAAAACTGAAGAAGTAAATTAACAATAAAAAAATATTTCTATTTTGTTTATAGAAGATAGAATAGTAGAATACTGTAGATCACTGTATTTTCACAACACCTTAATTCCACAATAAAAGTTATTTGGTATTTATTAGCAAGGCAAAGTTTTAGCAAGCTATAATTTCTGTTGTATATAATGCTTACTAATACAAATATAGGCGAGAATAAAATTTTCATGAGCAGACATACTTGCCTAATTATGCAAAAATAAAATTTTCACGAATAAAAGTTATTCACAGTACCTGTTACAGGATGAGATTGGTGTTTCCTTGACCTAGGAGAAGGTGCAAGAAAAAAATCAGAGACTGCTCTGCATGGTGGAGTGGCAACAGACATAGAGCCTGCTGTGGGTGGAGTGGCAATAGTCATAAAGCCTGCTGTGGGTGGAGTGGCAACAATCATTTAGCCTGCTGTGGGTGGAGTGACAGCGGTCATAGAGCCTGCTGTGGGTGGAGTGACAACAGTCATAGAGCCTGCTGTGGGTGGAGTGACAACAGTCATAGAGCCTGCTGTGGGTGGAGTGGCAACAGTGATGGAGCCTGCTGGGACAGGAGTGGCAACAGTCATAGAGCTTGCTGTGGGTGGAATGGCAACGGTCATGGAGGTTGCTGTGGGTGGAGTGACAACTGTCATGGACCCTGCTGTGAGTGGAGTGGCAACATTCATTTAGCCTGCTGTGGGTGGAGTGGCAACAGTCACGGAGCCTGCTAGGATAGGAGTGGCAACAGTCATGGGGTGGAGTGGCAACTGTCATGGAGCCTGCTGGGACAGGAGTGGCAACAGTCATGGAGGCTGCTATGGGAGGAGTGGCAACAGTCATGGAGGCTGCTGTGAGTGGAGTGGCAACAGTCATGAAGCTGCTGTGGGTGGATTAGCAACAGTCATGGACCCTGCTGTGGGTGGAGTGGCAACATTCAGGAAGCCTGCTGTCGGTGGAGTGGCAACAGTCCTGGAGCCTGCTGTGGGTGGAGTGGCAACATTCAGGAAGCCTGCTGTGGGTGGAGTGGCAACAGTCATGGAGCCTGCTGTGGGTGGAGTGGCAAAATCATGGAGCCTGATGTGGGTGGAGTGGCAACAGTATTGGACCCTGCTGTGAGTGGAGAGGCAACATCATGGAGCCTGCTGTGGGTAGAGTGGCAACAGTCATGGACCCTGCTGTGAGTGGAGTGGCAACATCATGGAGCCTGCTGTGGGTTGAGTGGCAACAGTTAGGGACCCTGCTGTGAGTGGAGTGGCAACAGTCATGGAGCCTGCTAGAGTGGCAACAGTCATTGAGCCTGTGGGTGGAGTGGCAACAGTCATGGAGCCTGCTGTGGGTGGAGTGGCAACAGTCATGGAGCCTGCTGTGGGTGGAGTGGCAACAGTCATGGAGCCTGCTGTAGGTGGAGTGGCAACATCATGAAGCCTGCTGTGGGTGGAGTGGCAACAGTCATGGACCCTGCTGTGAGTGGAATGGCAACAGTCATGGACCCTGCTGTGGGTGGAGTGGCAACAGTCATGGAGCCTGCTGTGGGTGGAGTGGCAACATCATGGAGCCTGCTGTGGGTGGAGTGGCAACAGTCATGGACCCTGCTGTGAGTGGAATGGCAACAGTCATGGACCCTGCTGTGGGTGGAGTGGCAACAGTCATGGACCCTGCTGTAGGTGGAGTGGCAACATCATGGAGCCTGCTGTTGGTGGAGTGGCAACAGTCATGGACCCTGCTGTGAGTGGAGTGACATCATGGAGCCTGCTGTGGGTGGAGTGGCAACAGTCATGGAGCCTGCTGTGGGTGGAGTGGCAACATCATGGAGCCTGCTGTGGGTGGAGTGGCAACATCATGAAGCCTGCTGTGGGTGGAGTGGCAACAGTCATGGACCCTGCTGTGGGTGGAGTGGCAACAGTCACAGAGCCTGCTGTGGGTGGAGTGGCAACAGTCACAGAGCCTGCTGTGGGTGGTAAAGCTGGTAAACTAGGAAAAGTTCTGGAACCTGCTGTTAGTGGATCAGCAGCAACAGTTTTGAAATCTTCTTTGGATGAAGCAGCAGCTAAAAATATAAATTTAGAAAACACAATACATATCAGTAAGAAAAACTGTAATGAGGGTTCCATAATACAAAGAGTTGATTCTTGTAGCTGAACACAAGACAACTTTAAATTTTTTTAAGCTAGTTCTAGGTTTTTAATCATTTACTTAAACAAGAGGCCCATGGGCCACACCGCTCACCTGAGTAACTTTAGCCATGCTGTTCATTACCAGACTTCCCCCCTTGTAATACCTATTGTGGCCCCGCCCTACCCCCGGGGGCCATGATTTGAACAATTTAGAATCTACACTACCCCAGGATGCTTCCACATAAGTTTCAGTTTTTCTGGTCCAGTGGTTCTTGAGAAGATTTTTAAAGATTTTTCCTATATATTTCAATGTTTCCCTATTGTGGCCCCGCCCTACCCCCCGGGTCATGATTTGAACAATTTAGAATCTACACTACCCCAGGATGCTTCCACATAAGTTTCAGCTTTTCTGGCCCAGTGGTTCTTGAGAAGAAGATTTTTAAAGATTATTCCTATATATTTCAATGTAAAACTTGTATTCCCTATTGTGGCCCCGCCCTACCCCCGGGGGTCAGGATTTGAACAATTTAGAATCTACCCTACCCCAGGATGCTTCCACATAAGTTTCAGCTTTTCTGGCTCAGTGGTTCTTGAGAAGAAGATTTTTAAAGATTGTTCCTATATATTTCAATGTAAAACTTGGATTCCCTATTGTGGCCCCGCCCTACCCCCGGGGGTCATGATTTCAACAATTTAAAATCTACACTATCCCAGGATGCTTCTACATAAGTTTCAGCTATTCTGGTCCAGTGGTTCTTGAGAAGAAAATTTTTAAAGATTATTCCTATATATTTCAATGTAAAACTTGTATTCCCTATTGTGGCCCCGCCCTACCCCCGGGGGTCAGGATTTGAACAATTTAGAATCTACCCTACCCCAGGATGCTTCCACATAAGTTTCAGCTTTTCTGGCTCAGTGGTTCTTGAGAAGAAGATTTTTAAAGATTGTTCCTATATATTTCAATGTAAAACTTGGATTCCCTATTGTGGCCCCGCCCTACCCCCGGGGGTCATGATTTCAACAATTTAAAATCTACACTATCCCAGGATGCTTCTACATAAGTTTCAGCTATTCTGGTCCAGTGGTTCTTGAGAAGAAGATTTTTAAAGATTTTTCTTATATATTTCGATGTAAAACTTGGATTCCTTATTGTGGCCCCGCCCTACCCCTGGGGGTCATGATTTGAATAATTTAGAATCTACACTTCCCCAGGATGCTTCCACTTAAGTTTCAGCTTTTCTGGCCCAGTGGTTCCTTAGAAGAAGATTTTTTAATGACCCTACCCTATTTTTGTCTTTTCTTGATTATCTTCCCTTGTAAGGGGACTTGGCCCTTTATTTTAACAATTTAAACTCCCCTTTACCAAAGGATACTTTGTACCAAGTTTGGTTAAAATTGCCCAGTGGTTCTTGAGAAGAAATTGAAAATGTGAAAAGTTTACAGACGGACGGACAGCTAGACGGACGACGGACAACAGGTGATCAGAAAAGCTCACTTGAGCTTTCAGCTCAGGCGAGCTGAAAATAGAGAAACCTAAGGTTTGAATGCATATTATAGGTATCTTAATTGCTAGAATTTTTATGTGTGCATTTGGAGGGAATTGGTGGCCTTGTATATTTTATTGATATATATGACACTTAAGTGTCACTACTACTGTTTATGGGATATGGACTAGAAATATGAAACTTAAGTCAAAAGGATTTCCTCAGTAAAGCTGGGTGGTTTCATAGGATGAATTGTAGCTTGAAAACGAGGTGGTTGAGCCATTATCTCTTGCTGTTCAGTGGTATGTACAGGTGTTAATCTGCATTTTGTGTGGTGGCTTAGGGCATTAGCACGGGTCTGGAAGCAGTTGCGGATCTGGCGAAATAGTGAAAATAGGCTAAATTTTCATGAAATTTTGAGATTGTCCCTGTGCCATCATATGGGCTTATTGTGTAAGTTGTACATGTTTTATTCTTAAAAGCTTCAAATTCCTCAAGGGACTAGACCATACTATTGTTACATGTAGAGAGAATTTAAAATTTTCCAATGCACATTTTACAAGCAGCTCGATATTAAGGAAAACGTCAGCCAAACATTTTGATTGTCAAAAAAACTGTCCTCTGCCACCTAAATTAAACAAATCTCTGGATGAAGACTTCTTGATTCATACACCATCCATATGCCAGATGTGCGGGATCAGTATTGGACACAAGAGATATATTGCATGTGAATTTAAATATATTTTCCAGAATATGTACATGCATGAGGTTAAAGCAAATAAGCAATTAAATTGATAAATATACTCTATAGAGCAAAATAAATTTCAGCTATGCATGCATGTCCAATCACATCCACTAGGATTAGATTTGTGCACACTTACCAATAAATATCTTACAGCACCTTATAATTAAGAATTCAATTTAGTTATATATATTGCTTTATTTTCAAAATTCACGGTTCAAAGTATATACAGGGTGTTTCAGGTGATTCAGAAAACTTACCGGTATAATAAACAATCTATTGCATGATCGTGAGGGAAACATGAAGATTTATTCAGCCAAGAAACATCATATTCCCCTCGGACGAAACCCTCGGGTAACATGATTTTTCTTGGCTGAATAAATCTTCATATTTCCCTTACGATCATGCAATAAATGTTTAATATCTCCAAATTTCTAACATCAAATACATCATTAAGCTTCTTTTCAGACTGATATGACATTTTCATAGAATAATATATACAATATAGCTCTGTGAACTGGCTACCAGCATTTATGGCCATTATAATATTTTATTGCTTAAGGTTATAAAATTGAACACAATCACACACTTAAAATGAACATATACCGGTATACAAATATTTGCAACACAATTTACTCTTTTGGGACTACATTTAACATCAAATTTTCCAAATTGTTACCAAAAAATTAATGAACTAGTATTTTATTTTTGTTACTTTGGTAGGAAATTCCCAAAATGATGATGAGAAATTGTACATTTTCTTCAAAATAAGGTTGTTTTCCCCAACTTGCTTTAAAAAGATAGTTAGGATTTTGATTTTAGGGTGCAAGGATGCTAAACATAGAAAAAAAAACTTGGATCCAATGGCCTAATATGCAAGTGTCTTACTTTTTATGATTAACAAAAAAGTTTTAAAAGCCTGCTATTTATCTGTTATAAGATTGAGTGTGCAAGAGTTTCGAGTGATTACTATGAAACAGCAGTATAGTACACTTATAAGGTGCTATTAATTAAAACTCAAAATTAAAACAAGAGGCCCAAGGGCCACTTCGCTCACCTGAGCACTGTGGCTAGGAAAAAAGGAAAAATCAGTTTAGTATTGAAAAGCTTAAATGCATAAGTGGTCCCAACCTACCCCTAAAAAGGGAGTGGGGAGGGGGGGGGTCATGATTTGAATAAACTTGAATCTTCACTATCTGAGGATGCTTCCGTATAAATATGACAAACCGTGGCTTTGCTGTTCTTGAGATTTTTAAAGATTTTTCCTATATATTCTTATGTAAAACTTTGATCGTTCATTGTGGCCCCACCCTATCCCTGGGGGTCATGATTTGAACAAATTTGAATCTACACCACCTGAGGATGCTTCCACATAAATATGACCAATCATAGCTTTGTTGTTCTTGAGAAGAAGATTTTTGATGATTTTTCCTATGTACACCTACGTTAAACATTGATCGTCCATTTTGGCCCCACCCTACCCCTGGGGGTCATGATTTGAACAAACTTGAATCTACACCACCTGAGGATGCTTCCACATAAATATGACCAATCATAGCTTTGTTGTTCTTGAGAAGAAGATTTTTGATGATTTTTCCTATGTACACCTACATTAAACATTGATCGTCCATTTTGGCCCCACCCTACCCCTGGGGGTCATAATTTGAATAAACTTGAATCTACACCACCTGAGGATGCTTCCATATAAATATGACCAATCATAGCTTTGCTGTTCTTGAGAAGAAGATTTTTGAAGATTTTTCCTATATATTCCTATGTAAAACTTTGATCATCCAATGTGGCCCCACCCTAACCCCTGGGGTCATGATTTGTACAAACTTGAATCTACACCACCTGAGGATGCTTCCAAATAAATATGACCAATCATAGCTTTGCTGTTCTTGAGAAGATGATTTTTGAAGATTTTTCCTATGTACACCTACGTTAAACATTGATTGTCCATTTGGCCCCACCCTACCCCTGGGGGTCCTGATTTGAACAAACTTGAATCTACACCACCTGAGGATGCTTCCATATAAATATGACCAATCATAGCTTTGCTGTTCTTGAGAAGATGATTTTTGAAGATTTTTCCTATGTACACCTACGTTAAACATTGATTGTCCATTGTGGCCCCACCCTACCCCCGGGGGTCATGATTTGTACAAACTTGAATCTACACCACCTGAGGATGCTTCCATATAAATATGACCAATCATAGCTTTGCTGTTCTTGAGAAGATGATTTTTGAAGATTTTTCCTATGTACACCTACGTTAAACTTTGATCGTCCATTGTGGCTCCACCCTATCCCCGGGGGTCATAATTTGAACAAGAGGCCCAAGGGCCTTAACGGTCACCTGAGTATAATACAACAATTTAGAAGTTAAATACACTGATAGATGAAGCATTGTTGCCCTAGCCCCCCCCCCCCCCCCCCCCCCCTCAAGAACCCCAAAAACTGAGGCCATATATTTAAAAATTTTGGAAGAGGCATCCTTGTCTATCATAATCATGCACTTAGTTTGTTTAAATAATCTCCAGTAGCAGAGAAGTTTTTCAAAGAATCAATGCATTTTCACTATATAATCAATAGAGCCCCGCCCTAACACCAGAACCCCTGACCCTGGGGCCATGAAATTCACAATTTTTGAAAAGGCATCCTTATGCGTTTAAATAGTCTCCAGTAGCAGAGAAGAAGATTTTCAAAGAATCAATGCATTTTCACTATATAATCAATAGAGCCCCGCCCTAACACCAGAACCCCTGACCCTGGGGCCATGAAATTCACAATTTTTGAAAAGGCATCCTTATGCGTTTAAATAGTCTCCAGTAGCAGAGAAGAAGATTTTCAAAGAATCAATGCATTTTCACTATATAATCAATACAGCCCCGCCCTAACACCAGAACCCCTGACCCTGGGGCCATGAATTTCACAATTTTGGAAGAGACAGTCTTGCTCATCATAACTATGTACTTAGTTCCTTTATTTAATACCCAGGAGCAGAGAAGAAGATTTTCAAAGAATTAATGCACTTTCACTATATGATCTATATAGCCCCACCCTGGGGCCAGAACCCCTGACCCTGGGGCCATGAATTTCACAATTTTGGAAGAGGCACTCTTGCTCATCATAACTATGTACTTAGTTCCTTTATTTAATACCCAGGAGCAGAGAAGAAGATTTTCAAAGAATTAATGCATTTTCACTATATAATCAATACAGCCCCGCCCTTACACCAGAACCCCTGACCCTGGGGCCATGAATTTCACAATTTTGGAAGAGACAGTCTTGCTCATCATAACTATGTACTTAGTAACTTTATTTAATACCCAGGAGCAGAGAAGAAGATTTTCAAAGAATTTATGCACTTTCACTATGTGATCTATATAGCTCCACCCTGGGGCCAGAACCCCTAACCCTGGGGCCATGAATTTCACAATTTTGGTAGAGGGACCAATGCTTATTACAATGATGCCAACAGTTTGACTGCTTCATGTCCGGGAGTAAAGAAGAAGATTTTTAAAGATTGCATTATTTTTGGTGGTTTTAGCCCCACCCCTCAGGCCCCGGGGGGGCAGGGACCATGAAATTCACAATTTTTGTTCCCCTTCACCCATACATGCTATATACCAAATTTGGTTGAAATTGGTTGAGCGGTTCTAGAGAAGAAGTTAAAAATGTTCAAAAGTTAATGCACGACGGACGACGCACGACGACGGACAAAAACAGATAGCAATAGGTCACCTGAGTGACTCAGGTGACCTAACAAATTTGAATCTACACTACCTGACAATAATTCCACATGAGTTTCATCTTTCCTGGCCCACTGGTTCTTGAGAAGAAGATTTTTCAATAATGCCATTAATTTTTTGCTATTTCATAATTATCTCCCCTTGGAGGAGGGCTTGGCCCTTCATTTGAACAAACTTGAAACCCCTTCACCCAAGGATGCTTTGTGCCAAGTTTGATTGAAATTGGCCCAGTAGTTCTGGAGAAGAAGATGAAAATGTGAAAAGTTTACGACAACAACGACGCCGACGACGACAGACAATGGACAAATTTTGATCAGAAAAGCTCACTTGAGCCTTCGGCTCAGGTGAGCTAAAAAGGTACATTTTATGTTTTGAAAAATGTACAAGTTTATCATTTTTAAATGTTATGATTTGAAAAGTAGATTCAGAATGTGCTTAATGATTAAAATAATGCCAAATAATTTAATAATTTATTTCTAGGGATATATATCAAAATATAAATTTAACCTAGATTTTTATAAAATGCTGTGAAAAGGGGAATAACTCTTGCATATCTTGCATTGCAAGAATAACGATTTCATAATTATATCTTTAAATTAAATTGTACTTAAGTTTTTTATGCATATCATTTAAGAGTGATTTCCATTTTTTTCTTTTTTTTTCATTTTCTTTAAATATTTAGTTCTCTTTGTTTTATTATTCATTCAAGTTCTAAAGCATTAGGCCAAAAAAATATATACTCTTGTTTCCGGTCGCCCGACCGACCCTACATTTTACCCTCCGACCCTGAAAGTTTTTTTTCCGTTTTTTGTGTTATTTTCCGGAAATATCAAAGTCGACCGACAAAATTTTATGTTTTAGCAAATGAGTATCGTAAACGTTTGAATATAACACTCGTCAGACCTGTTAAATAAGTGCATGATAAACGTTGACCATGTAACATGGCGAGATCTGCAAGCGTGCTGACCATGATGATGATGTAGTGTTTATTCTAAAGCAAACTAGCATGGCACAGCGCCATGCCCTTTTTTTCTCGGGGCCATGCCTTTTTTCCAGCGCCGTGCCCTTTTTCCTCACCAAAATTACATAAATATGCCCAACATTGACGAGATTCTTGTCAACTCAGATTGACAAGCTGCTCTGTTTATTCAGTGCATGCTGATATTTAATGCATACAAAGGTGTGAACCCTGGACAGGAAGTCGCTTCTCACTTGAATGCACACAGCCACCTGGCCAAGTAACATGCCTCAGGCTGTTAGGGTGTAGGAGAAAACGTGAGAAAACATCATTTGAATGCATTGATTATGCAAGAATTGGCCCAATGTAAAAGATTAACTTGTAAATTATTAAATAATTTATATCAGTATCGTATTTTTAGAACTGAAAGTAGAAAAAAAATGTAGTTGATGAATAAAATAAATAAAACAAGACAGTTGATTTTATCTGAATAAAGTGAACAGTCAATTTGCATTGTCCAAAAAAAAAAAAAAAGAGAATTATTTGGCTAAGAAACAAAAAAGTATAAAAACTAGACGAGCTTGTTGCAAAGCAACAAATAAGTCTTCCGTCTAAATTTTAAGGAGATGAGATCGAGTTCGGGAGACATCTACGGTCATATGAGCAAGAATGAGCCATTTACCATTACTTCCGGTGTGACCGGAAGTGACGTCATTTTGACGACTTTTGATGATCTCCTTAGCTGCTACTTGTCGTTTTGAACAACTTTGCTTCTATGATGCTATACAAATTCTCAATACTTTTTGAGTTATCAGGAAAACACTTTTGGCCCCTCTAGCTCCCTGATTTTAGGGGCCAGCCCCTTATTGTTGGTATCTTTTGAAAGATCGTATCATTCTACACAACTTTTGCTCTATATGTTTTAACAAAATATTTACAGGTAAAAAGATATTGTAGAAAAAGTGTTAGAAATTTTAAAAATCCCGATAGGACTTTTTTCGGGCCATAGCGAACGACGAAGTACGGCACTTCCGGGGAAAAAGAAATGCGTATGTCACATCTACACATAATGCTCTATCATCGCTGAAAAATTTCATGCTTCTACCAGGAAGCCCTTTTGGGGAAACTGCCGGACAAAGTGACCCTCCGAAAATCACTAAATCGCGGAAAGCTCGGAACCGGAAGTGACGTCATCAAAACCAAAAAATATACATCTAGATTTTTTAATCTTCTATCAGACCTGTAAGTTTCATGAAAATCGAGCGAGCCGTTTCCGAGAACTCGCGTGCACAAAATCGGTAAGAAAAAAAACAATAATAATAATAACAAAAAATAGTGGAAAAGAAACCTAAGAAAAACAAGAAGGTCTTCCGCTGAAGACGGAAGACCTTAATAAAACAAAAGAGAAATCATTGCTCTTAGACAAATTACTAGTCATTAAACATTTTTCGATGTTTTCGTAAAAGTCTATTTAAAAAAAAAAAAAAAAAAAAAAAAAAAATTGCTCCTCTAGCAGGGATCGAACTCAAAACCCTTGGTTTGAAAGGCAGGTGCGCTAACCATTAGGCCACGCATTCCGATAACATTAGTAAGTTAAAATGTTTAGGTCTATAGAATAAATGCAAGCGTATTTTTAGAATCGGTAGGGGAAGAAAGAAGTTCCGTAAAAGGAAATAGTTCCTGAACTTGCAAGCAGTATATAAAATAAGGAGGGACAGGCTGCGTGAGAAAACGTTAACACTGTTCCCTAATGAAAATGTATTAGTGGACTGTAGCCCGATTCATCGATATTGTGAGCATGCTGAATTTTTTGTAAATACATGTAGCTTTTTTGAAAGCTTAAAAGATCGGGTTCGGATTTTAACATTTCTGACTGAATATCCTGAAATAAATATGAAACATTTAAATAAGCATTTCTTTGGGTTAAATTAAATATATGTAGCACAAATTAAACTCCCAACATGCATTTTCAGAAGGGAAACACGACAATGAAAGCGAGAATTGTTTTTAATATACAGAAAATCGCTATTTCAGGAAACTGATTAATTCCAAATAAAAATCAAATAAATTCCACATGTGAAAGAAAGAGAGAATGCTCGTTATCAAAATGTCATATCATATCAGGAGAATCGAATGCTATTAACGACATCTGAAGAAATAGCCGATAAAAGGTTTAGATCATTTCTTCGTTCACCTGCACTTTAATTTCAAACACAACAAAACTTAAAGTTTTTGACGTGAAACTTCGTGACTTTTATCAACTTATAAGACTCACCGTAAAACTCTCCAGAAAGTTTCTCTGAGGTCTATACTACATTTGTATCAAATTTGGTGTCGATCCGAGGTCTGGTTTGAATGTTACAGAAATATTCTACGTTGTTGTTGATGTAATTTTTTTTTTTATTAAGAAGGGGTTGGGTTTAATTATATATTTTATGCCTCTTTTAAACTAAGAATTGTAACTACTTCCACATCCTTAAGCCTGATTGTGACCTTTGGGTCAAGGTCAAAAGTCAAGGTCATTTAAAAAAAATTCTTTACTTTCTATATTTTAACCTGATACTGTAGCTGGATGCATGTCCTTAGTTTCAAATTTAACCTAAGGTCATGTTTGCCGATAATTTTCATTATTCTTTTTTTTTTTCTTGGAGAGAGGGAGAGAAGGACAATAAAACGCTTTAGAAAGTTCCTGTAGGTTCTTAGCTACAACTCCGTGAAATCTTATATCTATCTGAAGTGTGACTTAAAATTAAGAGAAAGATTCCACATTGCTCTCGGGATGAATTTTTTCTTTCAATTTTTTCCCAAAAAAATTTGTAATTTCTACATTTTTCAGAGAAAGACGATAAAACTCTGCAGGAAGTTACTTTGGCGTCTTAGCTACAGTTCTCTAAAGTTTTGTGTCGATCCGATGTGTGAATTCAATTTTACAAAGATATTCCATGTTGCAACTGCTGTGATTTTTTTTTTTCGAAAAAGGGGGGGGGGCTAATATAATAATCATTAGCCTGTTACAAACTGGGAGTTGTAATTAACTCTCCACTTCCTCAGTAAACATTCTGACCTTCATGTCAAGGTCATAGGTCAAGGTCAAAGTTCAAGGTCATACAGGCAGGTGGAAAGATCCACTAAACAGAGGTATTTCAAGAGATTTCGCTCAGAAAGGTTTAAGAAGTTAATTATTACTAGACGAGCTTGTTGCAAAGCAACAAATAAGTCTTCCGTCTAAATTTTAAGGAGATGAGATTGAGTTCGGGAGACATCTATGGTCATATGAGCAAGAATGAGCCATTTACCATTACTTCCGGTGTGACCGGAAGTGACGTCATTTTGACGACTTTTGATGATCTCCTTAGCTGCTACTTGTCGTTTTGAACAACTTTGCTTCTATGATGCTATACAAATTCTCAATACTTTTTGAGTTATCAGGAAAACACTTTTGGCCCCTCTAGCTCCCTGATTTTAGGGGCCAGCCCCTTATTGTTGGTATCTTTTGAAAGATCGTATCATTCTACACAACTTTTGCTCTATATGTTTTAACAAAATATTTACAGGTAAAAAGATATTGTAGAAAAAGTGTTAGAAATTTTAAAAATCCCGATAGGACTTTTTTCGGGCCATAGCGAACGACGAAGTACGGCACTTCCGGGGAAAAAGAAATGCGTATGTCACATCTACACATAATGCTCTATCATCGCTGAAAAATTTCATGCTTCTACCAGGAAGCCCTTTTGGGGAAACTGCCGGACAAAGTGACCCTCCGAAAATCACTAAATCGCGGAAAGCTCGGAACCGGAAGTGACGTCATCAAAACCAAAAAATATACATCTAGATTTTTTAATCTTCTATCAGACCTGTAAGTTTCATGAAAATCGAGCGAGCCGTTTCCGAGAACTCGCGTGCACAAAATCGGTAAGAAAAAAAACAATAATAATAATAACAAAAAATAGTGGAAAAGAAACCTAAGAAAAACAAGAAGGTCTTCCGCTGAAGACGGAAGACCTTAATAAAACAAAAGAGAAATCATTGCTCTTAGACAAATTACTAGTCATTAAACATTTTTCGATGTTTTCGTAAAAGTCTATTTAAAAAAAAAAAAAAAAAAAAAAAAAATTGCTCCTCTAGCAGGGATCGAACTCAAAACCCTTGGTTTGAAAGGCAGGTGCGCTAACCATTAGGCCACGCATTCCGATAACATTAGTAAGTTAAAATGTTTAGGTCTATAGAATAAATGCAAGCGTATTTTTAGAATCGGTAGGGGAAGAAAGAAGTTCCGTAAAAGGAAATAGTTCCTGAACTTGCAAGCAGTATATAAAATAAGGAGGGACAGGCTGCGTGAGAAAACGTTAACACTGTTCCCTAATGAAAATGTATTAGTGGACTGTAGCCCGATTCATCGATATTGTGAGCATGCTGAATTTTTTGTAAATACATGTAGCTTTTTTGAAAGCTTAAAAGATCGGGTTCGGATTTTAACATTTCTGACTGAATATCCTGAAATAAATATGAAACATTTAAATAAGCATTTCTTTGGGTTAAATTAAATATATGTAGCACAAATTAAACTCCCAACATGCATTTTCAGAAGGGAAACACGACAATGAAAGCGAGAATTGTTTTTAATATACAGAAAATCGCTATTTCAGGAAACTGATTAATTCCAAATAAAAATCAAATAAATTCCACATGTGAAAGAAAGAGAGAATGCTCGTTATCAAAATGTCATATCATATCAGGAGAATCGAATGCTATTAACGACATCTGAAGAAATAGCCGATAAAAGGTTTAGATCATTTCTTCGTTCACCTGCACTTTAATTTCAAACACAACAAAACTTAAAGTTTTTGACGTGAAACTTCGTGACTTTTATCAACTTATAAGACTCACCGTAAAACTCTCCAGAAAGTTTCTCTGAGGTCTATACTACATTTGTATCAAATTTGGTGTCGATCCGAGGTCTGGTTTGAATGTTACAGAAATATTCTACGTTGTTGTTGATGTAATTTTTTTTTTTATTAAGAAGGGGTTGGGTTTAATTATATATTTTATGCCTCTTTTAAACTAAGAATTGTAACTACTTCCACATCCTTAAGCCTGATTGTGACCTTTGGGTCAAGGTCAAAAGTCAAGGTCATTTAAAAAAAATTCTTTACTTTCTATATTTTAACCTGATACTGTAGCTGGATGCATGTCCTTAGTTTCAAATTTAACCTAAGGTCATGTTTGCCGATAATTTTCATTATTCTTTTTTTTTTTTCTTGGAGAGAGGGAGAGAAGGACAATAAAACGCTTTAGAAAGTTCCTGTAGGTTCTTAGCTACAACTCCGTGAAATCTTATATCTATCTGAAGTGTGACTTAAAATTAAGAGAAAGATTCCACATTGCTCTCGGGATGAATTTTTTCTTTCAATTTTTTCCCAAAAAAATTTGTAATTTCTACATTTTTCAGAGAAAGACGATAAAACTCTGCAGGAAGTTACTTTGGCGTCTTAGCTACAGTTCTCTAAAGTTTTGTGTCGATCCGATGTGTGAATTCAATTTTACAAAGATATTCCATGTTGCAACTGCTGTGATTTTTTTTTTTCGAAAAAGGGGGGGGGGCGGCTAATATAATAATCATTAGCCTGTTACAAACTGGGAGTTGTAATTAACTCTCCACTTCCTCAGTAAACATTCTGACCTTCATGTCAAGGTCATAGGTCAAGGTCAAAGTTCAAGGTCAAAGTTCAAGGTCATACAGGCAGGTGGAAAGATCCACTAAACAGAGGTATTTCAAGAGATTTCGCTCAGAAAGGTTAAAGAAGTTAATTATTACTAGACGAGCTTGTTGCAAAGCAACAAATAAGTCTTCCGTCTAAATTTTAAGGAGATGAGATCGAGTTCGGGAGACATCTATGGTCATATGAGCAAGAATGAGCCATTTACCATTACTTCCGGTGTGACCGGAAGTGACGTCATTTTGACGACTTTTGATGATCTCCTTAGCTGCTACTTGTCGTTTTGAACAACTTTGCTTCTATGATGCTATACAAATTCTCAATACTTTTTGAGTTATCAGGAAAACACTTTTGGCCCCTCTAGCTCCCTGATTTTAGGGGCCAGCCCCTTATTGTTGGTATCTTTTGAAAGATCGTATCATTCTACACAACTTTTGCTCTATATGTTTTAACAAAATATTTACAGGTAAAAAGATATTGTAGAAAAAGTGTTAGAAATTTTAAAAATCCCGATAGGACTTTTTTCGGGCCATAGCGAACGACGAAGTACGGCACTTCCGGGGAAAAAGAAATGCGTATGTCACATCTACACATAATGCTCTATCATCGCTGAAAAATTTCATGCTTCTACCAGGAAGCCCTTTTGGGGAAACTGCCGGACAAAGTGACCCTCCGAAAATCACTAAATCGCGGAAAGCTCGGAACCGGAAGTGACGTCATCAAAACCAAAAAATATACATCTAGATTTTTTAATCTTCTATCAGACCTGTAAGTTTCATGAAAATCGAGCGAGCCGTTTCCGAGAACTCACGTGCACAAAATCGGTAAGAAAAAAAACAATAATAATAATAACAAAAAATAGTGGAAAAGAAACCTAAGAAAAACAAGAAGGTCTTCCGCTGAAGACGGAAGACCTTAATTAGTTTCAGGCCCTCTACAATTATTTTCCAAGTGACCCCCCCTTAGAAAAGTATTTTAATTTGTTATTTACCTAATAATTAAACACAAATATTAACACAATCCAAGTAGAAAAAATCCATACCTCCAAACTATAATAAATTCTTGGGCATGTGATAGTTAGATTCATACCTATTACATTTTTTAACATATCCTTACTAAGGTCTTGATTTAAAAAAAATGAATGTAAATGCATATTTTTATTTTTTGTTTCAATAATTGTCCTGTCATTTGGCTGGTAGTTTTGTTATTCTTTTGAACTTGAAATGAAATAAACACAAGATTTATGAATTTATCTTTTAATTACATGTACTTGTAGTATATAAAATAAATATTACAGTATTAATTGAATAATAACTAAAATATATAAAGTAAATGTTTATAATTTCAAAGACTGGTGACAACTGATTACACTGAACAGTGACTAAGTCAGCGGCTTATATATAGCCAGTGAATAATCGAATATGGCGAACAAATTCCTTTTTCAAATCGTGTTCAGCTTTAACAAACTTGCTTTGTACATCGGGAATATATGGCTTTCTTTTTATAACGTGTGTATTCATCAATTTCAAAATAAAATTTTTTTGTAAAATAAAATTTTTTTTTTCCTACCTACCTACCCTATTTTTTTGGTCAGGGGACAGGAAACAGGGATATATATTTTTTTGGCCTTACTCAGTAACTCACATTGTTGTAGTTCACTGATCAATACTAAAACTGGCTGCTCATGTGATGACCAAAAAAGAGTGTTTTGATGGTACTCCATAAGCAATCTTGATAATAAAATGTGTGACAATCAAAGACATTTACCTGTTGAGGATCTCTCTAGCTCCAGCACATGCTGCAAAAGAGCCTAATCACTCATTTGGGTTGGTATTGCTAAAACAATGTTTTCACATAATCAGTATCTATTATGGTACAACAATTACTAAAATAAAATACAATTATGGGCTGTTTGTAGGGATATATAAAAAATTATCAGATCTGATTGGGGTACATTGCAAAAATTTTAAACTCATTTCGCTACTTCTCTTCAGAATTTCAGGTGATTATTACCGCTACATTTTATCAACACTAAATGGTCCTTAATAATTTTATTATACCAAAGATTATCTAAATTTAATAACTTAAGGTATTAAACATTAGTCCACCACCTTTATGTTCTACTACCCATTGCTTTATTTCATACTAAAGAGTAATGTCCACAAATTTGTTTACTGATCCAGCATATGTAATTATTAATTATACCAAAATTATTTCAAATATGAAATTTAATTGTAGTCCAAAAGAAGATGACACAGTTGCATCCGAGGAGGGTATCACAAATTGTCTCCATGCAAATGACATGCTTTAAACCAACAGGAATGACTGTATCATTCTGATGAATAATAATAAATGTGAAAAATACTATAATGCTTCTGAAATCTTTTTTATGAATACAAGGAATTAAACAAATTAATACACATTTACTAATCGTAATATACTTACAAGGTTTTACACGTGTTGGAGACGTTATCCTCCAACCCCCAAAACCCTTGGTGGTGTATGCCGGCTTAGGGCAAGAGATTTCATTGCTGAAACTGTTGCACTTGAAGATCTTGTGGAAGGTGTAAGAGTGGACAGCAGAGGCTGGGAAGCTGGTTGGGTAGATTGTTTCATTTGCACAGCTTCTCTTCCCTCAGCAAACTGCAAAACATACTTCCTGAACTTTTCTTTATTTATGGATTGCGCATCTTTGGGTGGAGCTTTAGATTCCTTGGATGCTGCAGCCTCACTATCCATTTTCATTAAAAGCCAACCAGCATATCCAAGGGCATTCTCTAATACCCACTTAAAAGTATGTCCTCGGAATTTACCAAACTGAAGTTCATGTTCCCCTAGCACATCAACTTCAATGTTTACATCTCCTTTCTGCTGACGGACAGTGCAGATGGCCATGGCTCTCACCTGGTGAACCCCAATATCCCCTCCTCCGATTACTGCGTTCAACATTCAGAGCATTTCAGGAATCCGTCATATCTAATTTTCCCACTAGCTCCTTTCCTGAATTTTGGTGGCTCCATTCTAAAATAATCAAATTTGTTTTTTAACTGAACTTCATGTATCTATAATTATAAATTAATAAATTTTGCAAATAAACTCCGAAACGGGTGCACCAGAGTTCTTACTTACTCCTCTAAGGATACACACGATACAAGATGACGTCTGTAAACTATATTTAGATTTCACTTGCATTGTAAGTATCGTACATTAAATTAAAAGACTACTTTTATTTTCTATAAGCAGCCATGAAATAGCAAAAACGTGAGTACGGTGGCGTTTCCAGTTGGCGGATCTAAGTTACTGGCAATTTTTAATGAAACTGACAACAAGCAATCGTCTATTTATTTCATTAAACGTCATTACTGAATTATTCAATCAAAACTTGATTTAAATGATATAAAAGAAATAAGTTGTGATAACCGATTAAAAAGGAAAATGTGCAAATTATTTTCGTCTTTCACTGATCGTAATATTGACGGAAGCTTCTAGAACATCATATAGCATCGAGCCCGATGTTAAAAAGAAAAACAAGGCAATTATAGCTGCTTTAACATAAAAAAGCTTTTGTGTGAATGGTCTTTGAAATAATAGTAAATCATTGATAACACTGCAAGTTGTGAATATATTTACATATTACTATTACATATATGTAGTAGGTTTTCCTAATAAATTTATCGGTAAAATTTGTATATATATTCCTCATTGAGAGCATCGTGGCAACGAACCCGAAGTACAATTTGTACTTCGTAATAAACTTGCTTACATGAAAAGAGAATATTAATGAACAAGGCATTATTCAAATACAATTATGCTGTAAAATTTTGTGCTTTAATCAATACATTTTAGTTTTTTCTGAATACAGTCTTTTGTATCAAATACTCAGCCTATTCCAGTGGCGGATCCAGGAATCTTGAAAGGGGGGGGGGGGGGGAGCCAGTTTGGGGTTGGGGTAGGGGCCCACAAACACACCAAAATATTGATTTATTAAATTTTATGTATATTTTGGACACAAAACAGGAGGGGGTGGGCTGGGCCCTCTCTAAATTCGCCATTGTATTCATAAGGCATTATATAAAAGCTAATTTTTACACAGGTACTTGGGCCTTGGATTATAAATATGTATGTACCTTATTGATATGTAAAAAAAACAAGAGGCCTATGGGCCACAACGCTCACCTGAGTCAATATGGCCCTGCTGTTCTTTGTCAGCAGATTTCTTCTTCTATATATTCATACGTAAAGCTTTGATCAATTGTTCTAGGCATAACCTATCACCAGTTGCTTTTTTTTTTGAATGAAATTGTATCTATATTTTATGAGGATGCTTCTATATTCATATAACTAATCATGGTTTTGCTGTTCTTGAAACGGAATTTTAGAAGTGTCTGCCATCCTACCCTGGGGGGTAGGAAGGGAGGGGGGTTCAAGATTTGAACAAACTTGAATCTACACTACCTAAGGATGCTTCCATATCAATATGACTAATTAGGGCTTTGTTGTTCTTGAGAAGAAGATTTTTTAAGATATTTCTTATATATATTCTTTTGTTAAACTTTGATCCCCGATTATGGCCCCACCCTACTACTGGAGGATGCCTTGAACAAACTTGAATCTACAATACTTGGGGATGCTTCAATATCAAAATGACTAATCACGGCTTTCCTGTTCTTGAAAAGATTTTAAAAGATTTTTCCTATTTATTCCTATGTAAAACTTTGATCCCCCATTGTGGCTCCAGTCTACCCCCAGGGGTCTTGATTTCGACAAATTTGAATCTATATTACCTAAGGATGATTCCATATCAATATGACTAATTGTGGCTTTGTTGTTCTTGAGAAGAAAATTTTTACAGAAATTTTCCTATATATTCCTATGTAAAACTTTGATCCCCCATTGTGGCCTCACCCTACCCCCGGGGGTCATGATTTGAACTTGAATCTACATTACCTGAGGATGATTCCATATTAAAATGACTAATTGTGGCTTTGTTGTTCTTGAGAAGAAGATTTTTAAAGAATTTTCCTATATATTCCTATGTAAAACTTTGATCCCCCATTGTGGCCTCACCCTACCCCCGGGGGTCATGATTTGAACAAATTTAAATCTACACTACCTGAGGATGATTTCATATCAATATGATTAATTGTGGCTTTGTTGTTCTTGAGAAGAAGATTTTTAGAGAATTTTCCTATATATTCCTATGTAAAACTTTGATCCCCCATTGTGGCCTCACCCTACCCCCGGGGGTCATGATTTGAACAAACTTAAATCTACACTACCTGAGGATGATTTCATATCAATATGACTAATTGTGGCTTTGTTGTTCTTGAGAAGAAGATTTTTAAAGAATTTTCCTATATATTCCTATGTAAAACTTTGATCCCCCATTGTGGCCCCACCCTACCCCCGGGGGTCATGATTTGGACAAACTTGAATCTACACTACCTGAGGATGATTTCATATCAATATGACTAATTGTGGCTTTGTTGTTCTTGAGAAGAAGATTTTTAAAGAATTTTCCTATATATTCCTATGTAAAACTTTGATCCCCCATTGTGGCCCCACCCTACCCCCGGGGGTCATGGTTTGAACAAACTTGAATCTACACTACCTGAGGATGATTTCATATCAATATGACTAATTGTGGCTTTGTTGTTCATGAGAAGAAGATTTTTAGAGAATTTTCCTATATATTCCTATGTAAAACTTTGATCCCCCATTGTGGCCCAACCCTACCCCCGGGGGTCATGATTTGAACAAACTTGAATCTACACTACCTGAGGATGATTTCATATCAATATGACTAATTGTGGCTTTGTTGTTCTTAAGAAGAAGATTTTTAAAGAATTTTCCTATATATTCCTATGTAAAACTTTGATCCCCCATTGTGGCCTCACCCTACCCCCGGGGGTCATGATTTGGACAAACTTGAATCTACACTACCTGAGGATGATTTCATATCAATATGACTAATTGTGGCTTTGTTGTTCTTGAGAAGAAGATTTTTAAAGAATTTTCCTATATATTCCTATGTAAAACTTTGATCCCCCATTGTGGCCTCACCCTACCCCCGGGGGTCATGATTTGAACAAATTTAAATCTACACTACCTGAGGATGATTTCATATCAATATGATTAATTGTGGCTTTGTTGTTCTTGAGAAGAAGATTTTTAGAGAATTTTCCTATATATTCCTATGTAAAATTTTGATCCCCCATTGTGGCCTCACCCTACCCCCGGGGGTCATGATTTGAACAAACTTAAATCTACACTACCTGAGGATGATTTCATATCAATATGACTAATTGTGGCTTTGTTGTTCTTGAGAAGAAGATTTTTAAAGAATTTTCCTATATATTCCTATGTAAAACTTTGATCCCCCATTGTGGCCCCACCCTACCCCCGGGGGTCATGATTTGGACAAACTTGAATCTACACTACCTGAGGATGATTTCATATCAATATGACTAATTGTGGCTTTGTTGTTCTTGAGAAGAAGATTTTTAAAGAATTTTCCTATATATTCCTATGTAAAACTTTGATCCCCCATTGTGGCCTCACCCTACCCCCGGGGGTCATGATTTGAACAAACTTGAATCTACACTACCTGAGGATGATTTCATATCAATATGACTAATTGTGGCTTTGTTGTTCTTAAGAAGAAGATTTTTAAAGAATTTTCCTATATATTCCTATGTAAAACTTTGATCCCCCATTGTGGCCTCACCCTACCCCCGGGGGTCATGATTTGGACAAACTTGAATCTACACTACCTGAGGATGATTTCATATCAATATGACTAATTGTGGCTTTGTTGTTCTTGAGAAGAAGATTTTTAAAGAATTTTCCTATATATTCCTAGGTAAAACTTTGATCCCCCATTGTGGCCCCACCCGACCCCCGGGGGTCATGATTTGAACAAACTTAAATCTACACTACCTGAGGATGATTTCATATCAATATGACTAATTGTGGCTTTGTTGTTCTTGAGAAGAAGATTTTTAAAGATTTTTCCTATGTATTCCTATGTAAAACTTTGATCCCCCATAGTGGCCCCACCCTACCCCTGGGGGTCATGATTTGAACAAACTTGAATCTACACTATGTAATGAAGGTTTCCCATAAGTTTCAACTTTTCTGGCCCAATGGTTCTTGAGAAGAAGATTTTTAAAAGAAGACACCAAATTTTCACTTATTCTTAATTATCTCCCCTTGGAAGAGGGCATGGCCCTTCATTTGAACAAACTTGAACCCCCTTCACCCAAGGATGCTTTGTGGCAAGTTTGGTTGAAAATGGCCCAGTGGTTCTGGAGAAGAAGTCGAAAATGTGAAAAGTTTACAGACGGACGGACGGACGGACAGACGGACTACGGACAAAATGTGATCAGAAAAGCTCACTTGAGCTTTCAGCTCAGGTGAGCTAAAAAAAGAGGTATTAGGTACAGTTTTTACATATCAATAAGGTACATACATGTTTATAAACTAAGACCCAAGCACCTGTGAATTTTTACCAAAAAAATCTATTTCTCAGTAAAATGTGCATATTCACTGCTTTTATTCTTGACGGAAATGAATAAGAGAATCTGAAGTACAATATCCGTAACATAGTATATACAATATCCATAACATAGTATATAACAGGTTTCACAATAAACGTCAATTAATGATATTGTTATTTAAGTTTTACAAGGGGGGGTTGGGGGGGGGGGTTTAGAGACATACTTCTACTTCATGCGGGATTTTGAACAAAGTATTTCTTCCTGCTATAAGCCTGTAAGAAACTACAATATATATATATATATATTATTAGATTTTTTCTGTCGGTAGTGGTATAAATTCAATTCCCCGCGCTTGCACGGAATTTCATCTAGTGTTATTTATAAGATTTAAAATATAAACCAGAACTGTCCAAAAGGGACAAATACCCTCTGCTAAGTTTTTTAGAAAAGGTGCAAAATAATAATATTTTATGGATCTAAGAGGGGTTCACAATTTCCTGAATCATTTAAGTGAAAATTGCTCATTATATTTTTTAATGAATGAAACTATGATGAGGTCAATAAAACCTTAATACAAAAGATATGGACTGGACACAAATTATGAACTCTTTCTGTCAGTGACCTTGAACTTGCACAATTGACCTTATGTCAAGGTCATGACACACACTCAGGTCATAAGTAATCTTTGTGTAAAATGGGACCTCACCAAGTTTATCCATAAGAAAGATTTGGACCGGACACAAATTATGAACCTTTTCTTTCAGTGATCTTAAACTTGCCCAAATGACCTTTGATCAAAGTCATGTCACACCCTCAGGTCATGAACAATCTTTTGTGTGAAAAAGTAGATTCTAATGTTCCTCTGTAATAAAGATATGGACCGGACGTGTTTGCACAGACAGACGGACAAGGTGATTCCTATCCATTCCCAAAAGTTTGTTTGCGGGGGGTGGGGGGGGTGGGGTGTAGTAGTAGTAAATACACCGATTCTGCACTGTGCGATACGGGTGACGTCACAATACTCTTTAAAGATGGTAAATGTTAAAAAGAACAGAAAGCATGAGAAGCATTTGTTCTTTTATATATATATATATATATATATATATATATATATCTTCAATTATATATTTTTCTCATAGAAATATCTATTCTTTAGCAAAATCAAGGTATTAAATGCTTAAAATATATCTAATATGACATATCGAAGATAGATCACTAGAGAAAATGACAGAATTCAAAGATTTCGACCAGAATAATCACTTTC
This sequence comes from Saccostrea echinata, assembly GCF_033153115.1. Taxonomy (NCBI): domain Eukaryota; kingdom Metazoa; phylum Mollusca; class Bivalvia; order Ostreida; family Ostreidae; genus Saccostrea; species Saccostrea echinata. The sequence continues at coordinate 439,119 of NW_026889809.1, forward strand.
AGGACTCCTGATTCTGGTTTTTTTTTTCCGATACTGGGTGTCAAAACCAAGGTGCACGCGGACGCTAAACATAGAAAAAACTTGGAATGGCCTAATTGACCATGCAAAGTAATTTGAAACTTTTTTTTGTTGTCACAAATTTTAATGTGTCTATCAAGATGAAATATGACTGTGCTTTTTCCTATAATTTATTTGAATAAAAAAATATTGGAGGCAAAACTTTGAAAAATTGATTTTTGTGTTAGACGTAATTACAGTTCAAAAAGGTTATACATGTACTAAATGCTCCATAGCGCCAAAAGAAGCCCACACCCTCATTATTGTTTTGATTTTTAATCGAGCTATTTGTGTAGATTCTAAAAATATACATGATAAAAAATTCTAATTACTTTTGATTGCAGGATCCAACCTCCTTAAGCATTGCATGCAAATGCAGGTGCATGCACGTGCATGATGACCATATCATCTTGTCTACACTTTTAATATGTTTCTATATTCTGAGTTTGAAAGCATTTCATCAGAAAGTATAAAAGTTGCAGGTATATCAGGTACAGGTAATTTCAGTATCTCGAACACTGATATGTCAAATACCACAGATATCTCGAAGTGAATCAATGGTCCCGGCTGTTTTTACTATATTTATGATTTTAAAAAACCCCGGTATCTTGAACACGGAAATCTCGAATACCTCATTTATCTCGAAGTAGATTTACGGTCTCATGTGCTATAAATACATGCGTTATCTTGAAGTCCAATTAATTTCTCGCTCCGCTGAATTCACACCTTAGGCCAACATTTTTTAATACAAGAGGCCCATGGGCCACATCGCTCACCTGAGCACATTGGCTAGGCAAAAGCACAAATCAGTTCAGTATTGAAAAG